>NC_046300.1:64935189-65268963 GCF_004115265.2 Rhinolophus ferrumequinum
AACTTGAGTAATTACTTAACAACTATACAACCACACTTTTAGAACATATCAGCTAATACTCCTGGTGTAAGGTTTCCTGGTTCA
Source organism: Rhinolophus ferrumequinum (assembly GCF_004115265.2). Classification (NCBI taxonomy): domain Eukaryota; kingdom Metazoa; phylum Chordata; class Mammalia; order Chiroptera; family Rhinolophidae; genus Rhinolophus; species Rhinolophus ferrumequinum. Next base: position 64,935,274 of record NC_046300.1, read on the forward strand.
TGTTGGTACTGGAAAGTAAAGCAACTTGAAAAACAACTTTGTTTTAAGAAGCTCGTTTTGAAATAAAAGTCTTTTTTTTGTGCTGGTAACATGAAAACTAATTATTCTTCAGGTTATAGTGATAATTATTATTCTATGAATACTATATATATCGCTTCCCCAGAATGTGGTGTTTTTGTCTATCAAAATACAAAGCAAAATATTTGAACGTAGTTAACACCTAAATTCTCATATCCTCCAGACTTCTGTCTCAAGTAAGAGATAAAGCCACACTGGTCCTGATTTTCTAATACAGAATTGTGTCAAGAAATAACTCAAGGATTTCTGCCCAAATCATACACAAAATTGAATCAATACAGGCTCCCCACCCCCAAAACAAAAGGCTGTTTTGAAGACTTATCACTGAATGAACCACTTTTAAAAAGGGACAAAAAATGGTTGGATAAAGAGATACTACCCTCGGTCACCAACTTAACTTGTTCCTTTTGCCAGGGGAGAGGAAATACTAACATCAGAAACTTCTGGAACACAATGACGTGAAACACAAATACCTAAGAAGCTACCACTGAGAGAATGGTGATAATATGCAGTTACCACAAAATATGATACTATTAGAAATAGATTGGCTGACATAATATTTAAGTTTCTGCCATCTTCTGATCTCAGAAATTCTTCTTTTCTTCTTTCAGATATTTGCTCCCTTATCAAAACAGCCATTCTTTCATGCCCAATTATCCCTCCACTGGTCTTGGCTGTTTCTAGCTATTATGTCGAAAACTCTCCCTTCATTCATGTGCTAATTATACCTCTGTCTTCATATTAGCCGTGTGATTAGGAGAACTGGGTAGAACAAATAGACAAATGCAATATTTCCTAAAGTTGTAGACTTTAAACCACTATGACAATTTTAGGTGGTATGGACATAATAAATTACACTGAATTGCATACTTAGAAAGTTGTTCTTTTTCCAATTCCATTTCAACACTTCTAATTATGTCAAGGACAAAGCCTCATTTGGGTGTTGGCCTGACACCTAACATATGTAAAGTCCATTTATAACAAAAAGAGTACCTGCCCAGCTCAATACCTTAGATAGAAGTAGGCAAAAATATAAAGTGAGAAGTTTATATCAGGAACCAGCAAATTATGGTCCACGGGCCAACCTGGCCTGTTGCTGATTTTTGTAGAGTCCATGAGCTGAGAATGGATTTTATATTTTTAAATGGTTGAAGAAATAAGCCAAAAGAAGAAGAAGAATACTTTTGACATGAAAAAATTACATGAAAAACAAATTTGTTTCCATAAATAAAGTTTTATTGGGACACAGCCATGCTCCCCCTACCCCCATTCATTTATACATTGTTTCTTGCTGATTTGGGGTTACAATGGAGGAGGTGAGTAGTTGCAACAGAAACCATATGTCCTGTGAAGCCGAAAATATTTACTACCTGGCCCTTTACAACGAAAAAGTTTGCCAACTCCTGTGTATACCATCATTCTGCCTTCATAGTATTTATTTTAGGTTACCATAGAGCTTTGGCAACTCATACTACTTTTTCTTTTAAGGGATAATGTAAAATCGCCTTTTAAAATAGACTGATTTATATTCTAACAAGTGAGGGGACTTAAGAGGAAATAGAAGCAAATAAAATATAGGTGGTATTTAAATCAAAATCAGGAAAAACATACACAAAATTGTGAAGAATGCCTGGAAATAGTGAAGTTTGAAAAATAATAAACCTAGAAGATGGGTGCAGGCAGGGAGGGGTTGGGATATAAAACAAAATACTATGTAAATAAGACATCCAGATGCAGCAGTGTCTTCTCCAGTCAGAGTGGAGTCTGAAATGTGGACCCCTAGTGGACAGGAGGTCAGGTGGGTGACCCAACACCACCAGCTTGGCCGGCCTCATCACGGGGAGTGGCAGGTTATTCTCTTACATCCACAAGACCCTGATACACCAGCCAAGATTCCTAGTCTGGCAACTGGTGAGGCAGTCAGTCCAAAACAACCAATGCTGTGTAGTCAGGTAAAACACTAGCAAAAAGCCAAGGGGCTCAGCTAGAGGCTCAGCCAAACGCTTCATTCCAAGTATCACTTTGCACTGATAATGTAAGGTTCCCTTAGCTTTCTTCACTCTGAGGGAAATGTTTCCAAAATGCACTGAGCATGAAAAGGTTCCTGAATGTTAGAGTAAGTTCACATTGACAATACTTTACACTCTTCAGTGTTTGATATGCACAATGTTTATTCTTTAACAATGAAGTTTCCTCAACAGTTTGACTATATTCTTTTTAGAAATTTCTTTTTGTAAAACAATCTTACATTATTGTGCTTGCTGCTCGCTACTCTCCCTGAATATGCATCTCTTCTGTGGCCTTTCAACTAAACATCCTTTCCCCAAGACAGAACTGTTTTTCGTTGTTCCACTAACAACAATTTCTGTTGTTGAGTCATAGACACTACTGTAGCAGTGTTAAAATTCATCATCTTCTTCTTTCCATATGATTAATGTTTTTTAAACATGCTAGTAAAACTTAAAACTTAAGGTATTTAAAAAAAGAAAGACTTGAAATGCGGAATTTTAAAATTTGAAAGTAAGACTGGTACAACTAAATGTCATATTTTCCACATCTGCAGTTTTTCAAGTGCTCATCACTTCTTAGGTGAATTACCATTAGTTTTATCTGCTATTGACTCAGAAAGCTGAGACAAGAGGTCCCCATTTTTTTTTAGCTACAATGAACTACTTTTATTGAATTCTAAGCACTCCCATCAACACAGACACTAAGTTACAGAAGATTCTACCAGCGAACACTTACTATTTCTTAGGTATTAATGAACTCACACAGAGTATCTACCAAATTGCCAATCAGAACTCACAGATAGAAATATTTATGGCCAAAAGCCAAGGAACTTGACAGTTTGGTTAACCCCAGAAGCCTTATCTCATACAAATGAATGAATGAACTTTAGGCCTTTGGGAACATAAAAAACAAACAATAAACAGCTCAGTGAAGTGTATATTTGAAGCTGTGTCCCCAGCATCCTTTCTTCCAAACCCCTCCCAAATAGTACCAATTGACAGGTAAGGAGTCATGGGGTTCTGGAGAAGCTGACTCCACCCCAGCTCCAGGGGTGAAAAAATATCACTTAGGAGATGCCAATTAACACATTCCATTTCCCTGGCAATAAGGAGCGTGGAATGTGCTAGAAACCAGTCCAATTAGACTTTCAAGAATTTTCCTGAAAATCTTAACAGAAGATTCCCTTTTCCTCCCTCCCGTTTGGCATGTTCAAGGAAATCGATAGCCCAGCAGTTACTGGGAACCATCTTATGAGTGCAAATAGAGCCAGTCAAAAGATAGGCCACCACTGTGGAAAACAGAGCTGAGAGAGAGAGCTGAATCAACTCTCTCCTGCACTGTACCTCCTTAAAGCCTTGCCAGTGGCACTGTGTAAGCCTGCCTAAACTGGACTTTCTGTTGCTTACAACCAAAGTCATCTTAACTTAAATACTAAAAAGCTCCATGATTATATTTCCCCAAACCCTGGGATTCTGGAACCCCAGGCCTTAAGGACCATTGTCGTGGTGATAAATAGATCTTATACATTTAGATGGGGTATCAGAATGTGTAAAATAACCCATACATGTGCATTTCAAGCTTGGTAAACATTTTTCAGAGTTTTTGTAACTCCAGATCTGGCACATCACTGTGAAAACTATGAAAGATAACAGCATCAGGAAATTGCCTGATTATACGATAGCCATGATGGCTGCCACTATCATGGTGAAGTGACAGGAGAGAGGAGCTGGCTCCAAGCGGCTCACTAACTGCAAATGCTTTCAGTCAGCTCTGCATCCAAAGGCACCATTTAGCCATTTCATTATCATCTTTAATTTCCAGAAGAAGGGAGAGAATTCATTATCAATGAAGACTTTAAAAATAGCATATGAAGTAGTCAACTTTATAAGGAAGATTAGATGATCAAAGGAATAAATGAAGTGCTGTTAAATATTCCCATAAACTAGGTGTTTATAAGGCTGAGGTTTTAGGTTTTCTGCCCCAGGATTCAGAGGAGAGAGACCCTTGGCCTAGTATAAGAAAGTAAGCATCAATGAGAAAAGGCTAGTATTTAGGGCCGTACTGTGAGGTCCTACATACACCTCAAGACTTAACCTATTGGGGCTGATAAAGGCGAGCAGTTGAAAAGAATGGAGTTGGATGGGCAGAGCCAAAGCTGGAATAAAACACAAACATGTCTCTCTATGCATAGTCTGAGCTGTTGCTACATTTGAAGCAGAGAGGGTACAGGTAAAAAGATCATCATTTTACCGGTCGGCAGTTCCTACTTCATATGCTGCTTGAAAAGTAGAAGACAAGGCCCCCCAAGAAGCCAGCTTGGAAGGAGATGGTGAACAGAAAGAGAAAGCTAAACTGCTGTTTATAAGAAATATGAGCAGGTAATAGCAGAGAAGTGAGAAGCAAGAAAAAGATGAGAGAAGAGAGGAGATAGGACAAGTTAGGCCATTTGCAGGTAGTGGTCTATGGAGAATGCCATCCAAGGGCAAATTCAGAGTGGGAAAACATATAATTTATTTTTATTTTTTATTAAAATTTATCGGAGTGACAATGGTCAACAAAACTACATAGGTTTCAAGTGTACAGTTCTATACTATACCATCTACATATTGCATTAGGTGTTCACCACCCAGAGTCAGTTCTCCTTCCATCACCATATATTTGGCAAATATATATTTTAAAAACAGGGCTGTTGAACATTTGATTCTAAATCTCTCTGATGCAAATGTCCTCGAACTTCCTGAACTTCAATGCCCTGTGTGAATTGTGTGGAAGGAAATTACAGAAAGGAGCTAATTTCTAACTGAGAGGACAAAAGAAAAGAGCAATGAGAAGAGAGAATATTGAAGAGTTCTTTAACCAAAATCAATCATGAAAATGAAGTCTCTAGGAATTCTCATTGGAATTCCCATAGGGAATAAGATAAAGGCTCAAGCCAATTTTATTAGAATCTCAAAAGTCAGGGTGACCTCAGTTGATAAATGACTTCTCCAACCATTATGACAAAGCCCTCAGTAACATGGCCAACTGGAGACCCCCAGGAGAAATGTGAACGATATCCCAAGTTGACACTGGTGTGAAGACCTGCAGAATTTTCTCAAAATGAGTACCACCACCTATAAAGGATTCACATGAATTTCACAGTACTGGCAGTGTGAGTAGTGGGTGGCGCTGAAGCTTTTTAAGGTATTTCAAACCATTCTAATCCCTTGCTAAATGTCCATGTAAGGAATCAAAAAGCAGAAGTTTAAGTCCACTAACATTTTGTCAGCTGACATTTTATAGGACCCCCAAAATGAAATTACTTAGTGGCATCTTGAAAGAAAAAGAGCACTGTCTCATTCTCCAATCAGTAACACAAAATAGACTTTAATAATAACACAGCATTTCTCTTGCTCTTGGGGGAAAAAAAATTAAAGACCTGGAAGTCTTAATTGTTAACCTTATTAGTAATTAAGGAGAGGCGCAGAGAATGGAAGTAAAAAAATTCTTAATCACAATCCTTCATTGGTACAAGCAATGAAAGTATGAGCTTCCCATATGCATTTTAGCAGATGAATGGATTTTCAGAGGAGAAAATATCACCCCAAAGGAAAAGTTAACACATTTATTGACCATACTCTTAGCCCATATTTCACATCATAATGGTAATCTTGCTGAATTCTGTGAAATCCTATTATAGATCATTTAGCATTTACTACAGCATTTAAAGCAGCCAGGCTTCTCTGCTGGAATGAATTGGGGGGTGGGAGGTATAAAATTCTATGTGCTGGTCTGAATCTCGTACACTCTAGAAGTAAACTCCATCTCCCCTTTCTACTGCTCTCAAGTTGCAACCACATGGAGCAGACTCGTCCCCAGTCGGCTGCTCACAGAAGAGATGATACCTAAGCGACTCGCGCTCTCCCCACTTACTAAATGAGGTGGGAAAGGCTCCCACGTGTACATGTGTGCTTAAGAGAACGGCGCATGCTTAGAATACATACACAAATACACACAGTAATACATATGAATGTATATGGGAGTACATATATATATATATGAATATGTATACAAATATGAATATGTATAGCATGTGTCTGAAGCATGGCCCACAAATCTGTCATCTTCAACGTGCAAAGATTTTTCTTTATCTCATAAGGCTGATTTATTTCCTGGTCTCCTCCAGCCACTCTTTTCTCTCCCCCCTCACTAAATATACTAGTCTCCTTCTCTAGACTCACTTCCTTGGCTTCAAATCCACATCTCCAGCCCGAATACCTCCCCACTCTCGTGTCGAATGTGTATTTCATCACCTTCCAGAAAGACTATGCCTGAAAACGACGCCTGCGCCTGAAATGACATCCCAGCCTCACATCATCGCTTCCAAGCCTGCCCTCTCTCCTCTTCTGGGGACACGTGCTGGGAACATCAACCCGACTCTCCCAGTCATGCATCTTTCACACCAAGTCCAGCCCATTAAATTTCAGGGTTTTCTAACCTTCCATCATTGCCTATCCAATCCCTTTAACCACCCTACTGAAGACTCTGATTGCACACTTCAGAAATATCACAGTTGCCTCTAATTTGGGCTCCTCACCACATTCTAGAAAATGATGATAGATGATTTAACTACCCTGGAGCCCGCTCTGACCAAGAGACTTCTATACTCATAAAAAACCTGGTCACACCCACTGGCTGCGTAGTCAGAATCTTCAAAAGGCTGATACGTGAGTCACGGAACCGATTTGAAATCATGGCTCCATCTCACTACTCTGTGCCAGTGGTAAGATCACATATCCTTTCCAGGACTCAGTTTCCTCACCTGTACAGTAATCTATGGAAAATGCTAGTACTCCCTTTCTTGGGTGTTATACGGAAGAAAACATAAGGTACTACAAATCATTATACTTGATGCCTTGCCTACAGCAAATGTTTTCTTCTATTATTACTACTCATTAATGTTACTGGAGAAATCCCTTGCTTCTCACTGGTAATTTGAAGTCCTCCATGTCAGGTACCTTTCCAACTCATTTTCTCTCTTCCTCTTATATTAATTCTGCATCAGCCAAAGGGAATTAATTATTCGTTGCCCTCCTCAAGTACCAAGCTCTTTTTTCTTTGTTGCTTATTCACTCTGTTCCCATGAGCCAGAAAACCATCACTTTTCCTAACCAAAATATCTAAAGTTTACATCTTCAGCAAGTTGTAGCTGAAATTCTCCATGGGGATCAAACAAACAAACTCACTTTTCTTAACACTTTATTCCAAGACAACCTTTGCATACAAATTTCTTTCCCCTCAAAATTGCCTATAGTCATTTCCAAATGATATTGAGCTATCAGTCCCTAAGTGGTGAGTGGGGGAGGGGACAGAGGCATCAAATGATCACATCCTGCACAGGATGGGGCAGCGTGCATCTCCTGTAACAGGAAGTCAAAAACTAGCTCAATAATTGTATCATCTTGAACGCTACCACTAGTTAGTAAACACATCACCTTTTCTTGGTTCATTTAATATCGATATAAGCGGAGCAATTAGTGATTTTATATCTAAAATTATATTTCTTTTCCCATTATAAGTGAGGATTTTAGATGCTTTAATAAAGCATGTTAAGAATAAGTTTTAGCTGTCAATGAAACCACTTCATACCTAATGACTTAATATTGACTGTAATCTGTCTCTTTGAATTCATATTGTTAATTCTACAGAGATGTATAAACTTCTTATTGTGAAGTATGACAAACGTATACCAATTCTTAGAAGTGATGTCTGCATATGTGACTACTACATATTATAAGCTCATGTCATCTTCAAATGGTATTTATTTAGGACCCATATGTTCATGCTGCCTGACAAAAACAAAGCCGCAGTTCAATCCAGCTTCTATTTATTTCAACATCTAATGTTCTTAAGAGAATGGGTGGTTCTCTGTTATTGAAAAAGTTTGTAACTGTCAAAACAAGAAACTGACTTGGTTATAGTCAGAAGCTTATAAAGCCAATAGCAAAGCAATGCCAGAACATACAGTGAAAAAAAAAAAGAAAGATCCTGTCAAGTTTTCCACCTGAAAGTCTGTTTCTATACATTGCCTATATATCCAGCCAATTCAAGAGGATGAAAAGCAAGGACCCTTTGCTGTAATGGAGCCAACACAGGCAGTGGGTTTCCTTTTCCTAACTTTGTTTTTTCTAATGTCCTGTAGACTCATCGTAAATCATTTCAAATCTAATTCTCCTGCTTCCCAATTTTAACTGTTGGCCTTATTTAAAGAATTGCCTCTATATTTAACAGATTCCATATCCATTCTGAGAGCTAGTCAGCTAAAAAAGAGTATGTTGCTCGAAAATGCATCATTCAACAGCCCAAGTTTTTAAGCAGCTTAAATGATAAACGTCCCAATTGTCTTACGTAGCAGTGATTTGAAAACTACATATATGACTTTCCAGTAATAAAGAAAATCACAGTTTAGCGCATGTTCGGCAGTTCTCACTTCTAGGTTTCAGGTGAAATGTTTTTATAAACGTGTATTCTCTAAATCCACCCTGAACACACATTACTTCACCAACAACAAAACACCGAAGTATTCAGCAGAACAGAACTACACATTTTCTTTTATGTGAAGTAAGATACACCTAGTAACACCATATTTTTTAACAGGTGGACTGTTTGGCTTTTTACTAAAATTAAAAATTAAGTAAAGTTTCCCAAAGCACAAGGTAACAGTTGACACTTAGTTGCTTTCAAGGGTCCTCTGGGGAGAAAAGGGAAGAAGAAAAAAATGCAGTGGCAGTTACAACAAATTAACAACATATAATAAAAATGTCATAAACATGTGGCATACATAATAAATCTAATCAAGTCTACAAGGTGGCAGATAAAAATGATTAACTGCCACTATCCTTGAAAAGAAAAATTTTGTCCCGTTATTCATCACAGCTAATGTTCTGACCCCAAACCTAACATGTAGATCGAACGATCTTTATAGTAACATATTGTACCAAGTAGAACGGCCTTTTCACTTCCTATTTTATTTCCTGAGAAATCAGGAAAACAAATATGTTAGAGCCACTTTTTAATTAAAGGAGTGGCTTTGGGGTATATTAAGGTTCTCAGAATCCTCATCTCTATCAACAGAAAAAGAAGTAAGAACAACAAGAAAAAGCTGTGTGTTGATAGAACAAAAGTACTCCTTATCTTGAGGCACCATTCAGTTACTTTTTTATTGGTTGACGGCATTCATTTCCTTATTCTGATATGGTTACCCGTTCAACAAGGTCTCCAGCCAATGTGGACTATATATGCTCCATCTGCGAGGTGTGGCTGTGAGTGGCACCTAAGGAAATGCAGGAGACTGAAGCTTGCCTAACAGGTGGGGGGGTCTGTGGCATAGCAAGGGCCTGGGTACGACCCATCCACAGGAGCACAGGAATTCCCACTGACAAAGACTGTCCCCTGACAGGTAGCAGGTCTGACTGCTCTGTTCTTACGGTTAAGATTCTCCAGACAAAACCACTGTGACAAGAAGGGTTACCTAAAGTGAGGATTAGCATGCTGACATGTAAAAAATAAGATTCAAACGAAGAAGCTGCATAGGTTCAAATGAACACACTCCTACTTGTTCTTCACAGGAAAAACAAAGACCTTTCAGAAACATCTCCTCTGAGAGATGTAATAGAATATGAGTAAATTATAACAATTAAAAACCATTAAAGATAGAATAATTGAGAATACCTGTTTGGGTAACAATGACTTTCTTGAATTCCTCGTCACAGAGGGTCTATTTTTAATCACTCTTTTTGCAAAATTGCATAATTTAATGGTAATTGTGGAGTTTTAATTTTTATACATCCACAAGAACATAAAGTGAAAACCATAAATTATATACTAACTCCAGCTGTTAAATGTTGGCATTTTGTCTTAAAAAAAAAAAAGTTCAAAAATCTGTTTCCTTAAACCAAGGAAATGTGGGAAAGGCCATCCTGCCAGTGGAACCCTTCGGCGGCAGAAAGCTCCTGCGGCGGTTTCTTGCCGAGGCAGCAAACTCCACTGAAAGAGAAGTTGCTGCCAACTCAAACACTGTTTGCTTTCACACCCAAGAACAAACTGTGTGCATGGCGGAGGCATCCGAAGCGCTGGGAGCAGCTGCAGAGGACTGAAGAAAGGTAACAGTGGGATCAGAGCTACTGGAAACTGGTTCTCGCTTTCCTATCAGCAAGTCAGCATCCCAGAAAACAACGCGGCGCGTCCTCCTTGCGTCCCGGCAGCCCTGAGTCAGTACCTGCTGTAATCCAAAACCTCCTCTTTCCAAGGCAACAAGCCAAGAGAATTTTCAAAAAAGAAAGGGGGAAAAAAATCACCCAGACAAATGAAATACATGCTCCTTCAGTGTGATTCTAAGGACCAGTGAAGTTCAGGTTTAAATGGAATAACGAGATATTTCTGTATCTCAGTAAAACATGCAACCCACTTTCTCTGTAAGCAGGCACTGCAAAGGCAGGGTTCACTGTAACCTTGTAAACCAAAGACACAGAGCTCTGCCATAGCAAATACCATTGCTGCAAGGTTTCTGTTGCTCCAAAGACTCTCCAAGCTATCTTTGTAACCCTATGGATGGGTGTCACTAAGGAATGTGCCGGCAGAAGTCAAGAATTCTATAGAAGAGAAAGCAATCCGAGTCTCCACAAAGCAAAAGGTTTATTCTATGGAGATTTTCCGTTTTAGTTTCAAGTAAACAAAGGCTGACTTCTGGTTGGGATGGCACCACTTAAGTCCCAAATTAAAAATGGTCAAATCACATTTTTTTTTCTCTTTTCCATACTGCTTTGAAATAATAGTTAAATTACTGTGCAATTGGTTAATATGGTCAATTTCACGTTATGCATATTTAGCACAATAACATTTGTGAGTGGTGCCATGGAGGTGGGAAGAAAAGAGCCCTCATCTGAAAGAAGCTGTATGTTCTGGAATTCTGCCTCCCGCTGCCCGGCATGCTGCACCTCGAGAACCAAACTCAGTTAATCATTTCAAGGAAGAATCCTTTTCTAGGTAGAAAATCATATTTTTCCTTCAAAAACCCAAACTTCACCTACTCCCTCCTTCCCCCAACTCTGTTACAGAAATCAGCTCACAAAAATGTCACGTGCTCAAAACACGTCTATGAAGGAAATGGTGAATCTATACGAATGGAAGATCTAAATGTTCTCCACTTAAAAAAATAAAGTTTATTTTACCGAGGGCGAAAATATCACATATTTCCAATTCCAGATTGGACCTAACAAGGTTTCAATATTAGGAATCAGCTTTATTGACTTCCTCTAGTTTAAAATTAGAAACCTTTTCTTACTGTCTTAACCACCCACGCCTACTGCCCCCACCACAAAAAGTTTCATGGTTTAGACACAGGTTGAAAAAATCTGTCCAACTAAACAAAGACCGCCTTTCTTCACAAATAAGAAAGAGTGTAAGACTTTGCCAACTGTTCCCCCAAGACACAATCCTACAGCAAATTCTCCTTGCCTCCAAAGTGATTGATGCGACCTCGTTCCCTTTTTTCATCACTCCCTACCTTGTCTGGTCGCTTGTGAAAACCAGGAAGCCACACACACACACACACACACACACACACACACACACACACGGTCTTTTGCTTGTGCGGGCCTCAATTCTCCAATGCCAGGTTGCTGCCAATGTCCTTGCAGCCAATGGTAAACAGGCCACAGGGTTCAAGTTAACTGCAGAGTGCTACCACACTGAACATCTGGTCATGAATGAGCGGACTGCCCACTAACTCTCAGCATTGGGCAGCTGATGAAAAATTCAACATTTTCCTTGTTGGCACAGTTGTTTTGGAGAATTCTCTAGAGCTTCCTGAATTATATTAAGAAAATTTCACTGCAGCAATCTATATCTGTGAGAACAGCTGGTGTTGAAAGGGATCTGCTGCTCTCTCTCCGTGCTGGGGGACCTCGTGTTGGATCAGGACACTTTTACTACATTTGTCCTTGAAAACGTAGCCTTCGTTCTGAGTACTGGGTAAAGCAAGTGGCAGGAGAGGCAGCTCCCAGGTGCTGGACTGCACACAAACAAAGCTCTTAATTAAGGGTGAAAAGTCTACCACCCAGCTAAGCAGACGTACCGATCGCAACAGTACAGTATGAAGCTCTACCTCAGGATTTCTCCCAGAAAAAATGCCCAAACAGTCATTAAAACTATTGTTGGGTTCTAAAATCAGTTTGGTCCTATCAGCACTGTATATTTGCTGAAGATTTTCTAGTATGAAACACTGACTAGTTCTTTACAAAACCCAATGAGATACAATGCGTCCAAATATTAATTTTTCACCACATGACGGATTTTTAAACTTAGCAAAGTCTTTTATTAAACATAAGGGTGACACAATTAGAGCAAATCAAATGTAATATATTATGCTCAGCAGTGGAAGAAGTCACATTGACAGAGGTGTCCATTGGTGCTGAAGAAAGGAAATTCTCCAAAAGAAATCTCTAAAAATATAACAGTAGCATTTAAAGAAATTAACTTGTTAATGGATATATGTGATATATTATTCTTTTTTGTTGAAAAAAAGGAAGTGGTAAACTTAAGTCAAGCTAAATTTAGGCTATTATCTATGCAGCATAAATTTCACTTCTGTGTATAAATGCTAACTTGCATATTTCTCCATGGTAACTAAACTATGATTAAAACAACAGTGAAACCAGCCTTTAAAGCCACCTGTTTAACTAGGAACAACCTAATTTACAAAAATACTTAAACTTTGGAAATTTCACGGGCATCTATATCACGCTTTTCCCAGTAGAAAGCTCACTTTTCCAGGACCATGTAATTGCAATGTACTTGGCCCAGGTCACAATCATTCTTTTTTTTTAACTAGTGTAATTTTTTCATGTATTGTTCACTCTAACATAAGTGCTATTTAGGATTATAAAGACTAAGATTCTAATAACTCTTTCCAAAAAGGAAGTTATTTTACCACTTGGAAGGGATTAATTTACCTAGAAAGTATCTTCACATTTTACAAAAAGAACTAATGAAAGAAGTGAGAAAATCAAAAATGAAATGACTACTTGAGATGGCAAGCCGCATTCAAACTAATTTTTTTTATTGAGATAGCCTTGTAATTTACTAATGAAGAAACGGACTATTTTATTGGTGAAATTAAAGAAATAATTATATTATGTCCAAGAATAGTAAAAATGTAGGTATAAGCAATATTTTTTTACTTAATTATAAAACATAAAAGTAGATTTGAATGTGAATCATTTTGAAACTTTAGAATTAGGTTTAGAATTTAAATACTGAAAACCCCTTGAAGTCGAAACATAATCATAATAGGTCAGGTTTGGTGTGAAAATCATGACTCATATTCATGACACATATTCAGAAATGCCTCATATTAAAACTTCATTATAATCAAAAATTGATCCTGTTTTTTTTTTCTTTTTTTCTGTCTCCTGGTTTTTACATGATGTAATGTCTAAGGCCACATTTCACACTGTTAAGTAATGATGACTGTATAAGACTCATGATAAAAAAAAAAAACCCTCATAAAATGTCACCATTTGTAATTTTATGTATACTTGCCTCTCTAATATCACATACATTTGCACAGTGGATGCTAATTAGATAACAATGGTATTACTATAATGTCTATAAAACCTGCCTTTAAAATGAAATTCTGTTAAAAATAGTCTTTTCAAGCTGACATAGCCCATTTCCAGGGTCATATTTAAAATAATTAGCGCCACTGCTAGTAAATGTTCTAATAAAACTCAAAAATGATTTCTAAGCAAAATGCAAAATTCTCTAAAACTTAACAATAAGAGTCTTCCAGTAATCTGGGATAATCTTTCGGGGGAGGGGGGGGCGGTCCATGAAATCAAGGAAATGTAACCCTTTAAAATTCAGACTCCCTGGGACCACGTACACAGCTCCTGGAAACTCGCTGGGGATAAGTGGACTGATACAGCCTGTTATGCTATCTGATCTCTGATACATACAAACGTCCTGCAGGGCAGAGCAAGAGATTTGAGAAGCGTAGGGAGTCAACAGCCAACTCCTGCATCAAAAATGTCAACAACTGTAGATGGAATTTCCACAAGAAGTACCAGCTCCCAAAGAACAGCATGTAAATTTCTCCTATCCACAAGCCCAGATGCAAGGCAACCAGCAGTTATTTTGGAGGTATGGGATTCCTGTCTTATAGAAACTACTGTGAGAACTCTTTAAAGACAAGTCTTTAAAACTGACAGTTAACCATTCTTTTCTAAGCTTTTCTATACTTCAAAGTCAGTCCAGCTAAGGGACAAGAAGTCTAGGAGACAGAATTCCATAGCTGGTGGTCATTTGTTATAACATCCCAGACCTTAAAAAAGGTCAGTTTTATCTACGAGTGTGAACCAGTTCCTGGGAACCATTTAAAAAACTCGGTAACTATAACCATCATGAATTTACCTGCTAAGTTTCTCCATAAGTAACAGAAAAATCTCTTTAACGGATAGAAAAATTTTTAGTAATTAAGAAAATTAGGTATTTTTAGTAGGAAAGCTGATCAATTAAAGGATCATCAATAATAATAGCAACCTCCTTTCTGTATATGATTTTGCATTTATCAAGTAGTTACCACATGCCCTAAGTCAATCTCATCATTGTGTGTCAAATTATCAATCTTATGAATGAAATGACTCACCAGGGAAACTGAATGCTTGTCCAGGAGAGCTGAGCCTTTCTTGGGACTCTAATTACAGTGCTCCCTTCAGTATTATGCCTCTTGATTAGAGAACTGAAGGATGAATCCAGGTCACCCATTCCCCACTAGTTAATACCTGAAGACTGCTTTACTGGTTGAATTATTGGCTGAAAGATTTTCAGGTCCCTTTTAGCTTGAAAATAACAGCCTGAACTATAAAGGTCAGGGGTGACCTCACTCTGGCCTACACAGTCCAGGATCAGACCCCAACTAATCCCCCTGCCCAACTAACTTCCCCTCTCCATCCTGCACACCTCATTCTTCGTCTTCAATCTGTTCCTCGAACCCATCAAGTTCATGGTACCTTCCGGTCTGGACACTAGTTGCTCCTAAGTCAGGACTGTTTGTCTCCAACCTTCTTCTGGTTGCGTCCCCCTTGCCAGTCAAACCTCAGCTCAGATGTCACCTCCTCTGAGAAGCCTTCCGTGACTACCTCTTCTAACGTGGCCCAGAGGCACTCTTATCCCACCACCCTGCTTTATTTCTCTGCACAACACTTCTACCCACTACTGTTCTTTGTTGTGTTTAAGACCTGTACCCTACCAGGATACCCGTCACACAACAGTAAGGTTCCTGGTGGTGCTGTCCAGTTATACCCCATTACTTCCAACACCGCCTGGCTCACACAAAGTCTTTCATAGGTATGTGTTAGATCAATGAAGGGATCATATACCACATCATATGAGCCCCTAGTAATGTATCCTCCCTCCCCAATAACAGGAGTCCCTTTGATACGGTCAGTTTTAAGTTTTCTGTATGAACAGGAGAGGCGGCAGTCTTATTTAGGAATTACTTGGCTGATTCTGCAGAAGAGAGGTTGGTTCCCTTAATGACATACTGGGTAAGATGTCATACTTTGAAGCACTGTGCAACTGAAATGGGTTACAAAATGCTGAGTTTAGTTATGTAAATCCATTCCATGTTGATTAATCATTTCACATGGAGGAGGAAGCACAGAGGCTTCCGTTAGAAGGGGGTGAGGATAGCTGAGACGAGCCTTCCCTGAACCAGATCTGGTACCAGGCTACGGGAACCCGGACATCAGAACTTGAAAGCATGGGAGAATCCTGCAACTTCACCACAGCCTCCACCACAAGGGCAGGATGCTCGGCACCTGTCAGGGTGACCAGAAACGTGGTGCCCAGTGACTTCAAAACTACCTGGCAGTGACAGAGAGCTGGCGCTGAGCAGGGCTCCTGGTGAGCTTGCTCTGAGAATTCACTCATTTATTCCTCACCTCATCTCCTTTTTGGAAATGAGGAAACTGAGCCAGGAAAGTGTAAGTGACTTGTCCACTGCAGAGCCAGGATGTGAACCCAGAAGTCCGAGTCAAAGCCAGAGCTCTTACCCCACAAGCCTGTGTCCTGTGAGGACAGGTGTCCTGCCAAGAACTTGATAAAGCATTTAGGAGCAATGGCCAGGTAAGATCAGGCCGGGGCAACCTATCTTCATACAGCACAAATTCTGGCAAGGTAAGAACGTCACGAACTGAAAAATCACATGTGATTATAATGACAGAAAAACACAAACTTAGGGCAGGACCAGACACATCATCTGTGGGACCCAGTGAAAAATGAAAACGTGGGACCCCTTGTTCAAAATTCTGGAGGGCTTCGAGATGGCGGCGGAGCATTAGCCCTCCGGGGCCTCGGAGCACGGAGCTCCGTGGGCACAGGCTCCACACCCAGTTCAGGTGTTTCAGTTCCGTGAAAGTCTACTCCCTGCATCTCAGTTTTATTTGCCTCTTTATAAGGTTCAATATATGAGCCATAAAGAATATGTATATTAAACGGGAAGAGACAGAGCCAAGGGATGGAGAAAGCGTGTGTATTTTTCTGACTTTAGTCTTTAAATTATCTAAGGGTTGGGTACGAGCCATCAAGTGGCAGTTCCTGGAATTGCATGCTGACTGCCTACGAGGCAAAAATCAATTTGGAAGGGACCAGATC
The DNA here is from genome assembly GCF_004115265.2 of Rhinolophus ferrumequinum. Lineage (NCBI taxonomy): Eukaryota > Metazoa > Chordata > Mammalia > Chiroptera > Rhinolophidae > Rhinolophus > Rhinolophus ferrumequinum. The sequence goes on from NC_046300.1 coordinate 64,952,056, forward strand.
TAAGTAGATTCTAAGGGGAATGCAAAAGAACTATCTAAACTGTTCCGTTAATTATATGGAACAAGTAATTACAGTTTGAGAAAGTTTTATCTGGACAGATTTGTTAGTGTTCTCCAAGTGATAGCCTGGATATGGGTACTGTCCATGCAGTTCTTTTGACTCAGTCTACAAATACTTCCCGAATGCACTTTAGGTGCCAGGTAACGTGACAGGCCTAGGGACACAACTCCTGTCTCTGTGGAACTAACAGGACACAGGGGAATAAATGTTAACGCGAGTAAGATTATAAATACCCATGTAATCACAAAGTATGGTAAATCTACCCAGAGGTACCATGGTTCCTCAAAAATAAGACCTAACCAGAAAATAAGCCCTAGCATGATTTTTCAGGATGACGTCCCCTGAACATAAGCCCCAATGCATCTTTTGGAGCAAAAATTAATATAAGACCGGGTCTTATTTTCAGAGAAACACAGTATCAAGTCTGTAGCAGCACAAGAAAACACCAGAGGAGGACCTTGTATTTTCCACTGAGAGAACAGGTAAGGAACAGCCCACCAAAGATTTCAGTAGCCTCACAGAGTTAATCTAAAAATCGTGGTCTTCAACTTATACTAGTTAAAGTACAATTTTCCTACCCACCCTGGAAGAGACAGAAAAGTTCCTATGTCCAATATAGTTTCAGGTTCCATACTATACAGAGCCAATCCTATAGTGTAATTCTCCTCCATATAACATATTACGAAGGAAACAAAGGAAAAAGGGAGGAAGGGCAGGAAGAAAAGGAGGGGAAAGGGTGCGGGAGGGAGTAAAAAGGACAGGAGGAAAAGAGAAACATTTCACCACCTTCTGACCACAGAATGGCTTTAAGATATAACCATTTTCTTTCTTTTTTTTTTTCTTTCTTCCTTCAAAATAGGAAAACATTCTTCAAACCAGTCACAGCTCCTATCACTGCAGGTTCTTAACCTTATTTTAACAGAGCTTTGTGTGTGCAAATAATACTAAAACCAGAAACTGTGCTTCTCCCTTTGAAACATCTGTCTAACCTGACTGTATATATGTCAGGTCTGTCTGTGTAACATGTGTGTCAACAGTGCTTCAGTAATATCTTGTCTCCACTTGCTTCTGATTTCTTTGAATTCTCATATTAACCTCTCTCTTTCTTTTTTAACAGTGCTGGGATTTTCCCTCTTTGAAACTTGACAGAAACGTAAGATATTTCAGTTTTGCTATGAGGCACTAAGCAAATTGAAGCTATCACTAGCACTTTAGTCTCATGGGTTTCCTTTAAACACCTACTTTGCTGGTGTAAGCTAATGTGAACCTTTCTCACCCTGTTTAAATTCCAGCATAAAATGTGTACACAACAATAAAACATGTGGCTCATTTGTCATGCTTCCATGAGCAACTATGTCATCCACACCAAGAGCCACAGGCTGGGTGTGCACAGCGATTCTGCTCCTATTGCACATCACTCAGTTGAGCCTTCTGCAGAAAAGCTTTTAACAGCCACATCTGGCCTCTAATAAATCACTGCACTTTGTCTTCCTGCCAAAACTCCTCCTTTATCTAAACTTACATCTTCATGATGAGATAGGAAATCATGCATTATGGTGGTGACAAACAATTGTAATTATGTTATTAGTAGCCATTTAGTCTACAAAGGTGCTCAAAAAGGAAACAGAATGCACAATAAGAAATATAGGATAATACATTGATCACAGTTCTAATCCGCTTTTACTTCATGAGTGTAAAAAGCCGGCATAATTCTTGAGCACAGCAGGCAGTAATGGCATACCACTGTATGAACTATGCAGCTATTTTATTCCCCTATCTACTTAAAAATAAAAAAGCATTTAATAGTCTGATTTAGACACAAAAGTTATTTGTGATGCCTTGCTGATTATAATATTTATTTTTCAACTTTTCATCGAAATGACTTTTTGAGTTAGGAAAGAAACTTGAATTATTTGGGTTTAGAAAATTTAACAACCATATATGCACACACGTGTGCACACACACATGTGTATATTTTGGTATGTATGCATGGGTACAGATATATAGATGTGTGTGTGCATACACACACACACACACACACACACACACACACACACTGCTACAGGAGTCAAACAATCCACAACGTAATTAATTCTATAAGGACCCCAAGAAGTGACGGAAAAAAACTACAACATAGTGATTTAAGAAAAAGTGTCGTTTATTCTGTATCCCACCACCTTCTGCCATGCAGCTTAGCAGTGAAAACTCCATCAGGTTTCAAAATATAGCTGACCCTTGAACAATGCTGGGGTTAGTGTGCTGACCCCACAGGCAGTCGAAAATCCAAGTATACCTTCTGACTCCCCTAAAACTTTACTGAAATCAGCTGTCAGCATCCCTGGGGCATTGGTTTCAGAAATCCTGCAGACACAAAAACATAAGGATGCTCCAGTCCCTTGTTTGGAACGTGAGGATGCTCCAGTCCCTTGTGTAAAATGTGAGGATAATCCAGTCCCTTGTATGGAACATGAGGATGAACCAGTCACTTGTATGGAACGTGACGATGCTCCAGTCCCTTGTACAGAACGTGAGGATGCTCCAGTCCCATGTATGGAACATGAGGATGCTCCAGTCCCTTGTATGAAACGTGAGGATGCTCCAGTCCCTTGTATGGAACGTGAGGATGCTCCAGTCCCTTGTGTAAAATGTGAGGATGTTCCAGTCCCTTGTATGGAACATGAGGACGCTCCAGTCCCTTGTGCAGAACGTGAGGATGCTCCAGTCCCATGTATGGAATGTGAGGATGCTCCAGTCCCTTGTATGGAACGTGAGGATGCTCCAGTCCCTTGTGTAAAATGTGAGGATGCTCCAGTCCCTTGTATGGAACATGAGGACGCTCCAGTCCCTTGTGCAGAACGTGAGGATGAACCAGTCCCTTGTACGGAACGTGAGGATGCTCCAGTCCCTTGTACAGAATGTGAGGATGCTCCAGTCCCTTGTATGGAACGTGAGGATGTTCCAGTCTCTTGTACAGAACGTGACGATGCTCCAGTCCCATGTATAGAACGTGAGGATGCTCCAGTCCCTTGTATGGAACGTAAGGATGCTCCAATCTCTTGTATGGAACGTGAGGATGCTCCAGTCCCATGTATGGAACGTGATGATGCTCCAGTCTCTTGTATGGAACGTGAGGATGCTCCAGTCTCTTGTATGGAATATGAGGATGCTCCAGTCCCATGTATGGAACGTGAGGATGCTCCAGTCCCTTATATGGAACGTGAGGATGCTCCAGTCTCTTGTATGGAACGTGAGGATGCTCCAGTCCCATGTATGGAACGTGAGGATGCTCCAGTCTCTTGTATGGAACGTGAGGATGCTCCAGTCCCATGTATGGAACATGAGGATGCTCCAGTCTCTTGTATGGAACTTGAGGATGCTCCAGTCCCTGTGTGGAACGTGAGGATGCTCCAGTCCCTTGTACGGAATGTGAGGATGCTCCAATCCCTGTGTGGAACGTGAGGGTGCTCCAGTCCCTTGTATGAAACATGAGGACGCTCCAGTCCCTTGTGCAGAACGTGAGGATGCTCCAGTCCCTTGTATGAAACGTGAGGATGCTCCAGTCCCTTGTATGGAACGTGAGGATGCTCCAGTCCCTTGTGTAAAATGTGAGGATGCTCCAGTCCCTTGTATGGAACATGAGGACGCTCCAGTCCCTTGTGCAGAACGTGAGGATGAACCAGTCCCTTGTACGGACGTGAGGATGCTCCAGTCCCTTGTACAGAATGTGAGGATGCTCCAGTCCTTTGTATGGAACGTGAGGATGTTCCAGTCTCTTGTACAGAACGTGACGATGCTCCAGTCCCATGTATAGAACGTGAGGATGCTCCAGTCCCTTGTATGGAACGTGAGGATGCTCCAGTCTCTTGTATGGAACATGAGGATGCTCCAGTCCCATGTATGGAACGTGAGGATGCTCCAGTCCCTTATATGGAACGTGAGGATGCTCCAGTCTCTTGTATGGAACGTGAGGAGGCTCCAGTCCCATGTATGGAACGTGAGGATGCTCCAGTCTCTTGTATGGAACGTGAGGATGCTCCAGTCTCTTGTATGGAACTTGAGGATGCTCCAGTCCCTGTGTGGAACGTGAGGATGCTCCAGTCCCTTGTACGGAATGTGAGGATGCTCCAATCCCTGTGTGGAACGTGAGGGTGCTCCAGTCCCTTGTACGGAATGTGAGGATGCTCCAATCCCTGTACGGAACGTGAGGATGCTCCAGTTTCTTGTACGGAATGTGAGGATGCTCCAACCCCTTGTGTGGAACGTGAGGGTGCTCCAGTCTCTTGTATGGAACTTGAGGATGCTCCAGTCCCTGTGTGGAACGTGAGGATGCTCCAGTCCCTTGTACGGAATGTGAGGATGCTCCAATCCCTGTGTGGAACGTGAGGGTGCTCCAGTCCCTTGTACGGAATGTGAGGATGCTCCAATCCCTGTACGGAACGTGAGGATGCTCCAGTTTCTTGTACGGAATGTGAGGATGCTCCAACCCCTTGTGTGGAACGTGAGGGTGCTCCAGTCCCTTGGCACAGAACAAAGCAGACATTCTCACATTCCCAACTAGGAATATAAAATACTGTTTTCAATCCAAGATTGGATGAATCCACGGATTCGAAACCTGCGGATATGAGGATCAACTGTATATTTATTGGGGGGGAAAATCCACATCTAAGTAGACCTATGCAGTTCAAATCCATGTCATTCAAGGGTCAACTATATGTGGGGGTTTCCAAAGTTCCAAAAGCTTCTGTGTTTCCCCAAAGGGAATAAAAATCCAGTGCCTGATTCTGCACAGATCATAGCTCTAAAACCCATCCAGACCGAAGCATTAGTGACAACTGTGGGAAGAAGTAGGTGAGGGGTGAAACCTTCAGAGGACTCCAGCCTACTGAGATGGAACACAATAAAATGTCCTCTTACCACATCTCCAACTTTGAAATGCACATACCTAAGCTATGTAAGTAAAGTGAATCAGAAGGCACCGTAGTTAAACTTTAGCAAAAGCAAAATCATTTTATACAGATGGTGCCAAAAAAGTACACACATTTTAAGAAAGGAAAACGTGTATTAAAAGTACGCTGATGGGAACCATTTTGAGCAACTTTTGTAATTGCAGAAGTCAAACGTGACTTGTATTCATTTTTTGTTGTCGGTATATATTGAGTATTACAATTTTAATAGTTTTTTGCTTTCTTAAAATGTGAATACATTTTTTTGGCACCCTCTGTATGTAATTTCAGTCAGCCAAGCCACTTCGACCTCTGCACTTCTTACAGACCTTCATGTTACTGTGAAATCTCTATATGAGGTAAACTTTGAATCAAGTACAGTGGAACCTCGGTTTTCGAACGTAATCTGTTCCAAAAGACCTTCCGAGTTCTGAAACGTTCTCAGCTAGGCCTCAGGCTCTTGCACTCAGCGGAAGCTACATGACTTGACATGTTCAACTTCCGAGGCATGTTCGAAAACCGAAGCATTTACTCCTGGGTTTACGGAGTTCGTAAACCGAAATGTTCGTCAATGGAGATGTTCGAAAACCAAGGTATAACTGTATTTAAAAAGTTTCCCTGTTTGTTAATTCAATAAATACCTAGTAAATGTCTTGATTTATTAATCAAAAAATAATTAAGATGTAGACACAGTGACAAGAAGTTGAAACACTGATGCCAAATCTAATTAATCTAATGTTAACAATTATGACCATTATTTCCAGATACTGAGTTTTTTTAATGTGGTATGCTTTCAGTTTTCACCTTGCACTTCGCAGTATATTTTTTCCTGGGAGGTTCTGAGGCTGAATTCATTTAAAAAAAAAAAAAAAAAAAAAACTTTTTGCTAACCTATCAGAATGACTATCATCAAAAAGTCAACAAACAAGTGTTGGCGAGGATGAGGAGAAAAGTGAACCCTCATACACTGTTGGTGGGATTGCAGATTGGTGCAGCCGCTATGGAAAACAGTATGGAGTTTCCTCAAAAAATTAAAAATAGAACTACCTTATGACCCAGCAATCCCACTACTGAGCATTTATCTGAAAAAAAGGAAAACACTTAATTCAAAAAGATATATGCATCGCTACATTCAATGCAGCATTATTTACAATAGCCATGATACAGAAGCAATCTAGGTATCCATCGATAGACAAATGGATAAAGAAGATGTGAGGTATACACATATGTATATACACATATACACACACATAATATATACAATGAAATATTACTCAGCCATAAAAAGAATGAAATTCTGCCATTTGTGACAACATGGATGGACCTAACAGATATCATGTTAAGTGAAATATCATATTTTGCCGTGTATAATGTGTACTTTTTTGCCCGAATTTGTGAGGGAAAAATATGGATGTGTATTATACATGAGTAGTACTAATTCTATATCTATATAAATGTTTTTAATTCTTTTACATATGTTTACGAGTTAAAAGTGTAACTCTAGAAATCAATAATGATATCTGAACGCAAATTAGTATTCGATAATACGATAATCGGTTTTGTTGAACTTATGACAAAGTTCTTGGCCTTCTATGATGCGTAAATACCGTAAATTTGTTACCAGTACGTAAAATTTCTTGTACCTTGATCTGTTTTTGTGTTTTGTAATTATTTGTTATATAAAATTTCTTGTACCATAATACATTTAAAAATGAATGCTAAAATTGCTTTATAATACAAAAAAAACAAGTACCTAAATGTAAATAAATAAAAAATTGAATTAAAAAATTAAAACGAATTTTTTTCCCCTGAAAGTTTGGGCCAAAAACGTGGGTGCGCATTATACATGGCAAAATACAGTAAGTCAGACAGAGAAAGACAAATACCATATGATCTCACTTATATGTGGAATCTATAAAAACAAAACAAACAAACAAATAAAACAGAGACAAAGATACAGAGAACAAACTAATGGCTGCCAGAGGCGAGTGGGGTAGGAGAATGGATGAATGAGGTGAAGGGGAACAAGAGGTACAAACTTCCAGTTACAAAATAAATGACAGCGATGTAGTGTATAGCACAGAGAATACTAATGTAATCAATAACGTGGTCAGTAAAGTAGTAACTTTGTGCAGTGCCAGGTTGGGCACTAGACTCATAGGCTGATCACCTTGTAAGTTATAGAACTGCCTAATCACAATGTTGTACACCTGAAACTGATATAATATTGTATGTCAACTGCAATTTAATTTAAAAAATTTTTGGCAAACAGGTGAACTATTACACCCTTGTCTTCAACACTGAGGTAAATCATATCCATATCAGCTGTTTGATTCAACCCAGGATTGGCACGAATGCATTTTTTTCATTTATTTCAAAATTTTAATAAACAAACCAGAAACTAGGTATTTCACTAGATTGGGCATTTATAAAGCAAAGGTCTTTTCTGTTTCTTTAGTTTACTTATAATTACTGCTTCATGTTTACTTTTATCCGAATACAAAACCAAAGGTTTTCAAACAATGCCTGGAAAATAACAGAAGCTGATTTTTTTCCCCAGAAGTTGTTATAAAAAGAACAAATTCCCATATCCATAACACACACTGTGTAATATGTAGACACCCGTTTTTCAATACACTGGGGAAGAAGAAAGTGACCACTGTAGACAAAAACAGAAAGTAAAATTACAATAATAAACAGAGGTTTTAAGAGAACACATACGGGAGGGAGAAGTCTAAATTCAATGAAAACAGAAGGGTCTTTAGCCAAACAGACCAACAAGCTATCAGGTTGATTTTCTCTGACTTGGTCCAAGGTCTAAAGATGGCTGTTAGTACTGGGGTCCTCCCTTCCCCGACTCAAAAAACTCTGACATTTATAATTTTATTTTTTCTAAGAAAAGCTTATCTGGAACTCACATGCTTCTCTAGTTACATATGAAAGAAACGTACTCACATCAACATTATCTTTATTTATCAACTCCCCTGCACGTTGCCCCGTGGGTACTAGCAGTTCAAAAGTTCAAAAAGGTTTTTGAAAATAAACCAAGACAGAAAACAGGCACCAAGTCGTATTTGGAACGTACATTCTCGTGCTTTCTAGCATGCTCTAGATGATGAATCAAGAGGAATGATAAAAGATAGAGAGTGAAGCAGCTGCCAGGGGAGGGTATCACTTGGTGTGGATGGCATTTCTCATACTGACTGGAAAATGTGTCTTGTCCCCACTATTGTCAGGTAGGTCTAAGGGCAGGACAGGTCCACATATCACACCGCAGGATGAGAAGGAGCAGTGCAAGGCTTGTGCACTCAGAAATCCTTCCTCCCTTTTATTCTTCTATGTTTCTTTTCTTTTATTCTATTTTTGTGTGCTGTTGCTTCGAACATTCCTCCCTGGGGTTCTGTTAGCCTCTTGAAAGCGATGGCTGAGAAAGTTCAAAACAAGATTTGCGTGCAGGACAGCCTTCCCTGGGCATCTCTAAGTATCTGCACTCTCCGGCTGGATTAATTGGCTGATGCCTTGCTTCTCTAAATCTCGTAACTACCTGGAACAGAAGATGACGCTCTTGCTAGTCAATCTATGTAGTGGGATATCTCTCTTTGAACAGATGAAAGGAGTGAACACAACATAACTTGAAGCATCTGTTATAAGATACAGGGGACCTACGCAGATTCCTCCCTTCGCATGAGAGCACCACTACAGTCCAGGTGAAATGTGCAGTTCTTTGCAGACAGAGTTGTCCTCCTCTACTTCCTCACCAGCCTCTTTAGGGAAGGAATGACACAGTAACATCTCCCTCAACTTGGGGTGGTAGCAAGCTCGGAACTGGGGAGCACTACACCTTAGTGCAATCGATTGTCCCAGTAATGCTGTTTCTGGGCATTTCCTCTAAAGAAACTCTTGTGCATATCAAAGATGCTTATTGGAATAAAAATAAAATCATAAATGTTCAGTAACATTGGAATAAAGGAGCACAGATCATTGTCAACTGACAGATGACAATGAACACTCCAACAGAACACTGTGGAGACTTTTAGTAGGGGCAGCTAGATCCGTAGGTATTAACAATATATCTATCTCAAAATCAAGATTGAATAAAAAAGCATTAAGTAGTTAGGATACAATATTATTGGATGCTAAACTTATAATCTAAATAAACACTCTCACAAAAGACTACCTATGTAAATAAATGTATAAAAATGGAATGGAAGGAGGCACCCCAAACTCCTGATGGAATTCGCTTCTGAAGAAGGGGAGAGAATCTTGGCTGTAGCTGAAATGTTTTATTCCTTTTAAATACACCTACAAGCAAATAGGACAAAACGTTAACAACTGTCATTCAGTGTGGAGGGCACATAGATGACTGCTAATCTTTGTACTGTCCTATTACTGTTACATGTCCTGAACTCTTCTTTCAGCCAACTCCCCCCCAACCCCGTCAGTTTACTTCTGAAGATAGTTTGAAAATTATTCAATCAGTCAGGCTATCTTTTTACATACACTTGGCCAAGGATACTCTTCATTAGATAAGAGATTTTAGAAGCAAAAGCAGATTAGTTTCTCAAACGAGGAAGTGTAGTTGGAGGGGGTTTACTGGGGGGGGGGGGGGTTCTGTTTGCTTTGTTTTGTTTTCTTGGTGGAAATATCGTAACCCAAAGCATCTTGGAATTGGGAATAATGAAGTTGGACCTCTTCAAATTCATAAACCCCCAGCACATTCATATGTGGTGGACCACAGCTGCTCTTCTCAGGTCCAGGATCCCCAACAGAACACAAAGCTAACCTGGACCTCCAAATTGGAAATAGCCCTCGAAAAAATTATGTGCTCACCACCAAAAGCCTTCAGGTCGATGGCTGCTACATAGAAGTAAGGGTAACACAAAAACGAGGGCACCATTTCGAGGTTCGGACTGGGATTAGACAGAGATCACTGATGTGACACACACATGCCCTGCCTTTAGCAGAGTTTTCTTTCTAAAGGACCCAAGGGATCACCGAATTTTGAAGACGACAGAAATGCCCATCCAGACAGAGGCTATGTGGAGGGAAAAGAATTTAAGATGACCAAATCAAATTTGACTATTTGCTTTCAGTAATATTGACACCAGAGATGACACATGATTTTATATTTTCTAAAACAAATGATACTTGGGGCAATGGCCTACAAATAATGAATCACCTCCAAGGAAAGAACAAGCGAGGAGGGTGACCCTTTGGGAGCAGGACTTGGTTATTCCTTCTGATACTGTTAACTTGTATCCCCAGAATCACAGGCTCTAAGCTCAGGTTTTCTTTGTGACACTTGACCAGGTTTCTAAAAATGTTGTACAAAGGCCATTAAGTACAGAAAGGAAACGTAATTGTTGACTTTAAATATGCAGGGAAGTCATGGTAAATAACAATAATTTGCTTGGAATATTGTTCCATACAGCATTTCACAGAAATCCAGCATGCAATTTGTGAGAAAGTGCAGGCAAATTAATTGTATACTTTCACCTTTTCTTCTCAATTCATGTATGAGAAGAATAACATTTTACCCCACGCAGGGAAGCCCCACAGGCCGCATAGGGCTTTGAAAAGAACCTAATCAATAGTATCAACTGAACCTGAGATTAGATTAAACGGCAGACAGAGGCACATGGCCTGTAACTGTTAGGAATCACCATTCCCATGGTTTTCAACCTCCTTTTCCTTGACGGCAGGCAACAGGGTGATGTGGTGTGTCGTGCAGAGACTGAGTCTGGTACAAAATGCCACCCCCAGCCCGAGCACCGACACTGGTATCGGTTGTGAAACGCCTCCCGAGGGGCCTCAGGGGCACGCAGCCGCCAGCTTCCCCGGCTCCTGAGCTCAGAGCGAGACCCGGCTTCAAGTCCAAACCCTAGGCTGCTAACCTGTGCGACCATGGAAGAGCCGTTTACCTTCCCTGGTCCTCTGTACCCTCCATGGAGTGAGTGGTACAACAGAAGCTACAGCAGAAGGCCGCTGTGAACACAGGTATATTGATCGGCCAGGCTCTTAGCCTAGGGTATTATTTCCTCAGGTAATACAGCTCTGTGCATCCAAAGTGTCATCACAAGAACAGTCATAGCCGTGGCCACCATTTATTGGGCAATTACCATGCAGGAGACACGTGCCCTCTCACATTTCAGGATCAGACTACCCCATGTGGAAGTTCACTGGGTCCCATGTTACCCCTGGGAAGATGAAGCGACATCACTAACTTGCTCACACACGCCCAGTCTTCCAATGCAGAAGACGCCTAGGAAGCCAGGTTGATCTCATGCCAAAGTTGACACCCTAAACCAGTGATCCACCTCCCTGGTTGCACCTCTGACTTACTTGGAGAACTTTCAAAATTCCAATGTCCAGTCCACCCTCCAGACCTATTAAAACAGAATTTCAACCCAGGCATCAGCATGTTTAAAACTCTCCAGGGGAGTCTACTGTGCGGCCACATTTGGGAACCATACAGCACCACGTATGTGGTCCTTCTCTGATGTATTAGTTTCCTCTTGCTGCTGTAACAAACTTGACTTGGGAGCTCAGAAATCCAAAATGGATCCCCCTAGGCTAACATCAAGGTGTAGGCAGGGCTATGTCCCTCCTCGAAGTTCCAGGGGAGAATGTGTTTCCTGGCTTGCCTTTTCCAGCTTCTAGAGGAGCCCACAGCCTGTGGCATGTACCCCTCCCTCCATTTCCAAAGCCGCAACACTGGGTAGAGTCCATCTCTCGCTGCCATCTCTTTGGTTCTATCTTGTCAGCCACCCTCCTCCGCTTTTAAGAACCCTGTGATTACATGGGGTCCACCTGGATAATCTCCCCCACATGCAGGATCAGGTAATTAGCAACCTTAATTCTATTTGCAAATTTAATTCCCCTTTGCCCTGTGACATATCGTTTTCCGAGGTTCAGGTTTCAGGGTATAGACATCCTTAGGGGGCGTGATTCTGCTTACCACACCAGATAATCCTGTCTCCAGGCCAGGATCGTGGGCAAGGTGACACGTTCTGCAGGTGACCTGAAAGTGGACCTCAGTCTATGAGCCTCCTGCTCGCTTAATAGTTTTATGTGACGCTGCATCTTAGGTACAAAGCACAGTGGCTGGAACATAAAAGGTGCTCAATAGATGTTTGCAGAAGGAAAGAATCCCCCATTTCTCCCGCCACAACATTTTATATCAGATACGCTTGCACGTTCAATAAGGAGAGAGGGAACTGGTGTTGTTTCTAATTGGAGACTCACATGAGAAATTTCTGCTTGATTCTAAATGCAGCAAGTCCACGCTGCTCTCACGTTAGGAGCTACATGCCACCCATTTCCCCCAGCACAGAGAAGCCTGCATCTAATTTTGTAAGAGCTTGGAAATAATATGCCCTCTAACTTGAATTTTCTTTGCCAGTGGCCACCACAAAAACAAATTGCTTTCAGTAGGGCGTTTTTCATTGGGTTTGTGTATTAGGTTGTTTTTCGGAGGGGTGTGGGAAGGAATAAAAGACTTTTTTTTTTTTAAATCATGCTTCTAATCCTTAAAAAGACTAAAATAGTTTCATCCTTTCATAACCTGTCATCACGCATGTTTCTCTAAAATTAAACACATATGGCTCAAGCCAGAGTTACATTATGCACCATATTATGTAATTATCTTTTCAATTTATTACTCCTCAAAATAGAAAAAGATTAGCCCATGTTTCTTAAGTCTGAATAAACATATGGCCTAAGATTATAAATGACATCCTATCTTTGAAAGAAGTTCCAAGACGAAACAACACACAACGGTCCATCCACAGAGGCATATGTGACATCAGGGTTGTGAGATACAGAAATGTGTGTGTGTGTGTGTGTGTGTGTGTGTGTGTGTGTGTGTGTGTGTACATCTTCTTGCTTTCTGGCTATGTCTTTGATGCCATGAAATATTCCTCCTGGCAGATCATAAACAGCACAAAAATAGGGACAAAAAAAATCTGCATTTCAGCATTTCGAACTAGCCTGAGTACACTCAGGTACTCTTTAATCCCTGAGGACCAGGCCCCCCAACAGCTGGGGGGTTCACAAGAATCATCTGTCCCTCTCCAACTCAGGAGCCCTTGCCCGCTTCCCCTGGCACCCATGTACGCCCCATTCTCCATGGTACCTGGTGGTTGGAGACCTCCTTTGGGAGCCTGTTTGATCACGGTTCTTTTCTTCCTTTCTTCCTCAGGGATCCTCATTGCTGCCAGGGACCCCCTTGCCGACAAGTACATTAATTGTCGGCTGGAGGCTCCCAGCAGTGTGCAGGAGAGGTGAGGCTGTGACAACGCCCCTACTATCAAATCCTTTCTACGGGGGGCAGGGACAAGGGGCTGCAACTTGAAGACTTTCAATTTGCAACAGGCAGAAATTTTTGCATAGGGCTGCCAAGCATAAAGGAAATATTTCAGGAACAATTCATACTCAAATCAGTTTAATTGTTTATTCCATGTTGATGGAGAGTAGAAATGAAACGCTGTGAGTGGATTTCTGATATCTTTATAGTCTCCTTAACAAGAAAAGATGGTTTAAAATTTTTTTAAATAATCCAGCAAGTTGAAAACCAGCTAATCAGGCTTTCACGGAACTGTTACCATGTACACATTCACAAGAGTTTTAAATACATGTTTTGCTCTAAATGTCCAGCAAAAAATCATGGATTTCAGAAAACTTTTCCTCAAGAAAATATAGATATCTATAATTTGCAATATTACAAAGTGAATTTTAAGAATATAGCACCTGATAACATTGTATGACTAATGTGAAACGTTTTAGATGAGAGATTAAAATAGTTCAAGAATGTTTTACTCTGCCATCATGCAACATTTACTCATTTTCAGATGATACAAGCAATCTTGTTTATTTGCTCTACATGGGTAAGCAAAGGCAATGGGACCAGACTCTTATGCTATGACAACCCTGCATAGTAGGACCTTTGGAACCTGGTTTCTGCTCCCTAGGATAAGACTACAGTCCACTGAAAATGAAGCACTCCCTTGGCTAGGAAAGGGTGTATCTCAGAGGCGGACTCACTGAACAAATCCTTTGGGCTGCATTCCTCGTTTACTGACCGACCCTTTGGAAGCAGTTGTTTGGCACTACATCCTTGAACACAGGTCGGCACTGACACTCCCTAGAGACACAGGTGATGGTCCGAGGGGAACGCCTTTTGAATGAGGAGCAGGAGCTCACCACAGGCCTTAGTTTCCTTCACAATGTTCTTCCCCCAGATATCCTCGTGGCCCCCTCAGGTCTCACTATCCTTTTCTTCTTAACATTCCTAGGTAAAAACAGCACACCCCTCACTCACTCTCCATTTCCTTACCCAGATTTATTTTCTCTAAACCATTTACCAACATGAGGCACACCATGTATGTATTTGGTTACTGTCTCCCCTACTAGGATGTAAGCACCATGAGTTCAGGGAGTGGGTCTGTCTACTGCTATGTGCCCAATGTGTGAAACAGTATCTGGAATAAAATTAGCACTAAAATATTTACTGAGTGAACAAAAGAGCAAGCGAATGAATGAATGAATGAATGAGCGAGTGTGCCCATCCCACGGCTCTGTGACCTCTTTGGCAGGCACAGGCCTGAAGCACATTGATGTGTGTACAACAGTAAAATTAACAAAGGCTCACCTATCATTTCAATGAGGAGGGGCCTGAGTTTTAGTGCCCATAAAAAAAAAGAAATATTAGGATATTCTGACCTGAACAGTGAGAAAACTGAAACAAAAATGTTGAAGTAAAAGCAATAGAGCCCAGTAATTAGGTGCTGTAACTCTAGGGTCAGACTGCTTGGGTTCGGCTTCCGTTGTTCCACCTAAAAGCGGTGTGGCCCCAGCAGGTGACTTCTCCTCTCTAAGCCTCAGCTCCCGCAGCTGTCAAGTATGGTTGGCAGCAGGCGTCGCGCTGTGTCAGGCAGGGGCTACAACCAACGACTCCAAACCAGCACGGCGTCCGGCACATATGGCATCACTAGCTGTACCTGGAGCTCTTTTCCATGTCAAAAGAGCAAATAACTGAGAGACTGGAAAGGACAGCGTGTTGGTCTTCTGATACAGTTTACGTACTTAACTGGCCACAATTGTTTTTAAAAGGAGAAAAGTTTGTTACGTACTTAACTGGCCACAATTGTTTTTAAAAGGAGAAAAGTTTGTTTCCACATCTGAGCTATTTATATCATTTATAAATTTCACGTGGATTATTTTTGTTTCAATTTTTTTTTCTGTTTCAAGAAGTTATGCGATGCGTCCAGTTGTAGCTTATAATTCCTGATGTCACTTCACTCAAAGGCAGCACTGCTTTCTTCCTTCACCAAAAGACGCCTCCTTGAGCCTGTGTACCAAACATGTATTTGTATTTGTGTGGTGTTCAAAATGCCCACACACATCTAATCAGGGTTTCATATGTACTCCCATAGGAATTATGAAGTGAATGTTAAACACCACTGTAATACCTTTATAAAAATTTCCCCAAATGTACACTTTTGTACCTCTGATGTCTCTGAGAAATATATCAGGGAAAAATCTGGAATATATTTTGTTTCCTGACACCTTACCTTTTCAATGTTGAAATACACATCCTATTTTTGTCCTCTGCATAAAAAAGCAATACATGTCTTTTTCCTAGAACAAACATCTTTGATATGGCTTTTTGTAAGAAGGGCTGGGATCTGTCTATTTTTTCACATACAACTCATGGTGAAAGCCTCCTAGAGGCATGCCGACCCTTCCATGTGGCTTTGTGTGTGTAGCAGGCAGGACAGACAGACAAGCCTTCACTCACAGAGATGCAGGATTAGTAGGGTCTGTCTTATGGGCTCGATTGTTTGATATATGTGAAGATGTAATAGAATTGATACACTTTTGCCTGAGAGGTACCACATGATGTAAAACAAGTTTTAAATTCACGTATATTAAGTATCGGTGGATACATTTTGACACAAGACAATACAGAGGATATCTACAAATTGGCAAGCCCTTACTCCGTTTGTTTACATTTTCTCTATCTGCTCCAGGCCCCTCTCCAGAGCAGACACACCTGTCCTGGAATTACAGGCGAGATTAGCTGGCCTTCTTACATATTTTCTGACACCTGATTCTGGCCAGAAGCATCAGAAGGAGCACAGGTGGGACAACCTGAGAAAAGGGCAGCAGGTATCTCGATGCTTGAGGAGCGAGGACACTCATCAGCATGCCCGACACTGGGGCTGATGTGCAAAGCTCGGAATTCTCAAAGATGATAATGAATGTTTTTATTGCTACAGAAATTGGAAGTGCTTCTAAACAGAGCAGTCAGTCTCTCGCCCTGAGGGCACCTGTCTTCTCTGATAGTCTATGAAACAACCTGTGTTTTCTGGACAAACGGTTCTTTTTCGTGTTTGGCAAAGTATTCAAAACCCTTGGGACCCTCACCTAGAGGAGTAGGCGGCACAGCTGACAGGATCTGAGGACACCTAGACTTGGTCCTTGCTTCTGGGCAACCTTGGGCAAGTTATTTAATGTGTTTGAGTCTTAAAAGCCTTGTCTGAAACTCGGCAAGGGCTCAACATAACTACCTCCCAAACCACCTTTTACAGAGATTGTGAGATTTACAAAGTGGGGTGAAGGACAGGTTTATAGGATTGAGTGCTGTCACACTTCACCTCCTGGTCGAAGGGGCCCCAATGCTGTTTCTTCCATGCTCTCACTGCCATGACTCTGTTAGGGAGGTAGAAGCAGCACGGCACTCCTGCCAAAGGGGGCAAGACCAAGGCCTGGGATGTAATGCAAATGGGGAGGGACGGTGCTCAGCTACCCCTAAAGGGAATGTCAACCAAGAGGGCTGAGTCGCTCTGAACACTCAAAATGACACAACGGACTCTTCTCTGGGTAAAGAACGGAAAGAAAAGATGGTCGTTCACACCAGGAGTTGGGATCACAGGCAAGACTGGGCTCACTCTTTCACATCTTGGGAACTCCACCCTATGCCAACCCCACCCCTCCTTCACCTGCAGCTCGTGTGGCTAACTACAACTGACTCAGTGTACTTCAATTTAAAAAAACAATGGACAAGGGAGAACAAACTCACCTGGGGTTAAATACGAAGTGTGACAATTAAGTTTGTGAACTTGTTGCAATGATTTGCTAAACTTTTTTGGTATCAGAGGGATTATTCATTAAGAATTTGTACCAAATGGATAGTTAACCAACTTCCGTATTTGGAAGTGCTGAAAAGGCTGCGTGAAAAAGTTAGATGAAAACGACCTGAACTTTTCACCAACAATTCATGGCTCTCACATCAGGACAATGCACCAGCTCACACAGCACTGTCTGTGAGGGAGTTTTTAGCCAGTAAACAAATAACTGTATTGGAACACCCTCCCTACTCACCTGATATGGCCCCAATGACTTCTTTCTTTACCTGAAGAGAAAGGAAATATTGAAAGGAAGACATTTTGATGACATTCAGGACATCAAGGGTAATACGACGACAGCTCTGATGGCCATTCCAGAAAAAGAGTTCCGAAATTGCTTTGAAGGGTGGACAAGGCGCTGGCGTCGGTGCATAGCTTCCCAAGGGGAGGACTTAGAAGGTGACCTTAGTGATATGCAGCAGTGAGGTATGTAGCACTTTTCCTAGGATGGGTTCACAAACTTAATTGTCAAACCTCGTATGTTTGTCTAATTAAAAATATTGTCCTGTTTAATACAGGCAGACCAACTAGAGAATTACTGTGCCACCTGTCCATATACCTAGTAAGAGTCAAAACTGAAAGTAGGAATTTCAATAGGTGCTTTGTCCGCTGATGTATAAAATGACTGCCCAGACTCACACACAGTGCTCCATCCCTTTGATAACACAGGGAGATGGAGGAGGGCATGAAAGAGTCAACAAGCTCTTCAGCTAATTAACGCACGCACGCACGCACGCGCACACCCCCTACATAGCCAACCAACAAGGAAGTGGCTGAATAAACGGAAATGCATCACATAGCACCATGTTGTGCTGCCACGAACATGTATGACACGAGCACGTCTGTATTTAACGACGTCCACTCTATCTACTGTACTCTTGTCACTTGTTTAATTTGTCTTCTCATCCCTCACTGGATTTCTCCCCTTTTTTTCATGAAAATGTGCAACCATCCAGAAATGTTGAAAAGACTATGCCTTTAATACCCATAAACCTACCTCCTAAATGCTACATATTAACATTTTGCTCCATATATGGTTCACCATATATCTCTATCCACCGATTTTATTTTGATGCATATCAGAGTTAAGTTCCAGAATATATTTTAAATGGAAAAGACAAACTATCACGCCACATGTACAGTATGATCTCATTTTTGAAAATATATATGGGTGTATGCACTTACATGCCTCAAAAAAAACAATGGAAGTAAATACCACAAAATGTTACTAGTAAAAATTTTGGTATCTTGTTTTCCTCATTACCTATATGCATTTTTTTTTCTCTCTTTTAAAATTTTTTTTGAGCAATTTATTACCTGTGACATAAATAGCTAGATAACTAAGGTAAGGAGACAAGGATGAGAAGAGGAATTCAAGGCAGGCAGGTAGAAAGGATATAGGGCAGAAAGAAAATACTCGAAGCCATCAACATATCACTCCCTAGGCAGTGGTAACTCTGTGAGAAGCTACATGCTCAAAAGATCCATGGGCTGTTGGCCATGAGGGGCAAAGAAAGGCACCAGAGAAGCTACCCAAAGCCAGTCCTGCTGGCCATCCAAGTCGTTTAATATCAGAGTAGCAATTTTTCAGATAGAGTTCTAAAACAATTTCCAGTCACCTCCCTGGGACTGTTGGTGGGAACTGGGGGTTTCCTGATCCCAAGGTCGCATGTGTACCAGCCATCTAAAACAATCCACAGCATCAGGTTTCCAACACACAAGTTCAACAGGACTCCACCATTGCCTCCTCACCCAGCTCGGGGCCTTTCTCATCCTCACCAGAAATCATGTGGTCAGCACCCACCTGGGCCCCGGGCTCCAGCTCTGGAGGACCAACACCACCCAACACAGAAGGACTACCCAGCTCTCCAGCACCTTCTGCACCTCACACATCGCTCATGGAGACCCCAGTCCTTATCTTCCACCAGCATGTCTGGCTGCCAACTTCAATGTTTACTGGGTAAGACTTAGGTCTCATTTCTAATAATTGAACGAGGGGAACAAATGAGGGGAACTTCCTCTGGCCCAAGGACTATGCTGATGGTAGCTCTTGGAGCCTTCTAGAATGCCCAGCCCTCGGATGGAGATGAGAGGGGCGGGCGCAAGCAGACAGAGCAGAGCAAGAAGAGACAGGAGGCCTGGGTCTCAAAGGTGCCTACCTCTCTGTAGCCTTTCCTGTAACGAGTGGATGTCCCTGTGATAATGCCACAGGTAAGGGATAGTAAGACAACTGCAAAGTCCAGAAAATAAAATGGCAATTCAGATCAGCACGTGCTGACCGAGGAGCAGACTCTGACAGCAATCTGGATTAGTTTTTAAATCCTGCATCTGGCTTCAGGTCAATAGTCCTGCCACGTTCTCATTTAGAACACTGTATTCTCCTGGTACTTTCTCATTGTTATTGTTATTATTCATTAAAAAAAACCTGAAAAATATTCCCAAAGTATACCGTAGAGCACACCCTCTGAGAAATCCAGGGGTTTGCAAGTACAACATTAAGCTCTCGTTCTGATCTTAAAGTCATCGGTGCCAACCCCACCCCCTGGTACACACACACGGGCACAACACACACGCACACACACACACGCACACACACGCGCGTGTATTCCAAAGGACACCATTCCCTGCCATGGAATGAGCTATGTGCTCAAGTTACTGGGTATACCACACCCCAGCCCTTGAAGATTCATAAGGCATGTGTGTGTCAGAGGCTCTGGGAAAGAAACTCAGTGCAGCCAAACTGGTTTGTCAAGAAAATCTTTTATTTCCTCACAGATCACCTATTTAAAGTCTCATGAAAAAATATGGGGAACCGAGGATCTGAGTGATTTAAAAAAAGTTAATATCCTTAAGTATGATATTTCAATCAATAAATTATGAGTATAATGGTCACCGCATTGGTAACAAACCTCCATGAAACCTATAAGCTTTCTAAGATGTAGACACAGAAGCATGTTCTTGAACCTGGGTCCTTGAGGTGAGAGCCAAAATTTATATGAATAAAACCTAGACTGTCAGAACCAGAAAGGAACTCAGATATCATGTAATCCAACTTTCTCGTTCCACAGATAAGGACACTGAGGCTGAGACATGTAAAATGGCTTTTGCATGGTTGTGGGGACGTAAGTGGTGAGGTGGGGATGGAGGGAGGGAAAGAGGGGGTTCTGCATTATTAGGAATTGGAAGTGAAAGCAGGAAAAAACTCAAAAATTGCGTTTGTTTATCCATAATAGGCTTTAATATCTAATATTTGGATCCCTAAGTATAAAACAGTAATTACCATAAACTGCCCTTACCCCCACAAACACACAATCACCCCACTCCCAAAAAGAACCTCAGCCATATAATAGAAAGGCAACTTTAGAAAACTGATAAAGTAAATCATTTAAAGAATAACCACTTGGTTTATAAGTAAACCATTTGGTTTGGTTTTAAAATAGGACTTCAAAAGGGCTCAAAATAATAGAAGGTTGAGACTTCAGCGTCTTTCAAAACAAGAATAATAGACCAACTACTGTAGCCATTTGCTGAAGAAATATTTACAAAATACTTATTTTGTGCCAGGCATTGTGTTTAGACTACAACAACACTCAGAAATTTATATTCTTACCTGTTGAATCTGGTGAGAAGATTGGCACTAACCAATATAGAAACAAAGATACATATAAACTACACGGGGTGAATGCTACAAAAACAAGTTACATGGAGCATACTTGGAAATACAAAGTTTCAGAGTGGCCTTGGCATAGACAGAGAGATCAAGGAAGAGTATTCTGCGTGAGCTGAGAGGTAACCAGGTGAAGAAGAAAAGGAGACACACCCCAGGCAGAGGGAACAGTATATGCAAAGGTCCAGTGGCACCAAGGAGCAGACACAGACATAACCAGGGTGGTGGCAGTAGGGGAAAAAGGGGTAGGAGGCAGCATAGAATGAGAAGCAGAACTCACACTATAAGGGTTGTACAGATCCCGTGGCAGAATTTTGTGTTTATCCTAAGGGTAGTAGGAGGCCAGCAAAGGGACCTCACCTTGGTAAACAGGTAAGTAGGACATGATCATATCTGCATTCTGAAAGGATCACTCAGGCTGCTGAATGGAGGGCAGACTGGAGGAGGACCAGTCTGTAACAAATGTCCAACCTTATTCACTGGATTCCCACTATATGCAAAAATGAGAAGGTCCTTACCAAATGCCCAAAGCAATTTTTCAAATACACGCAAGATAACAGGTACCTCTGGGGTTCACAGGAAGAGGCCTCTAACAGCAAATAGTACAGACCAACAGTGTCCTCAGGGCTGGTCCAGTGGTCCAGGAAGTGAGCCCCAAGCCCACCCACCAGGGAACTTACACATGGTTTATTCCAGCATTTGTTTCGCACTGGCTCTGTTCCATCGTTACTGTTTGAAGATTCCAATTATCTCTGTATCTGAGCTTGCGGACTAAGATGTCTAAGACCCAGCACCCAAACCCAAACCATTCCACTGTCCTCCTAAGAATGGGCACTGTGTGTCCTGACTGCCGTCTGCAGCAGATGGTAAGGATGGCAGAGGGAAATAATGGACCAGCCACACAAGATTTTCATATTAGTACTTACCTTCTAAGAAAACCACACAGAGCCTCTTACGTTTTTTTGTTTTTTTGGTTGTTTTTAATGTCTGAGACAATCTCAAAGCATTATGTTTCCAGCTTTTTGGAGACAAAGCTTGAATGAGTTCTATCTACCTGGAGCTAAAATTTCTTTTCATCTAAAAGACAGGAAACAGTTAATTTATCATTTCCTCTTTTTTTTCTCTCTCTCTCTCTGCAAATCTACAAACGAGGACGGGTATCTTAACTGGCCCTGGACTAACACAAGTTTGGACAGAACTTGGGTTGTTCGGTTTAATGTACCCAAATAAAGGAACTCTCAACTCAGTGAGAATTTGGTTCATGTAGTCAGTTTACTCCATATTAAAGACTGAGGACACCAGCAGTACTGTTCAGAAAAACTGGCAATGCTGTTTAGACAAACAGCCCCAAGAAGACAGACTGGGTAGAAAATGTGGTCTGTTGCACTGTTATCCTAGATTTTTTTTTTTTCCTTCTTCCTTCCCTCATGAGTGCTTTTCATGTAATTTTTCATCACGAACTTGCCAGTGTTAATTTCTCCAGGCCAAATTTGGCTCATTTCTTCCTTGCCAACTTCACAGTCAAATTCTGTGTGCTTGTGGGGTATGTGTGTGTGTTGGGGGGGGGGGTGTTTCTACTGAATTGCACCTAAACCCAAAGGGATTTCTGTGACCGGAGACTCAAGAAGAACGTAGGCAGCAACATACTTGGGTATCTCTAATGACAAAAGTCTGTCTCTATTAGCAAAAACAATCAAACTGTCCAAGCTGGCACCAGACTCAACTCAGCAAGATGCATGAATGCCCACAGAACCGTTACAAGGATGTGACAGAGCATCCACAGAAAGGCAATTTGCATATTCTCCTGCAAAGAAAACAAAACACAGCAGAGCCAGGCTAAGCAGCGTCTTCCTTGCATTTTCTCTCATGGGCCCTATAACTTAATGCACCATTCATTTTAGGAAGTTGGGTTCAAATGGCAGGAACAGAAAACAATAGTTTGTTTCCTTATACTAATTTGCTGCTGGTTCTTTTTTATTATTATTTTAAAGTTATAAAAGAAATGAAATTTATCCTCCATTCAAAAGAGCTAATAGAGAACGAAATTAGAAATTGTCAGAACTACAACATTTTATTATGCCCAACTCAGATCCAAAAATCCAAAGATAGGATATGAACTCCAAGCCAAAAGATTAATTTGGGGCAACCACAATCTTAATATTTTATTCCAGTTATTCACTCGAGGCCAATATCGCTGTGAAGAATAAAGAAAGAATCTACTCAATCAGTTACACATTTTTCAAAAGGTTAATATATGAATTTAAGAATCAGAAGTTAATGGCACATAAGCAGAAGGGGAATGAAAGAGAAAACACTATCCCAAGTTACAGCTTCTACCCTTGCAGCAGAACTGCGAAGAAAAAAGCAATCAAAAGTAGATGTTTACAGATTTGCAGGTCCAGGATCCCAATCCAGATGGCAAAATAGGTAGACGAACCACATCAAAATTACAGCTAAACTACAGAACAACCATCACTGAGAATCACCTGAAGTCTAGCTGAACTAAAGCCCTACAACTAATGACATACAAAAGAAGCCACCTCAAGACTGGAAGGAGGGGCAAAAACGTGGTTGCTCCCACACCCATTAAAAATCCAGAGGGCTATCTCGGCTGTGGAGGTATCCGCGGAGGAGCGAGGCGTCCCAGCCCCTCCCCAGACCAGGGTTCCAGTGCCGGAGAGAGAAGCCCCCATAACTTCTGGCTGTGAAAGCCAGCGGAGACTGTGGCTGAGTGAGCCAGAGGGCTGCTGGAGTTCCAGGCGCTCCTCACGAAGGCACCACACACAGACTCACTCACTGACAGAATCACTCACTTGAGCTCCGGCTCTGGGGTAGCAGTTCCAAAGGCACCAGGAACATACGGCAGGGTGGGGTGGGAGGGACTGAATTGTTTGACTTCAGGGTGAGGGCTGGAGGGGCAGTTTTTATTCTACATAGAGGAGCTGGCAGAAGCCATACTTTCTTTGAGATGCCCTCCCCTCTCCCAGAGTGCAGAGCCAAGTGGACACCACATCTGAATCTTCACCAATCTGGCTAACACTGCTCATTTGTCCTGATGACCTGAGACCCCGCCCCACCCAACTCTGGGGCACACCCAAAGCACTTGCAATGGCTTTTCTGTATAAATGGCCTGTCTTAGCTCATGCTGGGAACATTCCTGAAATCTCTCAAAGGTTCACAAAACCCAAACAAGCAGGATTTGACCTCAGTGTGTCCCGCACCTCTTGCTAGCAGCCCTAGGCCTGACAATAGAGGCCTCGGTTCGCAACTTGGCCTCTCAAGGCACCTCCAAGACTGGTGCGGGCGGCAGCCATCTGCAGGTTGCTTTGTAGCTCATGTCATGGGCACAGGCTGTGGCTGAACTTGACTTACAGTGGGCCCCTCACAGAAGGCCCTGAGGCTGACATGCCCAGTGGCCAGTTTCAGAACCAGTCAGAGCATTACCCAGCTGCCTCAGGGAACAACACACCAAAAGAGCAGGCTTGGCAGGCACTAGAGCCCTGCTAAAGCAAATCCTGCTCTGTAGGGTCAGCCCCTGAACAACAGCTCCTCCAATGTAGTCAGGATCAGTCCTCACAACCAAGCAGCCCAAGGGTCAATCCCTCCCACTCATGTGCAAACAGCAACCAAGGCTCAACTACAACAGGAGGGCACACACAATCCACACAAGAAATACACCTGACCAGGGAGACTGCACCGCTGGGTCCCACAGCACATCTACTACATAAGGCCACTCTACTAAGACAGGAGACATAGCAGTCCTACCTAATAATACATAGAAACAAACACAGGGGGGGCAGCCAAAATGGGGAGACAAAGAAACATGTCCCAAATAAAATAACAGAACAAAGCTCCAG
This sequence comes from Rhinolophus ferrumequinum, assembly GCF_004115265.2. Classification (NCBI taxonomy): domain Eukaryota; kingdom Metazoa; phylum Chordata; class Mammalia; order Chiroptera; family Rhinolophidae; genus Rhinolophus; species Rhinolophus ferrumequinum. The sequence continues at coordinate 64,976,771 of NC_046300.1, forward strand.
GAAAAGCACCAAACAAAACAGAAACAAGCAATCTACCAGACACAGAGTTCAAAACACTGGCTATAAGGAAGCTCAGGGATCTCAGTGAGAACTTCAACAAAGAGATAGGACACATAAAAATGGAGATAGAAAACACAAACAAGAACTAGTTGAAAATAAAGACTACAATAACTGAAATGAAGAATACATTAGAGGATATCAACAGTAGAACAGATGAATCAGCAATTTGGAAGATATGGTAGCAGAAAACACCCAATCAGAACAGCAAAAAGAGAAAGGAATCCAAAGAATGAGGAGAGTTTAAGGGGCCTCTGGGACAACATTAAGCATGCCAACATTTGCATCATAGGGGTCCCAGAAGGAGAAGAGAGCAAGGAATCGAAAACCTATTTGAAGAAATAATGACTGAAAACTTCCCTAACCTGGTGAAGGAAATAGAGATGCAAGCCCAGGAGGCACAGATTCCCAAACAAGACGAATCCAAACAGGCCCACACCAAGACACATCATTATTAAAATGCCGAAGGTTAAAGATAAAAAGAGAATATTAAAAGCAGCAAGAGAAAAGCAGTTAGTTACCTACAAGGGAGCTCCCATAAGACTGTCACTTGATTTCTCAACAGAAACCTTCCAGGCAAGAAGAAATTGGCACAAAATATTCAAAGTGATGAAAAGCAAGGATGTATAACCAAGATTACTCTACCCAGCAAAGACATTGTTTAGAATTGAAGGACAAATAAAGAGCTTTCCAGACAAGAAAAAGCTAATGGAGTTCATCACCGCCAAACCAGTATTACAAGAAATGTTAGAGGGATTTCTTTTTAAGAAGACGAAGAAAAAGAAAGATAAAAAATATGAATACAATGGCAATAACTACATATCTATCAACAATTACTTGAAATATAAATAGATTAAATGCTCCAATCAAAAGATAGGCTGAATGCTTAAGAAAACAAGATCCTTACATATGCTGCCTAGAAGAGACTGACTTCAGATGGAAAGATACACACAGACAAAGTAAAGGGATGGGAAAAAGATCTTTCATGAAAATGGAAACAAACAAACAAACAAACAAAATTCTGGGGTAGCAATACTTATATCAGACAAAAAAAAAAAACAGGCTTTAAAATAAGGGTTATAACAAGAGACAAAGAAGGGCCCAGTAATCCCACTTGAGGGTATTTATCTGAAGAAACCCAAAATGTTACTTCGAGGGAACGTGTGCATCCATGTATTCGTCGCAGGATTGTTTACAATGACCAAGATGTGGAGGCAGCCTGGGTGTCCATCAATGGAAGAATGGATAAAGAAGAGGTGGTACGTATATACAGTGGAATATTGCTCAGCCATGGAAGAGAATGGGTCCTTGCCATCTAGGGCAGCGTGGATGGACCTGGAGGGTATTGTGCTATGTGAACTGTCAGACAGAGAAAGACAGATTTAATGTGATTTCACTTATATCTGGGATCTATAGAACAAAATAACCAAAATGGATATAATTCTTAGATACAGAGAACATTTTGATAGTTGCAAGATGGGAGGGGGGCTTGCAGTGGGTGAAAAAATGGGAAGAGATTAAGAATTACAAATTGGTTGTTACAAAGTAGTTATGTGGATGTATGGTATAGCATAAGGAATATAGTCAATAATACTGTAATAAGTATGTATGGTATCTGATGGGTACTAGATTTGTTGGCGTGATAAATGGGAGGAGGATTTGGGGCAGGGTGAAGGCATGAAAAAGTACAAATTGGTAGCTAAATAATAGTCATGAGGATGTAAAGTAAAGCATCGGGAATATAGTCAGTAATATGGTAATAACTATGTCTAATGCCAGGTGGGTACTAGACTAGTCAGTGGGATCATTTCTTAAATTATATAAATGTCTAACCACTATGCTGTACATCTGAAATTAATATAAAACAATACTGAATGTCAACTGTAATTGAAAAATTTTAAAAGGGAGAGAAAAGATGAAGGGGAATAAGAGGCCCAAACCTCCGGGTGTAACACAAGTAAGTCATGGGGATGGGATGGGGCAGCAAGGGAAGCTCAGTCAGTGACACCGTGAGAGCGTGGTGGCTGGACTTCTCACGGTGGTCACGTCTTCAGGTGTACAAATGTTGAATAACCATGGTGTACACCTGAAACTCATATAATGTTGTGTTAGCTGTATTTTAATAAAAATCTTTACAGACATTACACGTCCTGAGTAAGACTATACAGTCTTACTCAAGTTTGTACCCAACACCTGCTATCAAAAAGTAAGAGAGAAACTAGAGCTACAGCAACATTTTTTGTCTGAACCAGCAACATATTATGTACAATGATCTTTAGACACCAGTCTCTCAATTGCCATAACATTTGCAAACCAATATAGAGGCTTCTGGTCTAACCCAGAATTTCCCAAAGTATCGTGCAACTACCATGAGAGGTACATGGGATGGTTTTAAATGACAAGTGAAGATATACATGCATATATACACACACGCATATACACATACGCACATATATTTAATAGCTAGGTGTTTGTTTTTTAATAGTTTTCTTTCCTTTACAGTTCACCATCATACTGATTTTTCAATAATGGATAAATTCTGAAGTGCCTTTTATAAAAAATATTAACTAAAAATTAGTAAATAAATGAATAAATAAATAAATATTTTTATTGAAACTTAAAGGAAAAGTATTAAGTATATGTTCCAAATAAATAAAAGATAGGGAAAAAACAAGAGTGTTGAGTTTGATAACCAGTCACACAGGTGCACAAAGAGGTGACAGGGAAGGTGACAAGCCATGTGAGAGCAAATAGAAGGAAAGCAGAGGCCTGATATCTAATTCCACCAGGATGCTTCAGTAACCACTTTACTACTCTCAGCTTCAGTGTCCTCATCTGTGTAGTAGATTAAATATTTGGATCCCAAATGTCTCTATTATGATGCTCCCTAAATTATTTTCTAAAAATGTATACACACAATGACATATACATAAATGTCTCTAAAGGTTCGTGTCTGCATATGTCTCTAAAGACCACACACACACACACACACACACACACAGATACATACACACCAACCTAGACACATAAATGTGCATACACTTGTACATATACTGTAAATACCTACGCATGTACACGAATGGAAAACAAGACCCCACCAAAGCCGGTGGTTGGTCGGGGACCAAAGCAACTATGATTACAGTAACCTTCCCTGCCTGATGCAGTTTTCCTGAGTTCCTACCTCCTGCCCCACGGAATGAAACCTCAGGACCAGGAGTCCTTCCAGTCCCATCTGGCTGTAGGATGTCAGTCCTCCAGGAAGCCTCGCTCTAGGGGAATGAAATGGCCCTAGAAATGCCCACATCACAAGGAACGCCACCATTCTGAAAGGGACAGACATACCAAAGGAACACTTGTCACCATCATTCCCAAAGCCAGGTGTTTCCTAAACAAGTGCCCTGTGCAATGCAGTCTTTGGGGAAAATCCCATAAGAATAAGCAAAGGAAGAATAAAACTGCAGGAGAAAGTGAATAAATATAATCTTCCTCAATTCTGACATCAGGATAAAAAAAATTAAACAAATTAGAGGTGATTTCAGCTGGGTGATGCCATCTTCTACCCTCAGGTAAATTTGTGCCCTGTTCTTAATTTCAGAAAAAAGAATAAAGCTATGCTGCATGGTTTCAAATTTTTCCCTGTGCTAAGGCAATCTAGTTATCTTTTTATTCAATAAGATGACCAAAATTGCATGTGTTTCCTAAATAATCTTGAATTTATACAATTTGACTTTTTTTTCCGAAGAAGCATAAATTGTCTGAGGGCATCTCCCCACTAGACGATAATACATTGCAGCAGTGCACCCTATTTTAGGATAACCTCAATATGCAAACGTCCGTCACCAGCCAGACTCAGGACACAGACACCTGCATAATGAATGGTTCACGCTAGAAACAGTTCGCTGGTCTCAGGATCTCCTGCCCAAAGACAGGCTGCCGTGGCTCTTCTTTCATCTAAGTGCTACGACGTCAGCAAGCCACTGGCCAAAGCCCGCTCTTGGAACGGCAGACTTACTCTTAAAACCGTCAGCACCTACCATAATTCTCTTGCACAAAACCAGACAGTGCTAACCCGCCTGTGATTAGCATGCCAGCTGCCTCGGCACTGCTGATGGAGCTCCCCCACCTGAGCAGACCAGTAGCACAAGGCATAATTTCATCCCCTCTTGACAGAGCCTTGGTCTCCTATTTCATCGTTTCAGGAGACGCTTCTTTTGGAAATGTTCACACAACCCGGCCCAAGTTCTGAAGGCAGCCTGCAGTCATCAAGCCATGTGGGTCCTAAGCATCTTCTCCTTTCCGACATTTCGATATCTGAATGGTGTGATGTAGAAACATGAACTCACCCACTAGTTTCAGTCACACTTCACAGCTTTCTAACACAAGTGAAGGACAACACATAAAGGAAGTCAGAAATCAAGGGCAGTGATCATACAGATGCTTTGGAAGAAAGAAGCCTATCACAGCATCAGCATAAACAGGAACTTTTCAACCTAGAACCACCAACATCCCCTTCCTACTGCTATTAGAAAAACACACATAAATTTAAATGTCCTAGTGCTTTCAAACCTGACTGTAAGTACGAAAGACCTGGTGATCTTGGTGAGAGAGAGAGACTGAGCCAGTAGGCAAGGGGCCCACGGTTCTGCCTTTGTAGCAGCACTCAGGTGACGCCGATGCTGCGGCCCAGGGACCTCACGGCCAGTAGTGTGAGCACAGGGCTCCTCTCCTCACCTCCACCTCTCCTCTCAGCTTCCCAGTAAGGTCAGGAGAACCCACAGTTGACAACAGGTTTGTACCTGAGTCAGGCTGAAAACCGTTTCAAATGAACCCAATGGGTGGAAAAACAATCGAAAAGAAAACCAGAAAGAATAATCATCCAAGTTGCAACAAGTCCTTCCAATTAGAAGTGGAAGTAACTCATCGATGTGGCTGTTGTGCCCCCACACCTCTGGGAAGGCTCTAGTGGCCAAACTCTACCGTTGGCAACTGGACTCTCTGGCTGGGCAAGTCTCAAAAGTCTTTCATTTCTCTTTGAATAAGTTAACTACAGATTATGGTTCACTCATATTCTCACTCTCTCACTCTCTCTGTCCTTTCTTTCCTATGGAAAAAAAGCAAAGCAGAACTTCAAGAAGCATCGTCGTGTCTAAGCTAAGACAACAAGCCATGGTTTTCTCACAGAAAACTACAACCTGATCAAGAGCAAAGAAGTGCAACCCGAAGTCGACTGTGCAGCCCCAGATCTGAAGGCTCTGACTCTGTCTGCAACAGGCAAAGCAGGGACCGGAGACCGCAGCACCTCGGGTCCTGCTGTTCCCACACCTCCACGCCTTGGGAGCCAGCCGCACACCTTCAAAGCACTTTCTGAGAGTGACTTTATGAATCCACATAAACCCTGCGCTCTTGCTTCCCTGGGTGGTATTAGCCCCATTGCACGGATGAGGAAGTGGAGACACAGATAGTCTGGGCAGGTCTAAGCACACATCCCCAGGCGTGGGGAGGCTCCTGGCTCCCGTTCCTGAGCCCGACCCGGCACTCGGAACACCCGAGTCACAGGCCCAGAGGCGGAGTTGCTTTGGCGAGGACAGAGACTCACCCTGACATCCTGCCAAGGAAAAGCATATCAGTCGTAACGATGTGCCCTCTGCCTCCCCTCACAAACTGCTCAACTCAACAAGCCATCTAGGATTGGACACAATGAGCATCTCCTGCTCGCTGGCTAGCATGCTCAGACAGGTTTCTAAAATGGGTACAAAGAAGGGAACAAGCGCTGGGCCAGCTGCTGCCCGCGGGGCCAACCCAGGACGTCCCGGGCCGGCCTGTGGCTATTTCACAGACATTTCCCATGGCCTGAGCATGTCTCCTCCCTCACAGAATCGCGCTGCAACCTAGCCGGGAAGGACAATTACGCCCCCCGCCCCCATCCTGCATGGGACCGAACTGAGCTGAGACGTCTTCAGTTACATTTGATCAGCTTGTACTGGGTCACGGGATTTCAAGCATAACCTTAAATGTACCCACAGGTCCATAAAGATGTACCAGCAAACACAGAGGCTAACATCTCTGCCAGAACACACATCTTTTTCAATGAGTAATGGTGGACAGAGCTGAGAGATGCTTTAACAACAGTCAGACCAACAGTGGTAATGAAGGGACAGTGGACTTGGAAACGGGGCACAGAGAAGCACCACCTCCTTTGCAGTCAAACTGTAAATATCCTAAATTCTCTCTTAGGATTTCAAGTCACAACAAGGAAAATGTCCATGTTTTGTAAGCTCTGGCTATGCCGCAGGTATTGGCTGGGGACACATGTCATTCTCATTCGCAGTTCTCACCACGACCTTGCAATGTTAACGGGAGGAAAGAAACCGAGATGGCACCTTGCCCATGCCCACAGCCAGGCAGTGGGGAATTCAATGCCTGGTTCTCTTGACTCGGGGTTCACAGCATTTCTAGCACCCCGCACAATGGGTGCTGGGAGCTTAGATAACATCGGTGGGGATCATAAACGCCTGCTAAATCCCAGGGAAATCTTAACTGGAATCTAAAATGAGCAGAAAGTTTTTTAAATCCCTCGAAAACCTGTAGCGCAGTTTGCCACTGATTTCCTTCCTATACGTGCTAGGAGAACCACCAAACTGAATGAGGTACCAGCGCCCAGCAGGAGGAGTGGCCCTCGGGCTCCACCGAGCTCCCACTGTGCTTGCTCTGTCAGACAGAAGGAGCAGTCATAGCCTTTTCCTTCAAAAAAACCAATGATACAACTGGAGAAACAAAACAGTCCCATGAAACAACTTCCAGGCTGGAAACAGAAGGATGGTTCCAGTCAAACATAAGAGGTAAGTAGGGATTGAGAAGAAAAGGGACACTTTTCTAGGCAGAAGAAAATGCATATGGCAGCTACTTTACTCTAGTATTTACTGATAAAAAGCACTAGTTTGAATTGTTTTTCTATACTGGGAATATACTAACTTGTAAATGTCAGATAATCACCTATAAGGTGTCCTCAGTTTACTGTTCTTACTATAGACTGTGGTTTTCAAACTGTTCCAAGGGGCCCCTGCGGTGTAGGAAGGTGGGGAGCAGAGACCAGCTGCTCTGAGCTGGAAGTCACTCACCTTCCTAGTGGGTAACTGTCTCCTCAGCTGCTAGCAGAGTCCTTGGCAAAATAAGTGCTTAATAAGTATTTGCTGAATGAAAAAACAAGAAGAAGGAGCTTTGAACTCATGCTCCTAGTCGAGCATTAAAACTCAACTTTTGTATATTTTAAGGGGGGGTTGGCTCCAAGTAAAGTTTCATTTAGGCAAGAGAGCCAAACCACTAAAAAAAAAAAAGAACCAAAAAAAGACACGAGGTTTATGAATATCTCCACATTCGTCCTCATTTCTTGCTCTACCACGACATTCATCCAACATGAACGGCCACTAAATTGGGCTCGTTCAAACTCTTAACAAATTTCCAGGGTCACAACCACATCCAGCCAACCACATACTGCTGTACCACATCAGTCAGTAGCGCGGCCTGTTCAAGACCATAGCCCGCAGGCCAGCTGGGTTTGACCAGCACACTGGTTCACCCAAGTTTCTGCCCAGAACTGGAAAAACCCTAACATAAACTCCAAGCTCTAGGCAGGAGCCTCAGACATGCCAGCTCCCCGATCCCACGGGAAGTTGAAAGAGAATATTAACTAACACCAACTCCTCTAGGCCTAAGAGCTGGACAACAGGCACTCTCTGAAAAAGCAGGTAGGTCTGAGGACTGAAAAGATTCTATGAAGTCCAGGAGGGTCGGGCAAATGAGTCAGGGGAGGCAGTCAACAATACAAGCTCCACTGTGGGCTGAAGGAAAGCCATCTGATCTAAATTATATTTGCAGCATCAATAAATCGTTCATCAAATCGTCTGTAAATTCTTGTTAGCTATGAGTCTTTCCTTTGGAAGACGTCAGGAAGAAAAATGAAAATGTATGGTGTACAGTCACTCTTCTTAAAGAATTCACAGGCTATTCATTCAATAAGTTCAGTATGAGGCCAAACGGAGACATGTTCAAAGGGAAGGCAAGAGTGGTACTGATACTGGCACAGGGTGGGTAGAGATGAATCCAGCTGAGCCAACTAAGACGGCTTCTGCAAGAGGAGGAATGTAGTGGGCACGTGAAAAGAAAATGAAAATTTCAAGAGATGAAGGACCAGAGTCTTTCAGCTCATGTAAGACTTACGCTCACCCGACTTCTGGGCCTTCATACATGCTGTCCTATCTGCCGAGAAGGTTTTTTTCCCAGCTCTGTGTATGGGGGTCTCCTTCTCATCCTCCAACCCTTCACAAAACTATCATCTCCTTGGAAAGTCCTTCTCTGAGCACACAACACTAAAAGTGCCTCCCTTCTTTCACTGTCTCTTAAAACACCACATGCAGTTCTTTTTCATATAATCACCATAATTTATACATATGTGTTTCTTGGGTATTCATTACCTGACTCTTCCCTTGAAAACCCATCAAGGCAGGAACCACAGTTGTCTGTGTCATCTCCATATATGTAATATGTAGCCCAGGCTCTGGCACAAAGATAGGACTCCACCCATGACTGCAGAACAAGTGAACTGATAAATGGATACAAAATAAAGAAGGGAGAACAAGCATTTCACCAAGAGAGAGAAGAGCAGCAACATCCTGACAGGAAAGTGTGAGTGGTGTTAGATGGGAGCTGGGCAGAGGGTCTGGCTGGAGAAGAGGGTCTGTACAGGGGCTAGGGAGAACTAGAAACCATACGGCAGAGCAAGTGTTCTGGGAGGTCACAGAAGGTCTGGAATGCCAAGCTAAAGTGTCTGGGCTCTTCTGCCAACAAAAGGAGCTGCTGAGTGTTCTCAACAAACACATATAACATGATTCACGTTGTTCCAACAGGAACGTATAGAGGCAGAATTGTCAGCCATGTGCTACCACAATAATATGGAGAAAACATACAGAAGGCCTGAATGAGAAGAAAACTCCAGCAAGAATGCAAGGAAATGCTGATAAAGGGCAGATCCAAGTCACAGAATTTAGCAACTAAGGGGACACAAAGAATAAGGGGCAGAAGAGGACTCCTTGGTTTTAGGCACAAGGGACGGGAAGGGTGGTGATAGAACTAACAGTTACAGGACATAAAGAAGGATGAGCAAGTACAGGAGAAAAGATGACAAATTCCTTTCCAGAAATGCCTATTCAGAGATCTGGGAGTAAGAGGGAAATCTTTGTGAAAGTATCTTCCAGGAACCTTAAAAAAAGTGCCTGGAGTCCCAAAAAAGAGGGACATCTTTTTTAAAATGGGGATATCTTGGAGTCTTCCATGTGGAGGTGAAAAGTAGAGCCACGAGAGGAAGGGACTGCCTAGAGGGTCCATTAAGTCAGAGAAAGTCCCACCTTCAGGCACCAATATCCTGGCTTTTAACCTTCAGGCACCAGTATCGTGGCTTTAACCAAGTTGACAAATACTGTGTGGTGGGGGAGTAGCCTCTTTCCTCCTGCAGGAAAGTGAGACTGTCCCATCTGCATTCCAAGGCTTCATCCCCTCGGAAAGGTGGACACAGAAGCCAAAGACTGACTAGTCCGATCCAACAGGGCCGCGGTCATCAGGGAGTTCTTATGAAGCAATTTTGAAAATTGTCAGATGTCTCCAGTCCATCTCAGAGTGAGACACTCTTGTCAAGTCCTCTCTAATTTCTGTTTGGTTTTAAAAATGCCCTTGTTCCAATGATTTCCTGCTCTAACCAAATTAATGGAACAGTACAGACACAAATGCCAGTGCAGAATATGGCAACAGTAAAAGTTTACAGAGCTAATTTTCAATTGTTTTGGCAAAACAGCTTGGTCCACCCCTTCAGGTCTGGAAAGCAATCAGCTTATTAGCAGAGAACGGGCTACTGTATCCTAACAAGTCTTGTTCAGAGGCCTGCTTTACAGATCTTATTTCATGACACGTTCCTATTGAAAGTCCATTGTTCTAAAAGCTTCTGTATGAACTGTCTTTCACACCCAAGGTTTGATAACAGCCCTCACCGAGAGGAAGAGCCATAAAACAATAATAGGACAAGCCATGAGATTCAAAGGAAATTAAACAACGAGATGTGGCCTGGACACACGTACACACACAGAAAACTTGGAGCAGCACATCCGAGAAAGGGTTAAGTGCACACTTCACCTTGAGTTGCAACTACTCCAGGAGCTCTTACTCAAAGCCTGGCTCGTCTGGGAGCTGCTGGGGGAGCAGGGGCTTTCCTGGCCCTGAAGTTCAGCTCAACTTGTCCATTCTCCTGTGCAATTACAGAATCAATAAAGCATCTCTTTGAAACTCCCTGGACTAGTGCCGACATGCACACAGTAGTCGGCTGACATTTTTTGCTATTTCCGTTATTACCGCCAGCAAACCTGAGGAGAAGACATCAAAACTAAAGCATGGCTGGGCAAGAAGGTAGATGTGAGGTCTGGCTGCACACGGCTGCCCCGAGCATTATGTGGTCCAAGTATTCCCAGCAACCTCGCCCATACCAAGGAGGAGGTGTCATTCCTAAGGGGACATTGAGGAAAAGCTGTAGAAGTCTGAATTACATCTGCCTTCATCACTTTGGGCGGGGAGGGAGCAGCAGGAAATGATTTTTAAGGAAAAAGCCATTCTTGGACAGGCTTACCTGAGAAACACCTTTTTTTTTTTGGTCTGCTCTGAGCATTTCAGGAATCACAGGCCTGTGCCAAGAAGCGTGCAGCCGGGCGGAACTCGGGACTTGTGTGTGTGGCTCGTTAGAGCTTGGGGGTAGGGGTGGGAGGAGGGTGGTACTGAAATGTCCCTGTCCATCTGGTGATGTCTGGGCAGCAGAAGATAGTGAAATAGAAATGGAAAGTCAGAAAAATGCTTAAGAGCAAAACCTGAACAAGTATTGTATTTGAAAAGGAAATGTTAGACTAATTGTATAAAAATGGAAAAACAGAATTAACATGTTCCATAATGATTCGTCTGTGTTAACTAAATATTGAGCTAAAATTTGGTGAAACCCTAAAAATAAGACCTTCCAGGAAGCCGTTGTCTTCAACAATCATTGTCATCTAACGACAGCTAAATAACTCCGTGGTGCCCTATCTGACTCACCTGAGGTGGTCTTTTCATTCACATTATTAAAGAAAGTACAAAATTATGTGTAGTTTATTCCTCATTCCAAAACCCCAAGAAAAGCCCATCACCAGCATTCCTCAATACATATTTGCATATCCAGTGAAAAACAAAATTCATAATCTTTCCAAGCTACTTCTGCTCTACTGGGAAGCTATAAAAACTGGCAACTTGGGGAAATGAAGATTCCTCTTTCTTTTCTATCCAGCTTACACAGGAGTGACATGAGAGGTTTGCTCAAATTGCCCTGCTACACTGACCACAATCTCGACAGAGAAAGACCACCCTGAGAATGAGGCAATTCATATTTGTAACTGGCTCCCTCCTGACCATACCCCAAAATAGTCAGCCTCAAACCACGGAAAGCCTGACTCGAGAACTTTGCAGTGTGAGCGATTTCGGCATTGCTAACTCAACCCGACAGTCCTTACTTGAAAATAAAGACCACAGCCATGCACACATAGTAAAATGAGCAGGCGCAAATCTGGCACAGTATTGCATGCCGAGTGAATAATAGCACAAAAATACCAGAAAAAAGAAAGGTTATGAAATTTTAGAACAGATGACAATTGGTAGCTTTTCCCTGCTTTTCTGGAATGGATTCAGTAACAGATTTGAATCTTGGGCTTTGATGCGTATCTGTGATACACAGGGATCCCAAGTTCAAGGGGAGAAAAACAGGAATAGTTAACTGCACACTACTTCACAGATAGCAGGATCTATCTTTTACTATTTACCATAGAAATTATTTAGTTCCTTATTTAACAGACTTTTATTTAAAACACGAAATTTTTAATTTTCCATCTCAGGGTTTTCGGTACTTGCAGCTCTCAGACTTATGTCTGAAAGATGAAACTACCTGCTCTGATTCCAGGGAGACAGAAAGCACTGCATTCTGTCAGCGTGGAAGAGAGGCTCGAACTCTGCCTTATGGCGTCTGTCTGTTACCCAAGCTCGCTGGGCGGGGGAGGGAGCCACATGTTTCTGGGGCAAGAATGTCCAGAGGGGAATGCCTACAGGTCAGGGCCCAGCTGCCTTTGAGTAACTGAGCAGCCACAACCGCCAGGGAACACACCGGGCACAGACACTGGGCCAGTGCCGCGGGGGGGGGGGGGGGGGGGAGGGGGGGGCAGGGGGGGGTTCCTATTTACTTGAAACACCTTCCCAGACTTTCTCCCCCAACACTTTCATCTCATTTCAACAAAACATTTAGAAGATGCGTGGTGGGAGGATGCCTGCAGGGAGATGAGTGCTAGAGGAGGGATCCAGTAGACAAGGCCCTTGCCTTCAAGTGGCTAAGGTTATCTGGAGAGGTATGCGGACAAGCAAATGAGTCATGGAAAGAGGAGACGGAGGGGAAGAAAGCTCCTGAGTAGCCTAACCAACATCCAGTGGGAGCAGAGTTCAGATAATTCCTCTGGTTGGTGAGTAGGATCAAAAAAGGTTTCAAGAAAAGGAAAAGCCATGAAGAATAAGAAGCAATGTGCTAGGATATGCTTGCCCAGGAAGTACCTGTGTGGCTAACATTTTTGGTGACTTAGGTTTCACGCCAGCAGAGTACAGTTCACGAATAAGAGCTGACACGGTAACTCAGTGTTCACACTGCACTAGGCACTGGGCTGAATTGTGGGCTTCACGCATGCAATCCTCACAGTGACTCCCATTTTACAGATGGAAAAACTGAGGTTCAGCAAGGTATAAAGTAACTTGTTGGACTCATCAACCCAGTAATGGTAAGTAGGGATTCGAACCCTGGTCCATCTGGTCCCAGATGACCCTACTGTCTGGTTCAGGTGGTTATTTAAACCAAACATATTTTTCATAGGTATTTACTAAAGTTAATAGAAACTTAAGACTTCCTTACTGCAAAGCCTTCACCTCACTGGTAACAAACACGCCCAAGGGGAAATGGAGACTGACTCTTCCACGAAGCCTCCCTATAACCTTGGTCATATTCAGACTCCAAAGCTCCCGGCCTTTTCCCAGCAACCTTTTCTTTCCATGTGAATACTCTGAGTTTGCTGTGCATGGAACATGGGAAACCCAAACCACGAAGGGAAGGAGAAAGACTCCATTTAAAGCCCATCACCCAGTAATACCTGCTCCCTTGTCAGCACCTGGGCAGCAGCACCTGAGCTACCTGAGAGGCTGTGAGAACCTACGGCACAGTCACAGGGTCCCCCAGGGTGCTAGTCTTAGAAAACCCATTTGCATCAACTATTTCTAGGGGGCTGACCCATGTGTCAGAGGGACTCCACAGAGGAGGTGGTACTTGGATCCTGTCCTCAAGGAGCCTCAGTCCCCACAGAGCAGTGAGAGGGGCACTTGGGAAGTGCAGAGCGCGGACTCTAAGACCTGAGTGTGCACAGCCTGTCCAGAGGGCCTCAGCGCCATCCGGCCCCGCCCCTGCACTGATCTAGTGGGTTTTCCCTTCTCCTCCCAAACTCTGCAGAGCATTTTCCTCTTCCTTGGCCCTACCTCTCCACCCAGAGCAGATTCTGACCCTGCACCCCTCCCTGCCTTCAGAGTACAATGGCGAGCCCCTCCCGAGCCCTGGCCCAATGACCCTCATTCTTCTCCCTTTGGAAGCTTCCTTTTCCTGCCCCTCCCTGGCTAATAATCTGCTCCTGTCCCATGGGGCTCCTGGGGCTGTGCTCCACCTCCCAGGCAGGGCCTGAGCTGGCCCTGGCACCTCAGCTCTGGGTCCAGCTGGTCTGCACCCAGCCCATGCAGAGCTGCGTGCAGACCCGCTCCTCAGCGTCTCACTCAGATCCTCAAGCACTGCACCCCTCCCCCCCCAAAAAAAATCAGAACTTGCAGCATTTACATTAATTTTCAGGCTTACGTGTGCAGCTTATTCCTAAGTCTAGCCTTCAAAGCAATTCAACACTCAACTCTGACAGGAAATGTGAACATGTAAAAAAGAACTTTTTAACATGATTTGGTTGAGATGTTCTTCTTTGCAATGTTTCCCAGGATGTCCCAGACTGTGAGCTGTACGATGGAGAAAGAAACCCTTGGTTGGAATGATTCCGATGGTCAGAACACCCTGCTCACCTTTTACCTGCAGTGGTGATTGTAGACACACAGGTATTTAAAAAATAAAAACCTCATGACAAGAGTGAATTGCTTAGTCTTTAAGCCCCCAACCCTTTGACATAAGAAGAGCAAATCAGTGATGATGGTAGATTTATATGCAATAACTCACCCATCAAATGGTGCAAGTCAAGTCATAAACTGAGTATACAAGGACCCTGAAGAAAGTAAAGCAAATCAGCCTAAACCAGCTCAACCACTGTAGGAATTGTTTTTAAAACTTTATATAAAATCAAAGAGCAGGTGCCAGACTTTTGATATATCCCCGTTTCTCTAAATATACAAACACTTGAGATGTGCCCATCAGAACAGAGCAACAATGTCTCACGTTTGTTACCATCATGAACACACACAATCCATCAGGGAAACAACCTTATGGGGTCAACCACGAGAAATAAAAATGTTCAAAGGCTCCCCAAGACTTCTAGTAGCTGACATCACACATCAGAGAGAGGGCAGGCAGGGGAGACTTGGAATAATCTGTTACACGGGAGAGAAAGGCCTGTAAACTAAAATAAAACCACACATTACAAATGTAATGCTGTTCAAACAGAATATAAAACAAGTTAACAGGGTTACATTTTCCTCCCTGGTGAGACAAGCTCTTCCCAACTGGCTGTGTTTCCTGGGTCCCTGTTGGCCCATTTCTCCCAAGCTCCCAAGGAGCAGCTGCCGGCCTTTCCAGGCACCCAGGTAGTTCTCTCTTCCCTGACTTGCTGGCTGAACCAGTGTGAACGCCTCTGGTGTGCAGGTAAGCAGAGGTCTGTTTGCACTTACCTGCACTGTCTGCCATTCCCCGGTGGCAGGCAGGAAGCCTAGATGTTCTCAGGTACAGACTCACGCCAAATGAGAGCCCAAGCCCAAGTTATAGCTCCCCAGCTAGCTTAAAAATTACAATCATTATCTTCATTTGCCATAAATTTCATTTTTAAAGATTATTTAAAGACTTAACATCATAATGAATATTTCTATTACACTGTACATAAAAAAAAAAATCACAAAGTATTTCTTAGATAAGGTACCAAGAAGAGAGCAAAAAGATCAAGAATCAGAGTCTGACTTATAAGGAGTTTACAGTCCAGGTGAAGAAACAGGACATACACCTCTAAAAAGGTAAGTAATTCTGAGGAAGTATGTGTTAAACGCCAAAAGACAGATCCAGAAAAGTGATGGCTAGGAACTGGATTCTAAAGGCCCCGGGGGCCTTTCCTGACCCCTTCCACCGCCCCCAGGCAGGACACAGCCTCAGAAGACCACTTGCGTCTGCTCCTGCTCCAGTGAATCCACCTGCCACTGCACCTTCTGGAACTTTCTCTGCTCAAGTCACAACTTCCTCTAAAACAGGAGTCTAGAGCCAGGCTTCCATGGTCCAGGAAGTGCCCCGGGGCCATGCATTTAAAAATGGTGTGCATGTGCACATTAGGACGCCATTTGTGCAAATGAGAGGTGTACACAAAAGTTCTACATAGTCCCGATGGACGCGAGTGCATAACACAGGAAGATGCTATGTTATGGGATGGAGGGAATGGGGGCGGGGCTGCAGAGGGGGAAGCAGAACTCAACGGCAGGGTTAGAATACTTATTTCTTAAAAGTAATATCGAGTGCAGAGACGTGAGTATGACCAGTCAAAAGTTACTAATTCTGTTGGTGGGAAAGCAGATGTTTGTGTTATATACACACATAGGGGGACTCTGAGATTTTTCAGTTTCATAAAGGGGCTCATGACCCCCAACTAGTTTAAAACCCTCAATGTACAGACAGGCTCCTGTAGCCTCCACTTCTCTCTCCTTTGGTCTGCGGTAGCCAGGCATTCGATGACAAATTCACAACCCACATTGACATTTCTTCAGTTTTTAAATTATTAAGCAAATATCTCTTTAGTTTTCACTTTTTTTCTTTCTCCTCTTCAACTGAAGTATAAATTTTTTGAGGCCAAGAAACTTAACTTCAATCTGTCCTCCTTTCTCAGTTCACTGTCTCCCACAAAACAGTCAATAAAACCAGTGTTATTAAGCAACATTTAAGACTAGGAAACATTACACAAAATGTAGCAATAAGACTGGTTTCACTACCTTTCACCCTGGAAAAAAGCTATCCTCAAAAGGAGTAAATATTCGTTTCCACAGCAAGAATTATCTCATGGGCGTACATGCACACACACAAACACACACACACACAACTTTTCAGTTATGTCGTTATTTTTCTCTTAAGAGCTTAAAGTAATAGACTTTAAGACCAAAAGAAAAAGGAAAGAGAAGAAAGAAGGAAGGGAAAGGAATGAGAAACCCTCCACCTATATTATATTAACACACCTTTGTTCCACAACTTACAAACATTTCTGGGGTTTAACCCCCAGGGAGTATGGGTTCATGCCACTGGAATTTATAAGTATTTCAATGAAGCATTTTCATTCCTGGCCTGGGCTCTTCAATACACCAAAGGGCATTGTCCCTCGACGCCCTCCCCACCACCACTGAAGAACATTCACTTTGGGAAACTACATACGTTTAGGGTTCCCTCTGAGATCGACAGTGCACATTACTGTACAAAAGTCGAGAAGTCCTAGAGCTAAAACAAACTTTAGAGAGTCAGCTTGGTATAAGCCAGTGTTCCCAAGGTTATTTTAAACATAGGATAGTTTCTGCATGGAATGGATTAATCGGGGAGGAGCACGGGGTCTGAGGAGCACAGGACACACGCTGGCTCTTATAATGATAGTATTTTCTGGATTTAACACTACAGTCCACATCTAGCTCATTCCATTGTCCCCATAAATATGACTCCTTCTCATAAAATCAGAAATCCTAGTGTTAGTTGCATACAATATGGTCCCTATCACAATGCCATGGATTTCCATAAACCCTTATGAATCGATTCACACAACCCCTTGTAATACTAAGAAGAGAACAGAAAAATGTCAAGAGTTAACTTCATCAACCCAATGGCATTAAACCAACTGCAGTCATAAGCCAAATCTAGACCCCGTTCTCACAGAGTGACAACAATTATACATCAAAACACCTGGAAAACCAAATTCTGCTTTGGAGTCTCTATCTGCCCAAGTGCAAATCTGTATGTGTAATAGGAATGATGCACAATGCCTATCTAACTTTATAGGACTTTGATACCTATCTAAAACACAGGAAACAAAACCTGAAGCCCCAGTGCCAATCAAAACAATGCCAATTAAGACAATACCATATTTTCACCTATCAAGATAGGGGTTATTTTCATACAGAATACCCTCTATTAGTGGTATTTAGGGAAATGGGTCTTCACATACAAAGCAGATAGGAGACAAACGTGGTATTACCATTCTGAAAAACAGAACGCTGGCATTAAAATTTTACAGTCTCTCTAACGCAACACTTCCACTTCTAAGAATGCATGAAAATGAAAACAAATCATGAACACACAGAAATTTCAGGGGTAAAAAAGCCCACAGCAATTCTCTACTTGGGCTCCCCCAACTCAGGAAGCATGGCAGAGGCACAGGGCGAGGCACACCCCCCACCCCCAGGTTTCTCTGAGTGTTCTCCAAAGGGGAGGACATGCCACAGCTCTGCAACGGCCTGCCACCCGTCTCTCTCAGCCCAGCAGAAAACTGAGGTCCAAGTGTGAGGGAGCATGAACTGCACACCTGGGATCACCGTCTGCTCACAGAAGCATCCTTGTGCGACCTTTAGGAATAAAATGACAGAAACCTTGCTACACTGGGAATGACTTGTCTGGCTGCGGCACAGGAGAACCAACCCAAAAAGGAGCTGCCCAAAGGGAAAGGGTAACCCTGCAGTCAAAAAAAAAAAAAAAAAGAAAGAAAAGAAACAGAAAAGCTTGGTCCCAAGAGGTGAAAAGCTCTATACAAGACACTGAGTGAAAGGGAACCCAAGGAACGTTCCCATGATCCTCTGAGGGAGGGGTAGAAAGTGAAAATGAATTAAAACAACAACAGTGGCTTATTTTCAGAAGAAACATGTTTTTGTGTAATTCCAGCACTGGAACCTCTCTCTAATATCACTACCAAAAAATGGGACAAAAGGAAGAAAAATAACAGGCCACTTTATTAACTTCAGAAAAATGTACGCATCTAACGTGTTTAGTTACACACAAGAATTAGGGGAGGCAGTAACATGAAGCCTCTTTACAGTGTGTCTGGCTTTGCTCAGCACTGGATTCTTGGCTCTTAAGAAACCTACTTCTGAATGAATGAATCTTGCCCTATATTCTTCCCTTTCTGGCAACCTAGTTTAATATGCGCTACACTGGCTTGAAAGAACTGGTTTTTTGGATTACTTTTAAAAATGTGACCACAACAAGACTAGTTCCCACTTACCTATCTACCTTTAAGAGAAACCTGTGCGTCGCATTACCTCTGCTGACTCCATCCTCCTGGCCATCAGCAGAGGAAGCCCAGGCTCACAAAGGGACTGAACGTGGCAGCACAGAAGGGACTCTGACTTCTGGCCACCTTCTTCAGGGTCGTCTCCACTTACATCATTTTGATCTGCAAATACTGAGTGTGTCCCTCCAGTGGGCCTTTTGGACCTCGCTTATACACCCCAGGTGTTGATGGCCATAATCTAGTTCTCAGGCACAAGACTTGGGAGGCCCATTCCTCAAACAGAATACAAAGATTTAGGGAGGTTTCAGTTTCATTGGAAGAGAAAATAGGCAGAAGAAAGCAGTCTCCATAGATACAAGCTTTTCAACATATTGCTTTTCTCCTTTCCTGTTTCCTTACACTGAAAATGTCAATGCAGAACCAGAATACTTACACATTCCACCTCTTCCTCCACACCCTGACTGGTAACACCCAGCTGGAAAGTCTGAAGGCCACGGGGCAGCGTGGAAGGGAGCTGGGATACAGAGCTCTTCAGACGCGAGCAATGAGTGGAGCTTTACTTAAGGCTGGAGCTGCAACACCCTGTCCAAAGCACACCTAGGAAGAAGACACCGGCTGGTCCTTCTCACAACACACCTTCCTCTTCAGCGCTTCACAAATGGCATGAGGAGGACGTGACTGTCTACGCAGGTGGCACCCAGGCAAAGAGGGGCCAGGCCTGGCGCTTCCAGGTGCAGAGCTCGGGCCAGCGGCGTGAGTCCCAGGGACAGAGCGTAGAAGCACAGGCTCATGGATGCAATCGGCTGCAGACCTCCGAGTGTGTCCACATGCATGAAGAGGAGGACAGAGAATGAGGGGCAACAGGGGTGTTAATGAAAACCTTCGCGAAAAGTTGGGAACGAATCTGAAGGACAGTGGGGTCCATTTCCATCAGTGAAGAAAGGGCAAGAAAAAATAGAATCACCACATGATCCAGCAATTCCACTTCTGGGTATGTAGCCAAAGAATGAAAGCAGGAACTTGGAACGATATTTGCACACCCATGTTCACAGCACCATTATTCATAAGAGCCAGAAGGTGGAAGCAACCCAAGCGTCCAAGACAGATGAATGGATACAGAAAACGTGGTATGTACATACAATGGAATATCATTTAGCCTTTAAAAGGAAGGACGTTCTGACACATGCTGCAACAGGGATGAACCTTGAGGACATGAACCCAAGTGCAACGATCCAGTCACGACAGGACAAACACTGTGTGACTCCACTTAGATAAGGCACATAGAGTAGTCACATTCACAGAGACAAGAGAGTACCGTGGGGGTCGCCAAGAGCTGGAGGGAGGAGGGAATGGGCTCGTTGCTCAATGGGTACAGCGTTTCCGTTGTGCGAGATGAACAGTTCTGGACGGGTGCACAGCAGTGTAAATACACTCAACACGGCTGAGCTGTATAATTCACAACGGTTAAATGTCAAATTTCATGTTATGTGTATTTTACGTAATTAAAATTATTTTAAAAGAAGAAAAAAAGTCTTGGAAAGATGAACAGCCTGAAGACCTTGGTCCTTGTATTTTACAGTGAAATTAGAGTTAAATGAAAAGCCGTGCAAGTGAGCACACGTATGTTGGAATGTGATATACGACGAGACCGTTAGCACTGGCTGACTGCTTTAAAAGCCAACTGCACTCTCTGTAATAAACAGTATAAAACCATCTTTAAGCTGCACCTTGTGTATTCTTTCTCCACATTCTACATTTGAGACCTAGTTAGCAGTGCCTCAATCAGGACAAATAAATTTCCAAAGTATGGCCGACCGCTAGATGCACTACAATCTAAATCAAGCATGACTGTCCCACGAGGGGACGTGCGAAAATGTCTGAAGATAGTTTGGGTTGGGGTGGGGGGGTGGGTAGGAAATGCTACTAGCACCTAGTGGGGAGGGGCAGGACTGCTGCTACACATCCCACAATGCACAGCACCCCCCCACACACACACACACACACACACACAACAAAGAACTTTCTGGCCCCAAATGTCAATAGTGCCAAGGTTGAAAAACTGCTCTTTATTGACCTAGGGATTCAGAGGGCAGATCTGTGGTGGGTTTCGTTCTTTCTTTTACACACGCCTTTGAGCAACCAGTAGAGGAAACAGTTATTAACCTGCCAGACACCGTGCTAAACGCTCTCTATGCATTACTTCATTCAGTCCTCTCACTCTTAGAAGAGGGATACTGCTCTGATACCAGCTTGACTGGGGAAAACACATTTGGAGAGGTCAAGAATTTGTCCCAAGTCAGGGCCACTGGAGTATTCTGAGCAAGCTCTGCAGAGCTCAGAGTAGCAGTCTGACCTCTACTTCCTAACTCCTGATGTTCCAGGACTCGGTGAGAAGCACATCGACATACTCATGTTCAATAGGACACACTGTGGAGAATGCTGACATGGAGAACTGTTAAACCAGGCAATTCCTATCTCCACTGGAGTCCATTCAGCACCTTGGCGGCCTGGCAACCCCACACAAACTATGGAAGAACTTCCGGATTCAGGGGGGGGATATTTCAGGAAAAATTATTTTCTATATGTTATAAAGGTTACTGTCCTTTGTACATTATAAAAATCTTCCATTCTTCCCAAAGTTATTTGCTTCAAGAGGACCTTAACAACTAAGTTCATCAGAATCTTCCAATTCAGAAGTCAGTCATAAACAACTTTGAAGAAGACCCAAACATTACACATCTCTGGAGACAGAGCTGGGTATATCCTTAGCTACTGCCTCGCCTATAATGATATTCTTCCTCTGAAGCATCTGGAGCAACTCCTATTCATCCTTCAAAACCCTGCTCAAGCTTGGTGTACCACTTCTGTGAAGTTTTCCCATATGCCTCACACTTTGTCATTCCTTCCACACCAGTTTATACTGTAACATCCTTTTATCCTACCTATACTTCTCTACATTAACTGCTAGCCAACCAGACTGTAAGCTCCTTCACACATGGACTGCGTATATCTTATGTGTTTCTGTATACAATGTCTATTACAACAGACCCTCAACGGAGTGGGAAATAAAGCCTGTCACCTTTGTCTGCCATATTCTACAAGTAAAGCCAATCAGCTCAAAATTGTATCCAACTACTAGCACCTTTCACAGACCTTTAGAAGCCGAAAAAAAATAATATATTAAGACATCAAGTAAAACATTGGGGAAGATACCTATAGGAGGACATGTGCAATTTCCTCTGAATCCAAGTGATTTTGGCAGTGATGAATTCCTTAGTTGCGGAAATTAGTCACAAAGTCTCTTGCAGTGAGTTTGGCATTTGGGACATCTGGGGAAGTTACATGGGTGCCAAGGTCCTCTTTATTGTCAGTATCGTTGTGCAGCAAATGAGCGGGATACTTCCACAAATAAGGGACACTTCCCCCATTGCATGATTTTGGTTTTTGTTTTGTATTAGTTTTTTAACAAGGATCACAGCAACTCCCAAAGTCAGTTTATCAAAGGTCTAGGATCACCGTAGCAGAACCCCTGGGGGAGGGGAATGGTGGGCAGGGATGCTTGGCGAAAAATAAGAAAGAATATAGATTCTCAGGTTCCACTGGCAACCTCCGAAGCAGAATCTCTGGGGATGTGGCTCAATCACCTATTTTTAACAAGCCAGTCCTCCAGGTGATCTGAGCCATGTTCAAGTTTGAAAGTCACTGCCTTAAGTCTGTGCATCTCAAATATTAGTGGCCGTCAGAATTGCGTGAATGACTTGTTAAAACACAGACTTCCAGGCCCCACCCCGGGTTTTCTGATTCTATAGGTCTCCTCTGGGGACCCAGAACTTGCATCTCTAACAAGCTCCCAGATGATGATGGTGGTGGTGGTGGTAGAACCTGGGGACTTACGAAACTTCAGAGGAGGGTTAGTTACCTGGCAGAGGGAGATTTCATTTCCATATTACATCCTTTTGCAATTTTTCCTCACTTTGTGTATATGTTAAATAAGTAACAGAGACTATTTCTGTTTATGAGAAAATTCTATAGTATTATCGTCTGACAATTTAAGAAAATACCAAAATAAACTCTTCAACAGAAGGCAGTTGCCCTTTCACCCTTCCCTCCCAACATTCTGCAAGACCCCCAAAGGCAGAAGGCACCCTGAACGCTGAACCAGCAGTTCGGCACTTAGCCAGCCCCGGCAGACTGGTTACAACTCAGGTAACCTGCTACCTGAGCACTGAGTCGCTTCTGAAATCGCTGCAAAGTGAGTTCTCTCTGAAACACCCGGTACAACAACCTCAGTTGGCACTGGTTTCTGTTAAGAAACAGAATGGCCCACACCCACCACAGCTTACAGAGCGAGCATTCGGCCTACTTCCCTATTTTAAATGCCTAATGATTATTGCTGCGTCGGAACACATCTGGAGGGAGCTGGGCCCGTCGGCTGCCTCTTGCCCCATTCCAGGCCCTCCTCCACGGGCACAGCAAACCCTCCAAGTACAGACAGGTTACACAGTGCTGCTCCATGTCAGAGCGGAGGCCTCAAACAATCAAGGATTTTTTTTTTTTTTTTTTTTTTTTTTTGGAGAAATGATCAAACCCGGGGGTGGGGACAGAACTTCCTGCAAGAAACCGCATCCTGAACAAGCATCGCCACGACTCACTGTAAATAAATACTCTCTCCTTGCAGCACTTCCGTCAACTGTCAGGGCTCTGGCTCCAATCGCCTTTCAAGTCCAAACAGGAAAGGGGAGAAAAGAGAGTGAGATGGCAGATAGGACGTTTAATTTGCTTCTTGCTGCAGTTTTCATTGGTGGGGCTCTTCTAATTCAGCAGGACTGCCAGCTGCCTGGAATTGCTCCTGGAGCCCACTTTTTCCTGTTAACCTTCATAATCGTATTATTCCGGGCCAGCCCACAACTGGCCTACTCAAGGCTGAGGGGTGCAGCTTCTCCCTGGATCAGATAAGCAGCCAAATCAAACAGGCCGCTGCAAACAGACAGAAAGGCAGGCAGCTGACATTGGTGAAGGATTCTCGTACAGGCTCTGTTGTGACTTAGCCCAAGGGAGCAGGGGAGGGGGCTGGCCGTGGGACCAGAGGGTGGAAGGTTCAAGAAGGGAACAAGACAGTGACCTCAATTTTCTGGAAAATGAAAGTGAAGGATATCCTCTTTAAAGTGTGCCATGTGGCTGGGGGGGCGGAAAGATGTGCAAAAGGAGATCATTCGTGTCATTAACAGCAATGCGACTATTTCTTGAGTACAGGCCCTGTGGCAGGCACAAGACAAAGGCCTTTAACAGGCCTCCTCCCCTCAGTCCTCCTGTGGTAACTGAGGCCGATTCCATAACCCGTTTTACAGATGAGAAAACCAAATTTTGGAGAGCTAAACAAAAAACACCTGTTGGTTCACAAACTGGTAAAAAAAACAAGACTCAAACTGAGTTCTGTCTGAACCCAGGAATGTACTGCACAATGCGCGAGGTGTCACAAACGTCACCAGCAATGCAAATGGCGGCCCCCGTGTCTGGCCTGGAACCAGAACAGGGCTAATAGAGGCCATGTATATACTGCCTCCCAGTTTCTGAAAAATGAACATGAGCGCCACCCACAGAGCGTCTCAAGAAGTTGTAAGATTCTAACGTGGTTTGAACTCCATGGCATTCAACAAAGTCAATTCACCCTTTTTCAAGGGCTTTTCTTTGTTGCATTCCTATAATTCTAATTTCATTTTATGTCTGTTACAGTGTCAGGCCGGAAATCTGCTTTCACAGACTACTGAAAGTGACACTACCTAGTACATCATAGGCACTCAATAAATATGTACTGAAAAGAACTCGTGGGAGGATGAATGAATGAATGAACGAATGAGTGAATGAAATCAGGTGTCTGAGGAGAAGTACTGGTTGCCACGGGACTGCAGCTGAAGGCAGCATGCCCTTTTCTGGGAAGTCTGGCCCGAGCATCACAGGTGGCAGCAGGGAGAAATGGGGCTCTGCCGTGCTGCTGAGACCGGCTTCTATGAACGCTGCTGGCATTCATGGACACCCAGTGGTCTGTTTAATGACTGTGGAAACACAGGCTCAGGCACAGTGGTGGGAACAGTCTTGTTGCACAGGGGTAACACACCGCGGTGTTGGCAGCCCCACAGGAAGCAGGGAGGGTAATGGGCAGGGGAAAAGCATGTTCAAGGATGAAGGACGTAGTGAAAGCTTCATAAACTCTTCACAGACAGGACATGCCCCTGGAGCCTCTGCCCTAGGGAGGGAGGAAACCAGGCGCTTCCCCAGGGCAGACAAGGGTGGAGCTGGAGACCCGAGGTGCCCAGGGCACTCA
This sequence comes from Rhinolophus ferrumequinum, assembly GCF_004115265.2. Taxonomy (NCBI): domain Eukaryota; kingdom Metazoa; phylum Chordata; class Mammalia; order Chiroptera; family Rhinolophidae; genus Rhinolophus; species Rhinolophus ferrumequinum. The sequence goes on from NC_046300.1 coordinate 65,001,731, forward strand.
CTGCCGCACACTGGGGGGAGGGAAGGAATTAATAAAAGTACAAATGAAGTATCACAGGCAGCAGCAAAGTGTTATTAAAACGCTGTAATGTCTCAGAGGTTCCTATGAAGTCATGTTCTTACAATTCACTCGTAAGATTTAAAGACAAAATTATATGCCTCATAATTCTCCAAGGAGTGTGTTTTTCTATGGATCCCATTGTTTATATGGGATGCACGGCTTCCAGAAAGTTTAAATCATTTAAGGGATTAAAAAACTGGCACTTTCCAGAAATCTAGCTGCACATTCCTCAGCGGGAGCAGCTGTCCATGCCGACTATGTCTGCACATGTGTGTACACGGGTACGTGTACTCCAGGACACACTCCCTATTGGGACGGCACACTCAAAGGCCCACAGGGGCCAGGCAGTGGCTTAAATGGTGGAAGCACCAGGGAGTGTGGGAAGCATCCCTAACTGACGAGCTTCACAAGCGCCATCTACACGAGCACTTTGGCGCCAATATGGGAGAGAGCCTGATGTTGTCACAGCTCTCAATTTGGGAGAAGAAGCCAGAAATCTGGGTTCTGCACAGGAATCTCAGTAAATAGAATTGGTAAATTCAAATATTTTATTTAGAACATTATACAAGTCAAATAAAACATATTTGTGGCCTGACTACCTTTGTCTATACATATGTCTACACATATAACCAATAATGGTTGCTATTCAAATTTAGGCACCGTATAAACCAGGCCCTCTGCATCAAACACTAACTAGTTCACAAGGTTCCCCAAAGAGCTTAAAAAGAGGAACACCTACTTAACAGATGAACAAAGTGAGGCAGAAGATACCTGGACAGTGACCGGCAACCAGCTGCCCTGAGGTTGGAGTGGGATCCAGATGGGGATGACTGTGGCCTGGTTCCAGTGTCACAATGCCACTCCTCTCCACTCCCCATCACACATTTCCCTCGTGGAGACGCGAAACGCTCGAGATCTATGTGGCAGTCAGCACACAGGAATTGAGAGGAGCTACTAAGGAAAAGCGTGGACAAGACCGCATGCTAACAGCAAGCTTAATAAAGGAAGGCCATCCATGTTCAAGTGCTTTACCTGTTAAGACACAGGTGATAACAGATAGAAGCAGGATCCTTCTAAAAGAATCTAGCCTTTTAAATATATTTTTATGAAATCTGCATACTTACCAGAGCGGGGGAAGGTAGATACCCGTTTTTCTCCCTTTTGTCCTACTCAGGATCACAGAGAAATTTCAGTGCTTTAGAATCAGCCAGAGACAAGTGTAGACGTGTTCCGAGAGAAGAACCTGAAATGACTCATTCTTCCAGTTTTCTTAAACCGATTTCAGCTTTTAGGAGAGAGGCTTCATTCATACACACCACACATCAGACGATGCCAGACCTCATGGAACCCCTCACGGGTGTATGGATCCAAACACTTCCCTGCTAAGGAACGTGAATGCTGCCAGCCTTGGGAAGGGAACCCCAGCTCAGAAATGCAATCTTTCTGAGACTTCAGCCGTAATGATTGACAGTCACGTCCTGTTCTGTCAGGAGATCTTTCTCCCCTGACCAGTCTTAAGGATTCCCACTGCCTCTCTTCCCCTTACACACTCTTCTGAATGGCTTCCACAAAGAAATGGACAAAATCCTGCTCCAGTAAGTCTGCAGAAACTTGTTAAGGGCACTTAATGCTTTAACAGTTCTGCAAATGAAGGCTGTTGACTTGTAAGGTATAAGCAATACTTAAGAAGGAAATCCCGGTACCTTTCCCAAAAGGCAGAAGCACCTATAATAATGTCCCCAGACAACAAGTGGGAGAGTTCTGTAGTGGTTAAGAGCAGTGGCATTAAGAGCTCAAGGGTCAGGCTCTGTTGTTTTTGAGCTGTGAACTTGGGCAAATGATTTCATCTCTCCAAGCAGCAATTCCCTCATCTGTAAACCAGTCGGTAATAATGGTACCTGCCAAACTGGGTTTTGCTGAGGATGAAATGGGATGAATTCAAAGACAGCACCCCCTCCCCCAGACAACCATAACAAGAAGTAGGTGGTTGTTGTAATGTCAGAAACAACAATCCCTCCTGTCAGCTGCTTTCCAGTCCCAAATTAAGATGCCCATTACAAACTTCTTTGCTTTGAACACCAAAGTACCATTTCCACAATTTCAGAGCCAAACAGTTGCCAAATACTAATTCTTGGAAACTGGCTGGGCAATCTTCAATCTGGTAATGCCAGCACATGTCTTTTTAACAGAGGGCACTTGCAACTGTACAACTTAAGAAGGTGTGTGGCATGCGAAGTTTGTTAGCTAATGTCAAACACCAGCTCCAGGGGGATCAAAGAAAAGAATACATGTTGTGACCAGACCTAAGGCAAAATTTCTTCTTAGTTCAGATACAGAATGTCTGCCAATTCAGAGAAGCTGAATGGAAACCGTAATCAAACAATATTGTATAATCACATTCATTGGCATTTTTTAATTTCTGTAAGATACACAGGATAGGTTTCAGAAATAGCAAAGCAGTGGGTGTGCTTCACATAGGTCAAGGATTTTTTTTCTCTTGCAAAAATGCAGACCAAACACAATCTCCCAAAAGTGTTGCAGCCAGGCCCAGAACTAGGGGAAGGAAACAAGGAGCGTAGGGTGCAAATTTAAGGAGGCACTCACTCTCAGGGCGGTCCACGTACAAGGTTGGCACCTAAGAGTGCCTCCTTAAATTTATGCACCCCAGGCACTGAGCTTGTCTTATCTTAGTCCACCGGTAAAGGGAGATGGAAGCAAATGTGATTTTCATGCATTTGTGTGTGTGGCAGTAACTTGTGACAAGGCACCAAGATGTAAACTGATGAGTAACATAACAATCTCTGCCTTCTAGACCAAAATTCCATGGCTGAGAGCAGCCTGGGCAAGGGACAATTTCCTCCACTCTTATCAAGTTCAAAGGCAGCCCTTTGCAACTTTGTGAGCATTTCCTAATTGACCTCTTCCCATCCTCTCCCATGCAAATTAGGATTAATTCCAAAACAGCACAATAGCCCTTCTCAGATAACATTTTTGCCCAAACCGAAAGGCGGTAATGCAATTTAAAATTAAAAGACCATTTGTTGACCGTGCCACCTGAGCACTCAAACTGAAGACTCCTTTTTCTTTTCAAGGGCCTCTTGTTAATGAATCATTGTTTGGTTAAATATTCACAGAGCTTATTTTTAGAAAAACTGAATAATAATAAAGTGTATCTACTCACATTCTAACATAGAGCTATGGAACACAGGGTTAAAAAAAAGTTTTATAAGCCTCAGAGAGGTAACTTCAACCAAGGCATACCATTTCTTCCAAATGAAGCAGTAAAAGGACAGTGGGCTTTAAAAACATTAGGCCTTCAATGTTCAATTTTCCTTTCTGGTTTTCCGTTTTAACCTCACAGAACCTCGTTTACAAATAAATATGTTTCTAAATACATAACACATTAGAAGAAGGAGGACGACGAGGAGGACAAAGGAAAAACACACCTGCATATGGAGTCAAAAGTGTGCATATTCCTAATTTTGATTATTAAACCGAAACCACTTTGGTTAGAAATGCTAAACAAATAGATTCAAAACTGAAAATTTACAGGTGTTTCTTTAAATCCACGCTGGCAACGAGCTTCACTAACGATCCGAGCAGAAACACTGCACACAGATAAAGAACCAGGCCAGAGAATGTAACAAACGTGGCTCTCCCCATTCCAGCTTTCTCCATGACCTCACGTGGAACCGCTAGCTTGGCGCCAATGAACGCCACTCTCTAATGCCACACAGGTCCTGCCATCAGCCACCCAATGCCAACGTGTGCGCACACGGGTGAGCCATGTCGTAGTCAATGTGTCAGGGCGTGTGAGCCCATGTTGCCCTCCAGTTCTGAACATCATGTCCGTGGTGCCCAGTGCACCGTGATACACCTTGGCTCTCCTTCCCCGCTCGTCAAGAAAGCCTATCACACTACGTTAACTTTGAACAAAATTAAAGAATGGCATAACAGAAGCTCCTGTCCAAATACTGCTAAATTCAACTTACCTTAAAGGGATAAAATAAGCAATATGATGAGTCAGTCGGTCATTTCAATTTCTTTAAAGAGGAAAAATAAACAATTTTACTGAATATTCTCTCTCATTTTTTTGAGGGCTTTTTTTTTTTTTTTGAGACCTAATTATATACTAAGCAAGAAGTAATTTTTGCCTCCTGCCTCCATTTTATGTTTTGGGCCCTTCCATTTCATGTCCCTTGACACCTTTTCCAATAATCCATCTACTTGATATTGGAAAGCCTCACATGAATAAAACTTTACGGCACTACAGGCGTTTAGCCTTCCACTGACATTCCTGGCCTGTTCAATTCTGCAATTCAATCAAAATCAAATCTCAAAATCCTCTTGTCAGCCAGCACTGCTTTCATATGCCCAAGCCTTGTGTAAGGATAACTGCATCCAATCTTCCCCCCAAGCAGTGCTTATATTGTTTTATTACAGTTCAATGAGTGGAGTTCAAAATTACATGCAGCTGCCTACTACTGTGGCCGGGCTGTGCTGCGCGTGGACTCAGTCCTGCCCACCAGGCCTGAAATTACACACTCACGGGCTGGCCGGAGAGACGGGCGCACTTCTCTGTGTGGAAGAACATCCTGTCTGCGAGATCGAAGCCAGGAGATGTTAGCAGATCAGTCTCTTCATGAGAGGACTGTGCAAGCCCAAGAAATGCAGCTCCAAGGGGCTCAATGGTAAGCATGGGGCTCCCGCACAGAAAACAAAGATCGACCTCAAAGTGCACTAAGCTCAGGAAGGGAGATACAGAAATCTGGAATGAAAGACATCTGAGAAAATTTTTATATGTGTTTTGAATGCTGGAGGTTCATTCAAATGGGCATTTTTTTTTATACCCCCAACAGTCCTCTTTCGTCGAAACAAAAAGGCAAAACACAAAGCCAATTAAATACAATTTAACCTGATGAACAATACAGTAATTAAAACACTAGTGGTTTGGAAGTGCGCCTGATAAGCTTGGGTAAGGCACAGCAATCAAGAAATGGCATCCGGGGTGCACCATCTTTTTAACACTGAGACTAACACTTCAAGTGACTGTCCCCTATTTTAAAAACAAACAAACAAAAATGAAGAGAACATACTGGAAGCACAGAGGAAGACAAAACTGGGTTCCATTTGTGTAGGTGTTAAATTACCCAGCCGTTGTCAAATGGAAATAATGGCCTAGCTAGAAGAGGAATTGCCAAAACCCCAAACAGAAATATCTAACTCCAAGCTACCATCAGGTGGGTCATCCCAAATTATCCCGTGGGGAAAACAACAGCTTCCTAGGGTGCAGCTTTCCAGGGGGAAGAACTGCCCCTTTCTCACTTACGAAGGCGTGCCCCTCCAGTGTCCCTCCTGTGTCAGTTGTCATACACCTCTCTGTGGCAAAAGTCGGTGCCAACAGGGTGAAGGGTACGTGCAATTGCCAACATTTTACCTGCGAGGGCTCTAAAATTAAACACCTTGGAGCCCCTAAAAGGTGAATTTATAACCATTTCTAATACCTATCACCCTGTGTCTTCCGAAATAATGTCATGAAAGGAAACTGTCTACAGGGAACATGAAAAGCTCTCATTCGGAAACTTCTCACACACTACAGAAATTAGTCTCAAGACTCGGGAGTTAACCCCGAGCCAAGTGTAAAGATACATATTTTGCTGCATCTACGTTTGTAGGCAACAGCTTGGAAAACCACATGAATAATACCTTATTTTTTAATAACACAGGGAGACCTAAAGAATCAAGGCAAGATAGGGAAAATTCAGAGTTGGCACAACCGTGAATGAGTCTCTAGATAAAATTTAATTCTCTCTGGGATAAATGATGAGGTTCAGGTTCACTGACCCAAAGGAGGCTCTTGTTATATTTTAATATCTGAGAGGACTGAACTCCCAGGGATGAGGCATGCATTTTTTAATGTGGACACGGCTTTGGTCAAGATCCATCACTCTTTGATGGTCACAGAGCAGGAGTGCCTGCCTCCCTCCCAAGTCAACTGCAATGAAATGTTATTGTTTGATAGCTTTTCACTTGCTGAGAAAATCCTCTGGTATTCCCAGAACATGGAAATGTATTCCACACGCTTGCCTCCTTCCCTTCCTGCCCCTTTCACACAGTGGAGTCCCGATAGGTAAAATGAACAAATCTCCAAGACGATTGATGGCCACTCTTACTACTTACCAGAGTGGACTTCTAAGCAGCCACTCTGCTTCCTGGCATCTGGAAAATTCAGAAGATCAGACAACATGGCCCAAAGTTCTGGCAACAATGGGATGGAGTAGAGCAGCAATTTCCGCTTTCCCTACCCAACCTGCCTTCTTTTTTCCAATGTCTTGTGTAATCTGTGTTTGAAGCACAAGGCTGCCTCCTGTGCCATAATGCCTCAACACTATCACGCACAGTGATGTCTGAGCCAATATCAGCCAATATTGCCACTCTGCCTACCTCATAACTTCCTAAAGGGGGAATGAAGAGAATATGGATGTGCACAGCTTCATGAAAAATGCCACCACCAGACAAACGCGGACCAACAGAATCAAGCAGGAGTCCCCTACTCTGTCCTACCTCATCCCTATCAACCCCCAGCTTCCTAATGTCTGCTGGGTAAGGGGATTATTGGTTCAAAACGTAAATTATCAGATACGTTCTTCAAGCTGAATGACGCATACAAATGGATATTTTGAGAACTGGTTACTCTGGTTGTCCTACGAGCTAAAGGAGATTGATTCACAGTGTGATCCCGGCAGCCCCATAGGCTGAATCAAAGGGTCAGTTGTAATAGGATTTCAACACAAGGTGCTGACAGACTCATAAAACTCATTTAAGTCTAACTCCTGCTATTTAACAATGAAGCCAACCTCACCACCCCCAGCCCAGAGATCCTGTCCAAAGTTACTGACACGCTATCACCTTCAGGATCTAGAATCCTATTCTCCTGGAAGAAATACCATACATACAACAAAATGCTGATGAAATTTAGAGCTGAGCCCACTGGTCATGCTCCTCTTCTGAAGAGCCCAAGTCTAAAGGGAATTCATGAATACGTACCAAGCTCAGACACCAACATCCTAATAGCCTCTGCCTTCTACGGTCCAAAATATAAAGTCTTCAAGTAAAGATTCATCTCATCCCTTTTCGTGCAAGGAGATAAGGTCCTAAAATCTCATTAAGAACCAGGCATCTGTGCTTAAGACAAGGAACAGATCAAGCCTGACAGGGGTGTAACTCTGAAATAGAGCTGGCATGACTTTGAGTATTTCCACCAAACCATCTCTTCTGCTGTCAAATCCTTTACAAAGTAAATATTTATGCTTTAGCAGGAAAATCCTGAGCTACATTGTTCTTTCTCCCACCTCCCTTTGCAAATGTCCCTCTTCAGTGACCCTGGAGTTTAGAACTACATTTGCTGTTTTGTTACATAATAGCAGCTGCAGAAGGGGTAAGAGAAAGTGGCTCAAAAGAATCTTCACTGCCCCTCCATCCAGCTGAGAGAGCTGTGCTCCTACAGGGCGATCAGAGCAGGTCATCAGGGCTAATTTAGAATCTTTGTGCCTCCACAGACATGAAGAGCGTCATCTGTATTTACTTTCACTTTTTGTGAAAATGCTCCTTAATGTTCACAGACGTGCTTGTACACTGAAGCGGGAGCTGAGGCAGAGACAGAAAGACAGACGGGTGTTCAATAAAAAAACCACAGAGACAAAAAGCACCCAGAGTTGCTTTCAAATTTTTTCTTTCTTTTCAAAAACTCTGCAATATATGAAAACAAAAAACCGACTGAACCCTGGTGTTCGGAGTGTGGCCTGGACCAGCACCATCTGCACCACCTGGGACCCTGTTAAAGATGTAGGGTCCCAGGCTCCAGCCCAGCTCCAGTAAGTCAGCATCTGCACTTTAACAAAATGCACACCTGATCCCTATGTGCGCCAAGAGATGAGGAACGCTGCTCTAAAAGAATTAGGATCCAGTGACTCCTGACGGTGCAATGGTATGGATGACCCCCTGACTTCTAGAACATACATGAAAGTCCATGGAACCTAAATTCGATTCATCAAAGGAGCTTTTCTAAAAACATAGATTTCTGAGTCCTATCTCAGACACACTGAAATAAATCACCAGCTCCCAGGTAGTCCTGCTGTCTACTACAGCTTGAGAACCATGGACTACCTTCAAATGTGTATCTCCTTCTGTCCTGTACTGATGGACTGGTTGCATTCCACTGCTAAAATGATCAACATACTGCAACTGTATAATTTGCAAAAACTTCAAAAAGCATGTCCTAGCTTTCAAATGCCCCAGAGTGAATGGCGTAGGGGCACTGTTCTGGAATTCTCATGTAAGATACATATCTCTTTACAAATAGTCCATTTCTTAAAGTCAATGTGGTCATTCACAGTAAAACATGCACATACACAGGCTTTTAGTGCTAAACTCTCCCATTAAAAACGGCAGGCATATGTGGAAATGTCTGCACAAGTACACATCCCCACTCCGTCTGAAACAGGGAGGCATACCACCGAGAGATAGCATCCCTATGCACAGATGCCCTCAAACAGCAATAGAGCAGCTACAGAATGAAAGCACTCTCCTTAACTCGAATTCACTTTGTCTAGGGCTAAACCAACTGATTTAACAAGCAGCAATAAATAACCCATTATATGTTAGCTTTTAGTCATTAAACACCCTTTCTTTTTAATTAAAGTAAAAGAAAACTAGCCTCAAAAGGGTCCTAAATAAAAACTCACTTAAATGTTTAAGAAAACACTGCTTTTTATACAATTTGGATAAAATGAGTGACAAAAACTCTTAGCTGTTGGATGGGTGGTATTTCAAAGAATTAACTAATTGCAATGTCACAAGATGCATTTGCTTCTGAGTCCCTCTCCCACTTCATGTTTTTAAAAGACCCAAGTTTTAAATCCAGAGGAGAAGCCCAAATGTTTTTCATGAATATGAAGAGTCAAAATGCTTTAACGGACTGCACTTCCAACAGTTTCAAGTTCCCTGATGCAGGTTACCCAAAAAAGGAAGGCGCTACTGGCAATCGTTTCGGGTGGGTATGTGGTGGGAGCCCCCCACAAACTTACGCTTCCTTATCTGCCATCGCAGATCTGCGGGGATTCGCAAGAACAGTTTACTAAACACCACCACTTTACTTTTCAGTTCAAAGTGTCCTTTTCCAATTAACGTACAGAAACATGACTATAATTCGAATACATTAATAAAACAATAAAGAGAGCACTCAGGTCAAGTAATCTGGACACAGGGTTTCCCAAAAAGCACAGCCATAGTCAGTCATGCCAAGCTGAGGGGAAGCACTAAGTGTCTGTGGAAAGAACAGCTGCCGTCGTCTTGACTGATGAAGTGCTGGGGAGACGGCAACAGTCCTCCCCCAGCAGAGCTGTAGTGAACATACTTCTTCATGAAACCAGCACACTGGTTGGTTTGGCTTTACAGCAAAGCATGTGAACAGTAGGTTCAACAAAGAAAGAGAACAAGAGGGGGACACAAAATTCTGGCAAAACAGGAAATTTGAGGAAACTATTTCTGAAATGTAAATAAGGTTTTCTGTTACTTTCATTATTGCAGAAACAAAGAAGCGACACACAACAAAAGGTGCCGGTGTTTCTTGTAAATTCTTAATTTTTCAGACATGAGAGTCAGTTCACCATGTCCCGAGCTGATATTTTATGTACAAGTTGAAAGCACCACAATAGTGACCAAATTTTATTTTAAGTGTTCCCTGGACCCTCCGCCCTCTCATTTTGCCCTTGGAGACTGTGGAAGCAGACTGTCAAATCCCAACTCCTCCACACACTAGCTTTGGGACTCAGGAGAGTATATTTATCTTCCTTAACATTAGTTTCTTCTCTGGAAGATAGGGATTATAGCAGTTCCTGCTTCACAGAGATATTGTGAGATACCTAAATGACACAGTGACTGAAATATACTAAGTGCTAAATATGCTAGGTATGCTTATTATTAACAGCAAGCAATCCTCTTAAAATCACCCCATGGAATATCAGAGTCAGGTGTCTTCTTCCTTTAAAATATCTATGTCAGCTAACATCAGTAACTTTATTTTTAAAGAAAGAGTATTTGCAGGTTATTACTAAAAAAAATGCCCCTTATGAAAAAGACTGCCCTGGCAACTTATCTCAGAGGTATGTCATTTACCCCCAGAGAAAGCAAGACACACAAACATAGCTTCTCGAACAAGAACATAAAAATGGGTTGAGAGTGCTGACAGAATGCTAAGCTACTGAAGGCAGAGTGTACTCATTCACACATCTCTACCATGTTCTTAAATGTCTTTGCTAATCCTTACCATGAAACTTAAAAAAAAAAAAATAAAGATAAAGCAAAGCATTCACATATTTATAGAAATCAGAAATCATAGAAAGTTACATTAATAAAAATTAAAATACAAATTCAAACTTTTTAAAGCCAATAAAATACAAGCCTGTCTAATATATTTATACACACTAGATCCAAGCAAATGGGCCACACTCTTGTATACACAACCCTAGAACATCTATGTAAATTACAATTACTGTGCTATATTGCAATTTTATTATCAGTTGGTGTGGACACATCAAATATCCTCAGGAATCACACAAGAGATCCGAGTCCTAATGGGGGAATCATCCACATCTCCATTTCACCTCCATGACATCAAAGTAACAATTTTGTCAAAGTAGATGGCCAAAGAGAGTCCTGTGTGTTAAATAACGTAGCATTAGTTCAGAATTACAGTTCTGCATTTGCAGATTCGAATTTAGTGCATATCCCTGTAAAGCACACTTTATTTAGTGTACTGTCTCACATTTAGGCAATTGGGAACTCCCAGGCACACAAACAGTAGGGGAAATGGCTCAACCACTGGGTAAAAAAATATGTAGTTTGTCTAACATGCACGACTGAAGCAATCAAAAAATACGTCTGTGAAAAGATGTGTTTATTGATATTTATTGGCAGGTTTGTTTGCCACAGTCATAACCTCCTTCTCCCTGCTTTTCTTCTTTTTCAGCAAACACATCATGCTGCACACCCAGCACGGGCACACACGACCAGAGCCAGGGGCCCGGCTTCCACACAGCACTGGCTACAACCCTAGCACCGCGCGCCAAGTTCAGGGAAAGGGGAGTTCAGCCCTTTCTTTTCTCTGCGTTTTTTGTAATCTCGTAGAAACACAACTGTTCCAGAAACCAGCTCCCCTACCAGTCAGATATTTACACTCAACCTTACAATGCTATCTCATCGATACAAGGTCACTTCACTTCTGAACCACGTCAAGCTGTATAATACTCCAACAATCAAAAACATTGCCCCTTGAGAAAGACGCAGCCCAGGTTATTTTCACGTGCTTATCAGAGCAGAACGCCAACATTTTTGTTTAATGCAACGCAAGTCTCAAAACGGAGTCAGAGTTTAACCACGAATGCAGTAGGCAGGCAAATATCCTTCCCACGTATGTGTGTCCCTATACACGGTCCTTCCACACGCACTACACAGGCACACGGCAAGCAATAGAGAGTCAGTGGGCAGATCTGGATCAGAACTTTACATATTTCCAGTCTCTTAAAGAGCAACTCCCTTTTCAAAACCCCAAACAAGCATCAGAGCAGTAAAACATTTTTTTAAATCTTAGGTAAAATATAATATCCCAGTTCATGACAAGGTGAAATATTCTGCCTTTTTAACTGTGATTTGCAAAATAGGTATGTGAGAAAAGTAACAGAGACCAGCATTTACCTACCCATTTGGCAAATAATATGGAAGAACCTACTCTACATCTTTATTTAAATGAAAATACTTTCCCCAGCATTTATTTCTTTAGCTGGTAGAAACCCCACCCTGTAAGGAACTCAAGCCTAAAGAAATCTCTTGCAATGGACCATTTTACTTATTCTGCAGTTTCTTACCCGAATTACACAGGTATAATTATTTTGACACTATAATGAAAAGAAAATGGGATTTGGGCACCGTAGGTTTATCTAATAACACTATTCCTTGCCAGACTTCACAGCACTGACAGTCACAAAGAACCTTGTCCATTCCAATAGGAAATATTTGATTTTACTGTAGAAACATTATTTATTTTCACCAAGTTGCTATTATCAGAAAGGATATGATAGCTGAATAATAAAAATGAAATCAAGAAATTCTGGTGTTTCAAGGCTTTATTTTTTTTCTGCTCTCACTTTTGACATTTTCTTCCCCTGGAGAGACAAGATAAAGTGCTGTCATAAATGGGTGACTTTTCTTGTCAAATGACAGATTTGATTCTCCATGGCAACCACAAATCAAGGTGCTAGTAGGAATTAAAGCTTCTCTTAAAAGGCGTCTTTATGTTTATAAAATGAATTTAAATTAAATGGGTATTAGGTACAGTCTTTACCTCAATTTATTTGTTGACTGAAGAGCTCTGTATTGCAGGGAGCACATTTGTATTTTTAGGGGGCGATAACATATTGTCCGGACAGATGTATAAACAAAGCAAGTTACAAGGTCATGCTTCGTACACTAGTTTAGAGACCCAGCAAGGGTATACAGATGGACATCTAGCAGTTAAGAAGTATTTAAATGTTGGACAAGGTGTAAAAATCACTCCTACAGGAGAACAGATGAACAGATCTCTCTATTTCTTCTCCTATCAGAGCTTTCTTCTATTGCCAATTAATAAAGATTTTTGTAATTGTCACCAGCAGAATGCTAAAAGGCAAGCACCCGCTTCATCTCTGTCCCTCATGTAACACACACACATATATATATATACATTTTATCCCATCATTGCAAAGAAGTATCCCACTCAAAACGAAATTATTTTAGCCCCCAAATTTATACACTGTTAAAACGAAACATTTGCTTTCTAATGTTTTAATAAAGGCAGCACACATACACACACACATAAACACACACACACACACACACACACACACACAGAACAGAAACATGTATGACTTCATAGGACTTAGATAATTAATCTGCGAGTTAAGCTGATTTCAATTTTCCTAAGAAATGAAAATTGATTTGCCTAATTTTTTACAACTTAAAAAGCAAGGTAAAGTGCTCATGGACCCTAAAATAATAAATCCAATCCAACCTTCTCAATATTAGAAAGCCCTTTAACCTGGGCTACAGGAATGAGGGCTTTAAGGTCATAAATAATATTTTAAAAGTTGAAGCACAGCTCATTTTTAGAAGTTTCAATTACTGCTGAGGGCATTGAGAGCCTGTGTGAGATATATATTGTCAACAGCACAGTCCGAGAGACACGTTAAACCTAAAAAAGAAAGGGGAAAAGCAAAGTTTTACACCACGCACTCGTAGTTGGGAGAATCTATCATTCTAAATGGCACCCTGAAGCTTAGCCAAATTTGATTTGACACCATCTCTAGTTGAAAGAACGATATGGAAAATTAAATTCCCCTCACCCAGTCGTCTAATGGTGCTGCCCTGGACGGTGGGGCGTCACTCTGATGAGCTCAGGGCGTGGGGGACAGCTGGTCCAATTACAACAAAGAGATGCACAAAACAGGTTCAGCTAGGTATTTGTGGCTTTAAACCTAAATGCGTGGAAGTTGCTTTTGGGGGGAGAGGGAGGTCTTACTTTTATTTTGTGGGAGTCTAGGAGACTTTGTCCACTCTGGAGTTTAATCAGTACTAGCTACAATAAAATGGTGCCTGAAAGTTATAAATCTCTTTGGAACTCTGTGTACAGAGCATATTTATGATGCAGTGAGTGAGTCACACCGAATTCTCTATTTCAGTCACAATGGCTTTTGTTTCATATTAGAATGAAGTGGGTTGATGATCTTATTCTCATCCCATCTAAAAAGTCAAACTAACATGAGGTCTAAAAACACAGGTCGACAAATTACACAGAAACAAGTGCTTGCGGCGCCCGCGTGCGACACAATAGACACATCACAGGTACTTCAGGGTTATGACATCGGTCTCACAAACAGTGACCTCGGTGTGAAAGTAATCCTATGCAGGGAAGCGTTGCAGAGCTTGGTGCTCAGGGAGAGGGACAAGAAACAAGCCTTTGTCCCCCTTGCAAACAATGGACCCTCCCTCTCCTTAGACAGAGGGAGGTATCAAGACAAGCTGGGTGCTAAGGAGGCCTCAGCAGGCCTGCCTCAATCCTTCCCCATTGGAGAGAGGAAGCCATCACCATGGAGGGCCTCCCAGGCTGTCCGGGAACGCTCGCTACATAAAATCAGGACACACGTTGCTAATGTACTAGGATAAAGCAAATTGCTCATTAAAACAAGACCCGCCAGGGCAAAAATGAGAATGTTATTCTCCTGGAAATGAAATTATTTACCATTTTGTTTGAAAGGCGGGGAAAGAAAAAGAATGTGTAAACCTATGTCAGTCGTGCAGTTGGAATCCGGTTACTCTGTTTAGATGTTCATGTCACAGAACCGGCTCAAGAATTTCTAGAGAAAAATAAAATATGGTTCACTTCAAACAACGCCTTCCACCTGCCTCAGGGGCACTCTCGAGCTCTGAGAGGCTCCCACGCCTCACAGAATCATGTCTCCATGACGGGCCAACTCCATGGCTACAGCTCCCCTTCTGCTAAGCTCCAGTCACCGTTTAACTTGCTAAAACATAGTATAACAGGTGAGAACCTATTTGTGTACACTTGAAATTTCACAGTGTCTTCAGCCAAATCCTCTGTAGGATTTAAAAACCAGTTAAGATGTGAGAGGGAAATCATTTCATCTGTGTTAGAAATATGGATTTCACTCACAATAAATTCTTTAGTTCCACTGTGTCCCACAGTCATCCAATGATGGAAAATAAAACCAGCCGCCACCTACAGTATGTTTTTAAATCTGTATGTGATAGAGCTCCACGTGGTCCAAATTAAGAACCCCCCATATACACGTGTGACTCGAGTTTACTGCTCAGGGCGGTCCAGCAGGCTGGTCACCCCTCTAAGGGTGCACCCTCTCCAACTGCAGTGCGCCAGCACCCCCAGCGCCATTTATTAACCCATCTCCCCTGCCCCAGATAAACTGGCTAATTCTATATTTTCACCTGAGATGTGCCTGCCTCAAAATCCAGTGCCTGACGGAACCCAAGCTGCCCATGTGATTTTTGTGCCCTCTGGTGACCTGGCCACTCTCAGACGCAGAACTTACCACAGGGGGAATCTCCACCAGGAGGTCACTTTTGTAAAAGAGAGCTCACAACTAACAAGCAGCTGTGAGTTCGGGAGATTTTAGGGCCCTGTCAGGAAAGGCTGGCAGTGGGACGTGTCCCACACTCAGGGGCCACCTGTGAATGGCTCTTCGCATGGCACCAGGTGAGTGTTGATGCTGAGCTTCTCTGGACTGGGCTTTGTCCCCGTGAGAAATGAGGACAACAATCCTCACCGTCGGGGTTGCTATAATTTCAATTGTCTGTAAAACTCTCTGCGATACCCGGATTGAAGGTGCTGGCGGAGGAAAACATAGAACTCAAGAGGGTGACTGTTGTTACTGTGTCTTGACCCCTAAAAGAACTCTATTCAATCAGTCGTTTTTTGAGGCTCTGTCTGACCACAAATGACATGGATGGGAAAAGTCTAGAACCAAGACCGGGTCCTGCAGAGGCCTATAGTTTGTAGGAATGAAGTACTGACGATGGGAAGGAGAAAAGAACTGGAAAGAGAGGTCCCGCCTGAGTAGTACTTAGAGGGGCATCGAACATCTGTGCAAAGGCTCAGGTGAGGTTTTCCTGTGTGTCAGCAGTACAGTCTTCACGAAAGGCCGGTGGCTGCCCACAGGCCTATCATGGGCCCCTCGTGGGATTGCCCCACTCACCGAGCATGAGCCCGGCACCGACTGCCAGAGCTGCAGCCTCTGAAGACAAGGCCCTGGAAAGGCTCCCCCAAGTCACAGAGCTCTCCTGGGAGGGCAAGGTCAACCTCAGGCCAAGTTACTACTATTCCACCGTGGTCTCTTCAGGGAACTGAACGGGGCCAGATGCCTCTGGCTCCTGGGGGCTGGGAAATGAAGATGCCAAACAATGTGACGCCTTCCCCATCTGGCCCTCCCAATCCACAGGCAGTGCCAGGAACCAGTTCTGCTCCAGCTTTACCTCTCTCACCCCCAGAGTGCAGGGTGAATGAAAGCGAGCACGGGACCGCTCCAAACTCAGCTCAGCAGGCCCGTCCTTGGGGAAGCCTGAGCCTTGACTATCCGTTCTAATGCTGGCACTTTACAGAGCACTGACTGACAGACTGCCTGTGTCTGATCTCCATTCTGTCCCTTTCTCCTTACATAACCTCATGCGAATCATTTTACAGCTATAACCCAGTCTCCTCAGCTGTAACATGGGGACAATAGTACCTATCTTACAGGGTTTTGTACTGAAATCTTCCATTTACTCATGCAGTGCTCCATAAGGGCGGGGCTGCACCTGGTTTCACCCATATTGTCCTGGACTTAATACCCTGTAGGTGCTCAGAGAGCGAGTAAGTGAACAAATCCATCTTTCCATTGACCTAAGCAACGTGCTGGGCAGGTACAGTAAGCACCAATGAAGCTGATCCTCTGGGCAAGCTGGCGCCCACACCAAGAGCAAACGGATGCCAGCTCGGCCCGAGCCTCCCAGACCTTTCACGCACGCTCAAGGTATTCTCTCCATCCCCACCCCAGTCTCTCCTGCCTTTCTGGCCTGCCCTTAGTTTTGTCTCTGGCCTGGGAAAATATGAACAGGGATGAGCTGCTAACTTTTCTCTAGAAAACAACTTTCCCCACCTATTTGTCAACTTCTGTCATTCAAAGGGATAGCACACAAATGTATATCTTTAATGAAATTCACAGTCAAGAAAAGTTGTCATCATCTAGTTATATCTGTTATGACATATATTTCATTTTGTTCAATACATAACAGAGAAGTTATTTAATCAAACAGAAGATTCTTGCTAAAATGACAGTCCAAGCAATGTCCAAACAAGCATTTTTTATGCTATGCGAATCTGATCAGGATTGGATTGTTTTCAGGGGATTTTCTTCCTTCCTCTTTCATTGAGAAAACAGCTCGGGGTGTGGGTATAGAAAACAATACAAGACAATGGAGGTGGAGCGACACTGAGTCAGTGGGGAGCGTGGGGACTTGGGCCCCACCCTTGGGTCTGCTGGGAGAAAGTACAAAGATACAGTCCCCCATCTGGTGGGTCATTAAAGAGTTTGCTAGAGCAAGAGACTGTGTCTTCTTTCTCCTCACCATACATAGAATGCCACACAAGAGAGACACCAACTCAAATATAACACACCATGTAAGGCATGATGACATCTGTGCTTCTCAAATTGATACTTGGATACATTTTGTTTATCTTTACAATTTAATAAACACTTAGCTTCAATAAGAAAACCCATATTACTCCAGAATTTAGTGGGTTGTAGAGCTAGGAAGCCCAAGGCCAAAAATACAAAAGGAAAAAAATGTGAAGGAGGTAAGTAATTACTTAGGCACCACTGATGGTGTAAGCTTCCGGAAGTAAAAACCAGAAGCTACCAGCAAAATTCAGGGCATCATTCTTTCCTTCTGCTCCATTCACTACACAGTACCTCGAACACAGTGGGGTATCAGCAAACAATTGCTGCAAGGAGGAATAGAAGTATCTGTGGGTGGGAAGGTACGAGTGGGTAGATGGGTAGATGGATGCCCCCCAAAAAATGAAATGACTGATACAAATAATTGTAATATATTATCCTGAGAGATGACGGCCCATTATCACAGGGACTCCCCTGCCACCCTTACTAAAGGGGTGTCCTGAACCATGTTAAGGCAGTTGGGAGCAGCCTGTGGCTAAGAAACATTCTTTTTCCTAGGGCAGATTAATTGGTCACTACAACAACAATGTCACAGACTGCCCATTAGCCCAAAACTTTCGATTAGTATGTTAATGTTCTATCTAAGTAAACGACGGCTGGCCGGATCCGCGGTGCTCATCCAAGAAGGCTTGCTGGGTCTCTCCCTCAGAGTTTCTGATTCGGTAGGTCTGCAACAGGCCCTAAGACTTCCCATTTCTAACAGTTTCCAGGTGGTGCTAATGCAGCAGAACCACTGATCCAGACAATCCCCAAGGTTCCTGGGATCCTACTACCCTACAAGTGTGTTCATGAGCTACCGCAACTCTTCTGAATGGAATGGGCTTTGCAAAGGAAATCCGACGCTATTAGAAGCATCCTAACAGTACACAGCATGGCGAAATTTAAGATCAGGATACCTGACCTTTCCAACAGTCCTCACTGTGTGAGATTTTTTAGTCCTCAGAAGAGCAATTTTTTTATATTCCCCTGTTCATTTTTGGAGAGTTAAAAATGTCTGCCAAAACATTTGAAAAAATGAATTTCAAAACTTCAGTCACAATAAGACAAATACGAACTCAGAGCCTATGAGGAATTTCTGTGGCATCATCTAAGTTGCTGCTTGGCTTCCGATAGGATTTGCAAACCAGCCATCAACTTGCATATCTAAAGTATGCCTGACTGACATCAGGGTGAGGATCCCCACAGTTCTCTTTGGTCGTGCCCTCTTCTAGAGCCAGGTCATAGTTCAAAGACTCTTTCCAGGTTATCTCCACTTGCTCTTGCATAGTTAATACCTTCCCAACGATAGGTCTTTAAAGGGCCAAAGGGTAAACATGCCCTTCCTTACAATCACTTTTCCTGAGTCCAGACTGTTCACAAAACACCCCGCACATACACACATATCCTTGGACCTCTCCTCTGTATGTTAAATAGTTCCCATTCCTTTAACCTTTCCACACGGGTCCTATTCACTCACCCTTTCATCATTTTCATTGATCATCTCTGGAACCTTTCATCCACATGACCGAAGACAAATGAAAGCTAGAGAACTTGCTTGAAGAGAAAAAGGAGCAGGACCACGCTAACAGGCGGGTACTTCAGCAGGACTCAAAAGATACCCCAGGAGTGACTCCTTTGAATGAAAATTGGGTCACAGGGATGTGAAAATTTGGTTTTAGGCCCGTGGAAAACTTACAACTCGGAGCAATTCCACTAGCGCTGGGTGTTGGCTTTTAAATGGCAATATCCAAATCAGAGAGGAAATGACAGTGCATTCCAAGCGAAATTGCACACATTTAGACAGACTAAGAAAATAACAATAAAAGTGCAAATTTATTCTGCATGTGTGATCGTGATTATCATTACATCAAGTTCCATATATGCCTAGCCAGAATAAATATTAACCCATTTTATAAATGACTCTATACTGCATTTGTGGATACAGCTCCACCCAAACCCAAAACAACACTGTTTCCATAGTAACCAACAGATTTCAAAGAAGGAAAAGGAGGGGAAGACTTCAGAACGGATAGCAATCAAATAAAATAGCCAGCATCAACAAAATATGTCAGCATTATTTAAAACACACATTTAGGACCATTCTATAGTTTAATTTCTTTCCCAGAAAACCAGCTCCTCCTACCTCCTAAATCACCTTCTTATAAAGCTGGTCCTCCCACCAAAAAAAAAAAAAAAAAAAAGAAAAGAAAAAAAAAAAAGAAGAAGAAGAGAAAGAAAAAAAAAAAGGAAAAAAAGAAAAAAAGTTTCCATTTTAATTGAGGAAAGAAGCAAATTTCTTGCGTCATTCCTGGATCCAAATGGGAGGATAATGAAGAAAATAACATCTACTGGATGACTTCGCACACGCTGAAATTCAGACTAATTACCAAATGGTAATCATAAAATCTCGAGTAGGCTTTGATCATCATATTAGAGTATCTATTCTCTTGCTGAGAATGTAATGAGGATAAAAAAGAGGCAAAAGCCAAAATTCAAAGCCAGAAAGCTAACGACGGGAAAAGCTGCAGACCATCATCAACTGACAGCCAGGATTTGTCACTGGAACTTTCTCAAATATCAGCTCCTCCAAGCGAATATTATACAGGGCTGATATGGGGTAGTCTATCTGCATCCCTGCAAATTCTGTGGGTCTTGTGCTGTAGATAAAAAACTCAAGGCAGCCCCTGGAGGCGGCACCCTGTCTACAGACTAGAACTGGCCTCATGTGGGATCATCTTAAACTCCATAAACTCACAGTCCTGGCCAACCCATCTCTTTCCCACTGCCTCCTGATTTCAAAATAGTACAGACAAACCAAAATAAAATATTCATAAGATGTGAAAATAGATATTTTGAGTCCCTGGCTCCTACGGGCCTTCTGAAAGACGTTCTAAAGTTATTTAGTAATTTGCTGTCTCCCACATTCTAGCTGCGTAAGCTTGAGTAAGTTATTTAACCTTTCTTTAACGTTCCTGAGCTTCAGTTTCCTCATCTGTGAAACAGGAATAATAAAAGTATCTGCCTTATAGGGATGTTATAAAGATAAAATGAATTAATGCATATAAAGGGCTTAGCAGAATACCTAATACAAAGAGAATGGGTGTGATTGTTATTATTTATAAGTAATTTCTCTTTTCTAATTATTAGAATAAAATTCTGATGGCTCTTTCTTAGAAAACGCCTCTTAACGTTGCAGAGAGAAATACTGCTGAACAAATATCTTAGGAACAATTTCATTAAGAGAGCTCATGAACTATAACTATTCAGCTTGTGTAGTCTGGGATGGCATTCCCTTTCGAGGAGGTTGCAGCTGTCTGACCACGAGTTTCTCCCTCATCCTTCCCCAGCCTCAGCTTCCTACCTCTACAATGAGAGCAACTAGAATAACCCTCCCCAAAGACCTGTGGCAATGATCAGGTGGAAGAATTCCTGTAAAACACTTCACAAAGAATCTGTTACATTCAAATAGTAAGTGTATGTTGGCCATTATTATTACATTTATTTGTACACACAAAACACTGATTCAGCAACTATTTATTGGATGCTACCTCGTGCTAGGTGGTATGTGATTAAAAGAAATCGCGTAGTCTGTGCTCTTGTGGAGTTTATAGCCCAAATGGGAATACTCATATTGAATAAACAGACACAAAAATGTATATAGTTACAAACCTTGTTCTTGACAAGTTTTGTGAAGGGAAAGAACAGGGAGAAATGACTAACATTTATCAATGCCAATATTATGCCACATTTTTAAGATATTTGTCTTGTGCCCAAAGTAACACAAAAATGCCAAAAATGCTGTATCCCACCGATAATTGCCCAGACCACTAGTATGGAAGTTTTGAGTATGTACCTTCTAGCCTTTTCCATATAGGACTCAGTACAACTGCAGGGCCCTACTTTTAACCAAAACCATAGCCAATGTTTCCATTCTTTTCAACCTACATTAAAAATAGCCCAGGTTTTTTACAAGAGACATGCAAGCTGAAATACTAAAGTGATAGGGAGAAAAAAGGTAGAAATGAGTCCACCCTGAAGCCATACTGTCAGACTCAACATGTTTTGTTCCTGTGCTAATTTATGAATCATCACTATCATAAGAATCCTAAGAACACAGCACACAGATGCAGTTCTATAAAGCTGCCTGGTGAACAAAATGAAAGGCCCATGTTCTGATGACTCATAGTGGTTCCACCTGAACAGGCCAAGAAAGACACCACTGCGTGACACCGGGTAACTCTTAAGTTTAAAGATTTATCTGAATTTGTCCTACAACCGTATTAGCAGAGTTTTCCCTTACTTCTTCCTACAGTTTGCCTAATGGTAGAAGACACACAAATGTAATTACGTGTACATTTTATTATGAAGTCAGCGAGTCACTAAAAGTACATGCTAGAACTCGTATTTTATTGTTTTTCATTATGCATTGTGTGCTTCATTGCCTTTAAGATCGTATTTTTGTTGGGGGAGGAGTTATAAGTATAGAATACCTATTTTGTGGAGGACACACTTTTCTGTCAGGGTTTTTCTTTTTAACGCTACAGGATCAATCTCACTCTATATTATTGGAATTTCCCCATTTAAGTGTGGTGTATTATTCTCAGTAGAAAATAAAGGTTTGGACTTTTGAGATATGATATGTAATACTGTTCACACCTAACATACACCCTATACAAATTAAACAAATGTGACTGACAAAAAATATATGAAAAATCAAGGAGGTCCAAGAGTATTCAGAAGTTTGAAAATGCCTTCCTAGTTTTCCTATGCCTCATTTTAAATTAGATTCTCCAACCAAATATTTTGGGTATTGGTTCCACTTGCTTTAATACATGATATATGGATCCAGTGAAGAGAAGACAGATGCCAAATCTGAGGAGGAGCTTCTTCCTATTGTACCCAGCATTCAGAACTTTGAAACAAGCCCAGAACTCCAACCGGAAGTCCAAATCCAGGGATGAAACAAGATGGGAACACAAGTTCACTGTTTTACCTAAACCAGGTATTTTATCAATTTTAATTATTTTAACACAAAAGGTAAATATGTCAAGAAAATGTGCAAGTGGACATATTAGTTTTGCTTTCCTCCAAAGTGAGAATGGAGAGGACTGGTCTATATAATCCCACTTATTGAAACGCCCTCTGCTGCTACAGTACCCACAGCTGCCACTACAGCGTGCTCCTAGCACGTGCAGGGAGTGCATTAAAGCACGCCGTCCTCTCACGGCTTTATGGGGATCCAGTAAGAAGGGTTGTTTTGTATTCTTACTTCACAGATAGGAAAACCATGGCTCAGAGCAGCACAGGGACACACGAAAGGGTCCAACAGCTAAGAAGTAACAGCCTGGAAGCGGAGCCTGTGCTTCTTTCTAACCACTCCACAACAGGAGACAGTGGCATCTCCATTTCAGCTAACAGATTCACCTCATGTGCAGAGCTCACTTACGCTCACAAGATCTTTCTGAGCTACGTATTATCATATAACAGAGGCAGATGAAGACACATTCAACTGTGTTAAGTAACTCACCCAAGGACACACAGCCAGTAAGTGGCAGAACTAGGATTGGAAGAGAGATTCTAAACTAGGAGTCTTTAAACACTTTTCGGTACTATGCCTTTAACACATCCCCCTACAGTATATTTCACTTTACCTTTCAGAGTGGTGGATGGAACAGACATAGAGGAAAACGAGACACTGGGTGGGAAAAACAAAGGTTTTCCACTTGAGATCTTGAGTCAAGACTATGTCATGTGCCCTTTCTCCAAGACTGTCAAAACATTGTCCCAAAATTGTGAGTAGCGAAACTCTAAAACCACAAAGTAGCAAGAAAAATCACTCATCACTCAAGGGTTCTACAATAAAACAGCAGTCGTAGATACAACTGATGTATAACCATCTAGGATAAAATGAAGGAAGGGAGGGAGAGAGGGAGGGAGAGGGAGAGGGAGAGGGAGAGAGACAGAGGAAACAAAAGGTACCTGACCTAAACGTCCAATAGTTCATGTCCAGTCTAGCAGGAAAATAGTAAATCAAAATATGGTTAAAACCAGTGCTTCTCAACTGAGGAGTTGGACAGTGTAGTATTTGGAACTCTGAGAGAGCATTTTTGGTCGTCACAGCGACCGGGGGCACCAGGAAGGCTAAACACTCTGCTGTAAGGTATGGCACACACAAAAAGAACTGTTATGTCTCAAATAGCGATGGTATCCCCTGAAAACCAGTAATAGCTAACAGGCCCCACGTGGTTGAGAACCTGGTTTTGCTCATTCCAACGGCACAGAACAGGCCCTGGCCCATAGAAGCCACCTCAAAAATATATGTGCAAAAACGAGATGATCTTTTACAGTCAATAAAATTAACTGTTATTTTATAATAACATGACAATAGGGCAGCACAAAAACAGTTATGTTAGAGAAAGAAAGCAGGATATAAAGTTATAAGCACAACATGATTACAACTATATTTTTATTTAAATTCTGTACCAGAAAAGACTAGAAGGAAATACACTAAAAGGTTCAATTTTCAGTGTTTTACAACAGTGAGAGAATTAGTGATTTTCCCCCTCTGTTACTTAAGTATGGTATCATTTATAATAAAAGAGTAAAAATCTAAATCATATTTAATTGGCCAAAAGAGATGCAGAATAGAAGAATGCTGGAGTACAACCAGACCTGAAGAAATGTGGCCATGAGAAGAGTGTGAGAGAGTTTCTGAAGATAAATTATGATTGTCACCTGGGTATTTCTAGACAGATTTTTCACCGTCACTTTCTCCAAAGTAAAGAGAACTCCAAACTGAAGTTGACAGTTCAAGCCCTTGCCTACTTACCAAAGTCTCCCTCATCCAGTTTCCCATGTCTGGGAAGCACTCTGCCATCCACTGTCAGGCGAGCTCCAAGTCTGGCTGCCTCTCTTCCATCCTACCCCCAGGTGCTCCCCACATCCTCCCGCCTTTGCTAGACCACGGAGACCACCTGTGCCTGCCTGCCTTCTATTGCCAGTATCACCACCCTAACTCAACATCTTCCTCTGCCCTGTGAGCGGCCACCATGCCTCTCTACAGTGGTCAATGGCAGCCAGTTTCCTAGCATGTGTAAGCAACACCCAGCATTTTTATTCAGCTGGCTAAGATGATCAAACCCCACTATTAAACTTCTCAATGGAAGTAGCAGCTGTAATTTTTTTTCAGGTAATGATTAGTATAGAAACTAAGTTTGGTCTCAAATATTTCTACCAAACTATACCTTAACAGCAATGGGGGGTGGGTAGGATGGTGAATATGAACTCTTGCAGAAGAGAGGGTCTGAAAACACAAATCAAAGGGGCCTAAGCAAGGAGTGTCACTGCTAAACACTCAAAATCTTGCATCATATGCCAGTACAAATTGGGCTATTCAAAATGTAAAAATGATGTGTTTTCCCACCAAAATCTTCAAGTAAAAAAGAGCATCTTCATCAGGTATGCTAGAGTAAATTATTCTGTGATTTGCCAAGATCCTGGCTACTCTGATGCAGGCCTAATGGTGTGCACATGCCACTTTGAGATTTACAAAATAGAAGATAACTTAAAAATATAAATAGATTATCTGCTAGCACTTGATGTCAAACCTCACTAGTTTGTTCACTCTTTGACTCTTCATCTGGATGAGTCACATAATGGAAATGAATGGAAGTCGTTTTCTCACAACCAGATCATAATCAATGACGGAATACCTGTATTGCTGTGCTGCATTTACAGTGGGTACAGTCAATTAATTTAAAAAGCATTCTGTCCCATTTTCTCTTTTTTATAAAATAAATTAGAAACCTGTTTCTTTCAACTTGAGCAATGTTTGAACCCCTTTTTAAGGAAAGGAATTTCCTGAAGATTAATAATTTTAGAAACATGAATTGATACGTTCTATAACAGTGCTGTCCAACAGAAATATAAAGTGAGCCACATACGTAATTTTTAATTTTCTAGTAGCCATATTAAACAGGTAAAAACAAACATAAATTTTAAGGATACATTTTATTTAACTCAATATACCCCAAATCTTATCGCTTCAACATGTAATGAACATCTTTGAACCCCAGTGTGTATTTTACACCTAGTGCATCTCACTTCAGACTAGCTACAGCCACACTTGCTGTGCCAAGCAGCCATGTAGGGCTAGTGCTAGGGAGTGGGAAGCACAACTCTAGCAGATCATATTGCCATGTCCCATGGAACAGAACTTTCCTGAAGGAACTCTTATCCGATTCTGTTTTAGAAAACTATCAGTATTGTCTGGGTTGGCTGTATTTATGTCTACATAAGGAAGGTCTTTACCATGTCTAGATGGGAGCTTTAAGGAACTCCTCTAAAATGTACATCTTTCGCCTCCCAAACTACAAATTACCTCTTTGAATTAAAGGCAACACTAACATTCATTAATCAGGTTTTTTGGTCTGCTTTTAACTCAAGGTTCCTGTCCTTCAGTCGTATTCACAGTTTAATAATAAATGATTAGGTCTATGACATTCACTGGGAACCCTACAGCTTTAAGAATCTGTTTCATTAAGGAATTACTCAGTCTGAAAGAAATGTATTGACACTTATCTCATTTTCCCTCCTGCTCTTGGTAAGTGACACCTATGATTTTCAAAGCCAAATGGCTAAAGATGAGGGCTTTATGTATCACCAGAGCTTTGAGCTAGTGCTGTGGGTACAGCTTCCCCACCACTGGTTTCCACCATCTTTCTTCCTGCAGCAATGGGTGCACTGTGACGGTGTGACACAGCGCCCTCCAGAGGATCCTCTGGATCTGACTGAAACAGCATAAAATGCTGCATTCCCCCGCTACTCCCCACCCCCCCACCCCCGCAAGCAACTACCATAACTACCATGTATCAAAAGTTCAAGGAGCTGGAACTGTCCCTGTCTAGCCAGATCCTCATATTCCGAACATTTAAATCCTTTCTTATTTCCACAGAATTCTTGTGTTTCCAAGCATGTTTCCAATGAGCCCCCAGAAAATGTAAAATTCTCATTATCAAATGCAATTGAAGCATCATAAACTGAAGTTTGGGAATTGTGTATAGGCTACCATGACTTGGCTCATTTTTCTCATTTTCTTAATAAAACATATTTCAAATAACATATTTCAAAATTTGTTATTTGAAATTTGGAACATATTTCAAATTTGTTCATTCGTATACTTGTAGTACAAAGTAAAAATATAACATTGTAATACAAATAATTACATAGGTAATTTCAAAAAAGTAATTCTGAGCTGTACAAAATCTTACAACATCAAGTTAAAGAAACATTTCTAACCCCCTAATACTATTTCTTTTGTAATATTTAGTCTTTCGTTCATAATGTTGATTTGAATATTAGTGGTACATCCAACTCAGGTAACCCTGACACCTGCAAAATAGACACAAGCAGGACACATGACAGAAACCCTGTCAGACTGTTAAAATGACCCTGGAAAAGAATATTATAAGGTAATTTCTAATACTGAGGATTTGTATCCATACATGAAATTCTTACTAACTGGAAGAGATCCTCAGAATGAAATTTCCTATAATGATTAAAGTAAAATGTGAAACCTCACAGTTTATATAAGACGAAACATTTGGCTGTAAATGGTTTTATAATTTTGCTAATTAAAAATAATCCCTTTTTCACTTTGGATTCATCATGTAACAGAAACAGGAATAACCTTACCATGCCAGAAACATAACCAAATGATTAAAGTTCTACTCTCAAAAAAAAAAAAAAAAAAAATCTTTAAAAGTTGGCAAAACATTTCATTAGGTTACAAATCAAAATTCGTCTGTCCCTGACATCTCTTTAATGTCTTCCAGATTCCAAATCTACTTTTTTAATCACTCACTAACTTGCTCAGAAATTAAAATATGTAAAAATACCACTTATCTTGGACCTCTAGAAAAGTCTTCTGATACAACCTTCAGTCACCTCCACGTAAGCAATGGACCCATAAAGCCACCAACTGATTTATGTAAAGTGTTCAATACGTTTCACAATGAGAAAAATATAATATTCCCATAATCATGCTTTCATCAATAAATCTGTTACATGTGAAGAATATAAGTAAATACTAAAAAGGGCCCACCGTGAACTCTCTCATCTGAAGTTTGCCAAGTGGAAATGGGTATAACTATAATTAAAAATAAAATCATTTTCAAGTTTCCAAGGTGTTACCAACAAAATATGCTTAAAAAGGAAGAATGCGAGTGGCACGGAGGTTGACTGATGAACACGTGTTTCTCTGCAGAGCTAATAACGGCAATGTTTACAGCACACTATTTATTTACGTTCCCTTCCCAGAGCCCTCCATGTGCATGGGAGTCCGTGTGTATTAATGGCACTGAACACCACAGAACCTTCCAACTGCAACTTACAGCAGTCACTGTGTCAGTGGAAACAATGAATCACAGACATTCAACCTGGGACGAGCTGTGGCAGCACCTTAGACGTGTCACCAATGTGTCATACGACATGACTGTTGCCATGGTGAGGCTCCATGTTCAGGAAATGTGTGAAGTCTCATGGAAGGCACCCATCCATCCCCACAAGTTCCCCATGCCCATGAGTGCATTTTGAAAGCTTTCTGCTGCCGACAACACTGTGATTGGCTTCCTGTCTGGGAGTCTTGCTGGAAGGAGCGGGGAGGAAAATCACTGGGGAAACTGAAAAAAAAAAAAAAAAAAAAAAGTATAACATCCCCAGTGTCTGTATGTGTGGGCTCCAGGCCTTGAGAATTGGAGTATCTTTAAAAAATAGTTTGAGTTGTTTCAGTGCAATAAAGTGCACTACCCCCAAAAAGGGAGGCAATTTTTATGTTATTTGTGTAATTTTCATGCATTAAAACAAGGAATAAAGCAAAAAAGACGAAACCCTACACAATTTCTTAGGTACAAGAGAAAAATTATATGGATTAAGGATATGGATGAATAATCCTGGTCATGTTTACCCAAAACGCCTCCTCTTGGGCTGTTCTCACCAGTCTCCACCTGACCCTAGCACTGCTTTGGTCATCTCAAAACAGGAATAAAAACTATAACAGAACCACAATCGGGAGGATTGAATAATTTGCACTCGAGGCATCTGCACATGGCAGCCATACACTATTAGCTGTGGCCTCAGGCACCCGGACCAGAGATCTTGCTATTACTTCTACACAGC
Organism: Rhinolophus ferrumequinum; assembly: GCF_004115265.2. Classification (NCBI taxonomy): domain Eukaryota; kingdom Metazoa; phylum Chordata; class Mammalia; order Chiroptera; family Rhinolophidae; genus Rhinolophus; species Rhinolophus ferrumequinum. The sequence goes on from NC_046300.1 coordinate 65,030,284, forward strand.
CTCCTGGATGGGAACTAAGACACCTATCTAGCATACTGAGTTTCACGGGAAGAGTTAGGATTTTTTAGCAATAGTTCCTTTACGTGCCAGCTTCCCACATTTGGAATTTAAGAAGTGGGTTAAGGAAAGTCAAAATGTTTCCCTCCCAAATGATAAAGACAGTTTTGTAAAAAAGAGGCACCTTTAAGTAAATTATACACAAACGTAAACACATATGAAAAAACCACCCCTGCGGCTATGGGTGCTGTGATAAACAATCAAGATGGCCACAGGACACCTAACACCAAACAAGACAGGAGTAGTTGAAGGTGCAAGGGATTTTTCGCCTGGAGAAGGATCAAGAAGGACTGATTAACTATCTGAAAATAACTGATGGGCTGTCATGCAGAAGGTACCAAACCCAATTATTAAGTGGGAAGCCGACGGATGGTCGATTTTAGTCCAGTGTAAGAGAGAACTTCCTAGCCCTACGGGCTGGTCAAAGATAAAATGGCCCTCACAGATAGAAGTTCCCAGAGTTATTCAAATACTCTGTTCATGTCGGAGCGATACAGCCTCCAAGATTAGGCATGAGAAGCATGGGGGCAGCCTAAGCGTCACTATTCCTTAGACACTAAATGTCTAAGAGTCTTTGAATGTATATCACTAAAATGTACAGACACACACAAAAATTCACATCCTGGGACACTCCAGACAGAAAAGAGCAAATTTGCTATAATGATCTCAAACCACATTTTTTATTTAGGGCATACTTTCCGGCTAATAGCTAGCTATATTATTTACTGACAATGTACTATGTGCCAACTCTTTTGTAATGTTTGTTGTGTATTAGCTCACTTAACCCCACAATCACCTATGAGTTAGGTACTGTAATTATTCATATTTTAAAGGTCGGGAAAGTGAGGCACAGAGCAAAGCAGTTTACCCAGGATTATCCTGTTAGTAAGTGGCAGAGCCAGGGTTCAAACCCAAGTTGTCCAGCCAACATCCTGTGTCCCTAATCACCACATTTAGCTGTTTATTACAAATTAAAGGTTCTAGTCTTGGTGTGGGTCATGCAATTACACATAAATTTTATTTAACAACAATAAAGATAAACTAACCATTTGCAAGGCTTTCAATATAATCCTACCTTCGTTGTATTCTTTCCCACTTCCTACCTGTTTTATTACAATGGATATTTGTGTGAAAACATATTCGCTTCTTAGGAGGTACGTCTTTTCTCGGTGTTTATTCCCCAACTGTAATAATGCCTTGCTTCAGATATTCTTGCTCACTGACAATCCGAGAGGTTTTCCCCTTCATATCCGAGTCAATTTCATCATGATACGTGACAAGGAGCTATTCCTCTAGATTACTCTCCTACACCTTTCTGGGACAGCAATCCTTGGCGTTCCTCCTCCCCAGTCACACATTTCTCTTACTCGATGCTGTGACACCATTTTATGAACATGTTCTACTCCAAAAACCTACTCTTCAGTATTTCCCCTGCCTTGACTTCCCCCACCTGCTTTCAAGGTAAAAGATGAAACTCTTTAGCCTAAAGGGAAGCCAGGACTCTAAGGCATCTTCTCTCCAGAATGCTCGCTCACTCATTGGTGCTCATTCTTGTCCTCCAGAGATTTCTTTAGAGAAAAATCAAGTGACACACATTCTGTGCCCCCTGGTCTCTACTCTTCCCTCAAGATAAAATAAGGGACACTTAGAAAAAAATTTCCCGCTTTCATCATCCAGTACCACCTCTAAGAGTTTTCTTGTGCCCAAAAATCACTTGTACAAAAATTCTTCTATTTTTCCTTAAACTTCTTAATTTTATTAAATATTGCATTTAAGCAATATGATCTGAGAAACCAAGCTTGATGTGCTAATATTTTGCCATATATTTAATAAACAATGTATACACAAGCTGTGATCAAACAATACAGTGAATGTGTAAATTTAAAAAAATTATTACAGTAAAAGGCGCATTGCCCTTAATCTCCCTCAAAATACTCCCCGTTGCTTCAAACACACTTATCCCATCGTTCTTGCCACTTTCTGAAGCAGTTCTGGAAGTCCTCTTTCATGAGTGTCTTTAGTTGCGCTGTCATGGCTGCCTCGATGTCCTGAATCATTTTGACTTTGGGGCAGAGCCAGAAGTTGCCAGATCCGGTGTGTAAGGTGGGGGAGGACACACCATAATGTTTTCATTTGACAGAAATTGCCATACCAGAAGCCATGTGTGACATGGAGCATTGTCATGATGGAGGATGAAGTAAAGACATAAAAGAGGACTTCCAGAACTACATCAGAAAGTGGCAATAACGTTGGGATGACAGTGTTCCCATCGAGTGAGGGGAAGTATTTTGAGGGGGATTAATGGCGATGTGTCTTTTACTGTAACATTTTTTTATTTAAACATTCACTGTATTCTTTGATCACACGTCATATATTAAAAATAATACCTAACTTACATTTTCAAAAATGTTCATTTGTGTCTCCTAGAAAACTCATCTTCAATTCCACTGGTGAGAGACACAACACATTTCAGAAAACACTGGCATTGAAGAAAATATGGCTCTTACATCTCTTTAAAAGACCACTTTTCTTCTTTGACTTGTTTTCCCTTTCATTCAATCTTTTTTTCCCTAGCTTCACTTTTACTTCTAGTTTATCTTTCCCCTGTTTTAAACAATGGAAGGGGGAGGAGGACCCTCACTAAATTTCACTCTAAATTAATAATCCAATCCCATAGAACAACCTATTTCAAGAGGAGATCGGCACAAAGGCCGATGACCTCATTATTTCATCAAAAACTGAGGAATACATGATGGGGTGAACGCACATGGAGCTGGGACAAAGAACTGAATCCCCCTCCCCACCATCCCTTCAAGCTGTTTCTCCTTTAGACCAGGGCTCGATGTCACCTCCAGGACCTCCTTGGGCCAAACTGAACCTATAGTCCAGAGCTAAGAATAGATTAACATTCTTAAAGAGGGTTGGAAAAAATAAAAATATTATCCCTAGCTAGTGACACATGGATATTATACAAAATTCAAATTTCAGTATCTGTAAATAAACTGTATTGGAAACATGGCCACATCCATTTGTCTATGTATCATCTATGGCTGTTTTCCCACTACAACAGCGGTGAGCAGTTGTAACAGAGCAGGCAGCCTGCAAAGCCTAAACTATCTGCTGTCTGGCTCAGAAAATGTTTGCTGACTTCTGACATAGAAAGAAGAGTTAGATCACCCTATTGCCATCACACAGGACACAAACTTATTTTTTCTTTTAGTTATAAAAGTTTTCAAAAAAACACAGCAGTAGAAAGAAGAGCATAAAGAGTCTCCATGTATTCAGCGCTAGCATCAGATAAAAAGCTCCCTCTGTGACTGGGTCACTGACAGAGCAGACAGCCACTGATCAGCACCAGTCAGGCCTCAGGTCCCACCACCCTGAGCTCTGGGTGTAGAATTTTTCATGCAATTCTGATGACGACTCACCTTTCCATGAGTCAACTACCCTGATTCCTTTTAAGGCAGCAACATTAACAATTAAAAAGCTGCTACCAAAATAACTTTGTTGTATTTTAATATGCATATCCATAGTCTGATTATAACAGCCTGGAGAGATTGACAGGAAATGACTGAGTATAATGGCTGCAAAGGAGACACTACATTGATCAGTAAATAATACACGTTTTTTACAACTGTTTAACTGCATATTTACACTTGTCAACTCTCATACACTTTGGTGACAGAATTCTTTTTCAAACATCTATGTAAAAAACTCTAATACTGATTTTTAAAATGTTTTTAATAATTACAAAAACACTTCTAGGATATAGATAAGGTTTAAATTATATCCGCCAAACTGCCACCTGGAGTGTTAATTGCTTCATCCTTAATGTTCCCAGTTATGTCAGGGTATTTGCAAATGGCTCAAAAAGGTTAAAATAGAGTTGCAAGTAACATACATATCTAGTGCTTACAAGTGCTGAGCACTATATTAAGGACTTTTCACAGCCAACAAGGCAGATGCTACCACTGTCCCCACCTGGCAGATGAGGAAACTGAGGCTTGCAGAGGACCCCTGACTTGGCCAAGGCAACAACTATTAGAGAGTGAGAACTGGGGCTAGGATCTGAGGACATCTACTCTAACTTCAGAGACCAAGCTCTGCTTCACCGCGCCCCTGGCCGAGGCCGGGCGTGGGCCCTGAGGTCTGTATGTGATACACTTCTCAGGCAGCCCTTGCATCACACTTTGAAAAACATGGCCCCCGCAGACTTGGAGGTAAATAAAGGAGAAGAAAGTCCAACAGGCCCTGGGTTCAGGTCCCCTCTCACTCCTCTCCAAACACGGCCCAGAGGAGAATTAGAGAGAAAATCTTTAACAGGTGTATCATAGCCCCTGGCCTGTCACATATGCTCAGTTATAACAACTATTGAACTGCTGTCATATTTTTCTATAGGTTGGTCAGGGAATGCTTGTATGTCAGGTAAAGTCACTTTACCCATACTGTCCAGAAAATTAGTTCAACTCTTGGCTGATTAGGTTAGAATCTCCTTGCCCTAAGACTCCATATCAATTAAATTATACCCATAGCCAAGGGCTGCCCAAGGTGGGGTGGAAGAAAGGGGAGCAGGGACCTGGTTATAGCCAGTGATTGGTTTATCAACCACTACACTAGACAATGAGCTAGATAAGCCCCTCACCCCCCACGCCTTATACACTTTTCTTGAATTATAAAAGTGGTTAAATATATAAAGAAGAGAATATAGCATAATAAACCCTATATACCTATCACCCAGATTCTAGAATATCAAGATTCCATTCCATTTTTCCTTTTCTGAAGATTTGTAAAGGAAATTGCAAATGGCATGCCATTTCACCCTTACACAATCCAATATCCAACTCTAAAAAACATACAGAGGAAAATCCCCTTAATAATAATTGAACGCATGTGTTGAAAAAATAATCCACAAGCATATCTGAAATGAGGACCTGGCCATCTAACCTGAAAGTTCATCCCAGAAGAGCAAAAGTCCCTGCAGGCCACAGACAGGGGGCTTAAACAACCTGACAAAGGAAGTGGCAGGGCTTGACCTCTCTCCACTGCCTGGCTCCCACCCTGGGCACAGGTGTCCAGTAGCAAAGGTTTCCCCTTCCTGCCACACCCACTCTCGGAAGCAGCTGGCCTGCTAGTCTTGTGTGGTCTGCTCACAGTGCACCAAGGAGCCACCAGCACCAGAAGTAGCTCTGCTCTGTTAGAGGACAAAAGGAAGCACACAACGCTAAGCCCAACTGCGTGATTCTGGGAGACTGCAGACTGAGGTAAAGGCCAGGAAGGAAGTATTTGGGGAAGAAGTTGTTCCCGTTTACATCTCTGATTCTGGAAAAATCCTTTGTGTAAATTAAGCTGCAGTTTTAAATGAATTAGATTCCATTTCTCCCATAAAGACAACTATAAGCTACAAAATCCTCCCTGCCTAAATCAAATCAAAGGGTCTTAAAGAACCATGGAATCTACTCAGACATAAGGAGGTAGTGTGCCCTTGTTGTTAAGACACAGGCTTTGAAACTGTCCGATTTGAGGTAAACCCCACTTGTAAAACACTATGTGATCCTGAGCAGGTGACTTAGGCACTGAGCTTCTGCCTTCACAACAATAAAACCAGAACAACAATATCCAGAACACAGAAATGCTGTTAGAATTAAATGAGATAACTAATGTGATATCCAAACCACTGTAGGAAAAATAAATGCCCAATGAGTGGCTCCCATAATTAATTATTTATTATAAATATTGCTAAAATCTCAGGGAACACAAGCAGGGATGAAAAAAGTTTCATTTCATCTCATGAGCCTGTTCCAATCAATTGATCGGAGTTGCATGGAACTCTGCAGAGAAAAAATCCAAGAGTCACCACGAGAATGGACCATGGCGGGGCCCACTGCTTTTGGCATCCCTGACCAAGACCAACCATACCATTCTATGAATATGGGCCGAGAGGTTACCCTTGCACAAGTGCACCTGTAACCACTTTCCAGAACTCCAGTTACCATGACCAACGCACATAGTCAAACAATATGGTGAAATGAAATTAAAATGTACGTTAACTAAATGGTGCTTAAATGCACTAATTGCTCATTTTTCTTTAAGGAGGAATTAAAATGACGGCAATTCTCAACAGGGTAACTCAGTAGCCTGCTTATAAACTGAATGGAAATTTCCTTCTCTTAGTCTCTGTGCATTATTTGAACCAAGTTAACAGAAAACAGAATATTTTCAAAAACAACACGCAATGTAGTTTAAGTTCCTAGAATTTTACATCACGGAAGATATCATTTGAAATATAATAGCTGAATGCCTTCCTCCCTGGTACAGTTTGCTTCAGTGTATTGATAAAAACCAAGATTAATATGCAAAAGGAAATTGCAAGGAACTTGCCCTGCACCGGCCAGCACCTGGTACGTGTGTACGCCCCTCCCTTTGAGAAAGAAGCTGCACTGGGAGAGTGAAAGTCTGCGTCTAGTCCTCACCCCACCACTTCCTTGCTACGTGTGAGCCTCAGTTGATGCACAGGTAACAAGAAGGTGACAACTGTCTCTGTCTTATCTTTTCCAAAGTTACAGAAACAAACAAACAAACAAAAAACCCTACAAAACTATAATGTTTCACACCAAAACCAGACAAAGGGTAGAAAATAAACTACCAAAAAAAAAAAAATCATACAAATACAGCATATACATGTCAAAAATCCAAACAGTTGCCAGAACTGAGTATGTGTAAGATTCTCTCGTTAATATGACAAACATGTACTGTTTAACCCTTGGGTGCCAGATATTGGGATAAGCATCAGGTATACAAAGAAAAACCACAAAGATCGGTGGGCAAAAGCTACTTGCTTGACTCATGGAAATGCTGTATTTGTAAGCTTGCCTACAAGAATTTAAGTGGAATAATATCTGAGGCCACAACCATACTCAGCAGAAAAGAGGATGTGATCAATTAGTGATGTCTGCCAAGGGCATAGGAATGGGTGAGAGCAGGGCAATGTGAGATCGAAAATGTGTTAAGAATGTTTGCCCCCCTCGATTTCAGCAAAGGGTTTGATGCTTTGTGTAGATGTCATGGGAACAAAAGCCGGTCCAACACATTAAAAGTTTATTCTGCAGTGAACTTATATTATATGTCCAGATAACTGTGTATATAATCTCATAAGGGACTTAGAGAGGAATGGAAAATATCTGCAATATAAATGCAGATTACCTTTATTACAAAATTGGATCATATTCTCATTCCTAGACTAATTTCCTATATCATAAAACCTATATTCAATTTTATAAATAGCATACGCCAAGAATCATAAATTCAGTTAATGCAGAAATTTAACAATTTTTTTTTTTAATAAAAGTGAGAAAAGACTGTTTTAGATCAAGTATCTGAAAGGACAGAAAGGGTTCTTTCTTTGAAGATATGTTTTTTCCTCTGACTCTACCTCCTTGGGGACATAACTAGAGTAGAAATAAATTTCACAGCTAATATATATGAAGTAATATGCTTAACATTATCCAATGAATTTATATCTACCTACACCATATCAATTTATCTCACATAGACTGTCACCTCCAACAGAATTCATTATAACAGTGTTATAGCTTCTGAATTAAATGCAATCTTTTAATTGGAATTTAATCTTATAATAGTAGTTGGTGGATTTTCTTTTTTAATTGACAACTAGAGTAACTCATTAGTTTATTTTACGGTTCTGTCTGAAGAATTTAAAAGTAAATTTGACATAGGGATTGTCTGGCCACTGCTGTGAGGTACTGGGGGCTTGGAGGTTCTTTCATCATCTTCAGAACTCCTGCTGATTATGGGCGGGAAAAGGATGGACACTCTTGCTCTCACCATCCTGAATTACTATAATACTAATATATTCCATTACCTCCACGTAAATGTCATGTTAATTTCTGATCTTCATCAAGCCACACAATGATTTCCACCTTGGCCCCTAGCCAATTAGCTATGTGGAAAATATTCAGCCAATTATATTACTTCTATTACGTTAGGGACTGGAGAGAAAAGCAAAATAAACGCCTCAAAAATACTTCAGAGATAAAATGTAAGTTGACACTGTCTTCGCATGCTGGAGCCCAAGTTATACAATCTGATAGGCAGCTGCCAGCACTCATAACTGCTTATTAAATCTAGCCTCTCTTTATGGGTGAGTGAAGATCTGTATTTTTACCAATATTAGGTTCATTGTGTTATGAAAGAGACCAAAATACTTAAGATCATTCGCTCCAGCTTATAAAACATATTATGTAGTTTATTAAATTGTTAAAATTACTTTTCAAAGTCAAAATTTCAGGGTCTGAAAGTTTCAGCACAACAAAGTGGCTTGGCCCACTGAAAGCTCCAACACAAGGCAGGTCTGTCGGAAGGGGAGCCCATGGGCCAGCTTTCCTGTCCCCAAAACCCTGTTACCTACCCCCACCTCTTCCTGGAAGCTGTACCACCACCACCACCACCCCACCCCAAAACCAATGACAAAAAAAAAAAAAAAATCCACACACTTGAGTTTTATAAAAAAGCAAGGACGTGCAAGCCAAAAAGGAGCCCATTATCGAGTCCTAAGTGAGAAGAATTATTTTCCCCATTATCACCTCTTCCTAGTAGGTCAAATGCTAGAAATTTGATTATGAGAGAGATCAAAAGAGGAACTGTGGGCAAATAAGGAAAAACAAGTGGTGACAAAACAGTATCACATGATGTTTACACTCTTACACCACATCCACCAGCAAGGGACAGTTATTGATAGAGGCAGTGTGATGCCAAGGCACAGGCTGGCAAACAAGCCAGCATCTATTGTCAACTCTTCTCAGGAAAACGCTATGCAAATCCAGACTGTTAGTACCGCACTTATTAATAACACTGTGGCTAACTGCTTATTAATCATGCAGCAGACTTAGCCGCTCTTCATGCTTGGGTCTCGTGCATCCGATAGGTACCAACGTCTACTAAAGCTCCATGCCAGGGACACAGCAGCCAACATGGCTTCCCTGCTGGAGAACGGTGGCATTACAAAACCACATCACTGAAGAGAGCCGTCAAGGCTTCACCCATCTCGCTCTGGATCCTGTCCCGGAGTTATCGGTTAGGCGGGCATATTATCACCAACATAAACTGAGCCCATTTTCCATTTTCTGACCTTAAAAACTTTGCCATAACGATCTATCTGTACAAACATTTTATTGTCCAGTTTCAGTTCCTTGTATGTGAGTGAGGCGATTTGTTGTTCTGGCTGCCTGACCCCTGTGAATTGTGTCCCTTATTCTACCAGAAGGATACTCACCAGGACTTAACTTCACTCAGAATGTGAGTTTATTTCAAGCCTAAAGACTGCAAATTATCAGCTATAACAATTAATTGGCTTCTTTTGGTTACTCAGTAAACTGTAAAGTTCTAAAAGCCACAGGACTGTGGATACATTTTTGACAATGGAAGGACTAACTAGCTATCAAATACATAATGTACAAAGTCAGGTTATTGCGTCCTGGAGGAAGAGACTTCGTCCTTTAAGCTAAACTTTGAAGGTGTGCTTTGAGAAAAACCAAAACAGATGGAAAATCAGAACACATGCTCCGACTCATCGGATTTCAGGGACATCCATCCGTTTTCTACTAAAAATATAGTGAAGGGACATTTATTACAATCTGATAAATACAAAGCACTTCCATATTTATATAAAACTGGTATTCGACTGGGCCTAACAGTACATTTTATCAATTCAAAGGAGATAACGTTTTCATTATAGTAGTTCAGATTGATTTTTTGAATAACAGGTCTTACCCAACGAAATTAATGAATAAAACCAACCTAATCTTCAATAAATCCATTCATGTGGTTTGTTAAATTTCATACATCAATTTTACGTTAGTGAAATTGAGTCAGACTCTCTCAATACTGAAGACAGAGATGAGAGGTAACCTCAAACCTGAGTTTGTTGCTATTTCAATACCTGCAGAATTCCAACCACTTCTATGAATTCTCATGTGTGTATATGAGGTAGACCCAGCTTTGTTCTCAACTCTACCTGAATCCCCAAAGATATCATTTTTTTATACTGCATGCTATCTGCTCACGAGTCTATAGACCATTCACAAAAGTCTGTCACAGCTGTGCAGCAATGGACAAACCTCAGAAGAACTTCATAGGCGAGGGACCCAAATGACTTGCCCAGGACCACCCTGTAAGATGGTCAAAGACCTGTAACATATCTAAAATTCCATGACTCCGCCAACCATTTCTTTTCACTGGGGACATCCTTGCTTTATGTGTTACTGTTTACTATTTGCCTTATTTCTTGCCAATGAAAGAGAATACTGTAAGGAAGATAGAAGACTTTTTTCTCTCTCTCTGGCTCCAACACAATTGAATGCAAAGGGACAAGCAGTCAGATGAACTAGCCTAAGTGGAAGTGACTTTTAGAGCCCACAGCCTCTGAGGATCATTTGGTCTGTGATACTTGGGCTAGCTGCTTCACTAGGGCTCTCTTTTTTTCCCCTTAATCTATGAAATGATCTCTAACTGTAAAATCTTTAAAACTCGGGCCCACATCACTGAATGCATCACAAAGTCTTAGAAGAGGCACTTATCAGAAAAGGTTTACTAAACTGCATGGGCTGAATTTCTCAATCTGTATCATTGAGATAAGATAGAAAGACGCACTGATTGAAGACAAAAGGAGCAGGAGCCAATTCTGACCAAGTCCAGGGACTTTATGTCTCAAACTCTGTCGGTTTCACAGCTGCTACATTTGTAAAATGAGGGGATTTAAATAGATGTCTTCTAGGGCCCTGTTGGCCTGACAAATAGGACACTCTCATCTAATTGCTATATTTTTAAAAATAGGAAATCAAAACTGAGACTAACTCACCCGATGCCAGGTCACTAACAGGTCTCCCAATTTCCAATACAGTGCTTTTTCTACTTCACTTTACTTCCCTCCTTAGTAATTAGAATCCGTCTGAAATACAACTCCACGAAGACAAACAAGAATAGCTTATGCCAAGGGCTCTTACCATGAAACGCCATTCAGTGCAAAACCTGAAACCAAATGATTCCCCATAAATTTGACCTCATTCTATGACAACGCTACACACTGAATGATGTCAGAGTTTTTACGCAAAAGACCTGGCCTCAACCAATTATTGTCTCTGATAAAAGCAATTCACAATTGTTCATTCACTACTACATGGAAGCCACTGATTTCTGAGGAACAGATGCCATCAAATATGGATGACACATGTAACAGACAAAGATCATCATGTCCTTTCTAACCTCCCCCCTAAATTACAATAATAACCTGATGAGGTAAACTATGGTAGAAAAAAATGCCCATAAGTCCTTCTGAAAATCTTTGAGCATCGAAGTTCCCAACACTTTAGCTTTCTCAAGAGCCCTAGTCATGTGGAAAGCTTGGGATGGGACCTTCCCGATGAACAAATTAGACTTAAATTTTCCCCAAAACTCAAGAGAAGGTCCTTATAGTCTTATTTCACGGTGGCTCCTTTTATCACCGAGTTGTAATGGACCAAAAAAGCAATCCTCTTTCACCTGTGCATGTGGCTCATAATCTAGAGCAGGGCTGTCCACACTGCGGCCCGCGGGCCAACTGCGGCCCACGATCCATTGTTAATTGGCCCGCAGCAAATTCCAAAAATATATTTAGTTTACTTAAATAAACCAGGTGAGGCAATACGTACTTCACCTCGAGTGAGTGGCCCGGCTGTTTGTGTATTTTACTGCATATGGCCCTTGGTGAAAAACATTGAAAAAAGTTTGGACACCCCTGCTCTAGATAGTCCACCCTTCAGAGTATGGTTAAAAAAACATGCAAGCAAAAAATGTTCTCCTGCATCTTATTATTGCCTTCTATAAGTCCTCAGATCACTGCAGGGGTTATCCAAAAAGATTACACCAGAAAACAATGACAGAGTGTGTACCTCCTTTCTAAATGAGAAGCACTCATCCTCAGTGCAATTGTTCTGATCACTTAAGACTTTCATCAGTTTCCTGCACTGGGTTGGACCCCTTCAGCCGACTTTTTGTCTTGTGAATTTTCAGATGAGTAATCATAAATGTTCACTCACCCTTTCGGCCAGCAGGCATCACATCCACCCATTCAGAGTTGACAGCAAATCAGAGAAGGGATCGAAGCCCTCACCATTGCCCAAATGTTTCGTTTGGAAACTGGAATTGTCAGCAAAAGCTCCTGGGACACTGCAACACAAAAATATTTTTTACACATAACTAAGATGTAACTTCTAAAACCACCACTTCCTTACTCTTGAAAACAGCAAGACAGACCTAGAATGTAGAGGTAGGGAAAACACCTTTCAGATGAGGGTATGTCAATATAGCAAGTGTGATGCTGTAAAATATGAACCGGAAACACTGTTTTGAAAGATACATTTACCAATTACTTCAATACATACGCTGAAAGGTTACTGTTTACTGCAGACTTTGTGCCAAATATTTCACATATTTTGGCATTACAAAAATATCATGTCCCATTATAAAGTGCTCTGGTAACAACAAGCTGTTTTAACTCAAATCTTACATGGATAAATGTACCATTATCTATTAAGTAATTATCATTTACAGATGACAAAAAAACATGAAAGTATTAAATAATAATAATATTAATTTATTTTTAAAATAATAATGAACATCAAAAATAATAAAAGTAGTAACCATAATTATTTTTTCCTCCAAAATAATTGTGAAAATGTTTATGAATTACATAAGGAGTAAGACTCATGAAGATGTTTCCATCAAAAGAGAACCTGCTATGTAACGGGCAGGTGTCAAAGTGGAGAAGCCTGAGTTCTGGACCCAGGATTGTCATCAATCAACGGCATGGCTCCAAGAAAGCCACTTAATACCTCAGGATTCCAGTACCTTCATCTGCAAGGTCAGGGCATTAATTGATGCTCCGCAAATCCCTTCTACCTCTCAGCTTCTCTGTCATTTTTGGTAAAGCATACTTATTCTAAATAACCTGAAAATATTAGCTTCTGCTTTAAGCTTCCTGATTAAAAATATTTTTTTTTTTAAATCACAAATCACTCTGTGCTGATCAACACCAAAGATGTGTTGTGGGCAGAGGGTTTTGGACATGTACAGATGACTTCTCAGCCTGGCACCCGTGCCCCAACCCTGATGAGCTGGCAGATTTAGTGGCTGAAGCATCCTCTGGGTTCCTGTACAAGGCTCCAGTCCTCTCCAGAGAGCATGGCTCCACTCCTATGGAAATCTGCCCAAATGCATCATAGATGAGTGTTTATCAAACTTAACTATGCATAAGTATAACTTGGAGAGCATATTAAAATGCAGATTCCTAGGCTCCTTCCGCAGATTCTGATCCAGTAGCTCTGAAGTGGCGCCTGAGATTCTGCATTTCTATCAAACTAACAGGGACTGTGGATCAAGGATCAGTTTGAATTCAAATGACAAAGACCCCTTCTCCAAGCCTCAAGCAGCCTGAGACACAAGAAGTATTTCCAAGGCTCAAAGTGGTTCCCCAAAGCCACTGGGTCACACAGCAAAAATGAATGGGCGGAGGCCGTTTGCCATCCTTAGGATAAAATGCACAATTCTGTCTACGTCCTAGAAGGCCCTGCGTAATCTGGGCACTTCCTACTCTGACGCCACCACCAGCCACCAACCAATCACCAACTATAGCACAGAGACAGCGGCCTTCCTTTCCTTTCAAGCAAGCCAAATGCTTTCCTGCCTCAGGGCTGCTGCACTGCTCTTCCAGCTACCTGGATGCCAGAGCCGATTCTTTACACAACTGGCTCCTTCTCATCGCGGTGTCTAAAGGGAGGCTGACCTGCCTGCACGGAAGCTCGGTCGGCAGTGACTCTTAGTGACACCAGCCTATTTGCTCTCTCCAGAGCTCTTGTCATAATCTATCAACTTTTTTCTCATTTATTCACTTGTCTTCCCCAACAGAACACAAGCTCCACAAGATAAAGAAACCTCTCTGTTTTATTCATCACTATACCCCAAACTTCAGAAAAATGTCTGGCTCACAGCAGGTACTCTATATAGATTTATTGAATCAACCATTGAAATAATTAATTCTTCAGCATCCTATAAAAATATAAATGCCATTTATTGAAAACTGACTATGTGCTGGATATTGTTTTCAGCATATCACAACAGTTATTTCATGAAATTTTATTCTTACAACAAAGCTCCTAGTAGATACTCTTTTAAGTAGATACTATTATATGCAGATAAGAAAAATCAGGCACAAAGAGCTTTTGTAACTTGCTCAAGATCACACAGTAGCAGGGGCTTGACTCTACAAAGCCTGCACTCATCAGAACTCAGTAGTTTTCCGGTCAATACTCTAACACAAAAAATTTGAGTACCTACTGTGTACTAGACACACTTCTGCCTCAGGATTGCTTGAGTGAGCTTTGGCTACAGGGCCTCATACAGGATACGTACCCATCTGACCCTGAGCTCTCCTGTTCATAGAGGGAAAGTTAAAGCACCCCACAGTGACCAGGCAGATGATGTACCTGAGTGAAGTAAGCCAGGTGTGAGTACAGGAGCTAGTGAGGAATGAGGGAAGACCTCTGCTTGCTCAGCTGAGGGCAGCCAGTGTACCCCACAAGCCAGTTACTGCCACACGGGAACATAAGCCCCGGGTTTCAAGGGCTTTCAATTCTACAAACAAAGGCAGTAATGCAGATTATTATTTTGTGAAGTTTCATAATTTTTCAAAGATAGCAGCTTATCTTTCAATAGTACCTGGAAAGAGGGAAAGAGGGAGGGAGGGTGGGTAGAAAGGAAGGAAAGGAAAGGAAAGGAAAGGAAAGGAAAGGAAAGGAAAGGAAAGGAAAGGAAAGGAAAAAACTTGCAACCCCTGTACCAAATGATTGTTGAGGTTATGTCATATCTCCAGGTCTGTGATTCTAGAGGAATTCAGAAGCACAGAGAAGCTGCACAAGTGAACACAGTAAGTAGCTGGGCAGGTAAGGGTTTTCTAGAGGAATTATCTTGAGCAAGTTTTGGAAGAAAATGGAAGATGGGGTACAAAAGGCACTCCACAAAATCAGAATATCATATTCAAAGGCGTGGGGGTGGACAGTAGACAAGTCACCCCAAAAAACAGCAGTGAGGAGGGAGAGCTGGTGGCAGAGTGCACGTAAGAGCTTTAATTTTCATTCAGATTGGAGTAGCTGCAGTTTTCTAACTAAGACATAAATTGTTCAAACAATGCTCTAAGAGTATGATCATTAGTGCTACCTTGATCGACTTCCTAAAATGTTAAAGTCACCAGGCATATCCAGAAGTAAAGGACAAAGTACCACTGTGGTTTGTGGAATTTTTTTTTGTCTTTGTTTGTGTTTGTGTTTGTGTTTTGTTAAGAGTCCAACAGACCCAGGACAGAATTCCATCCACCAAGCTGTATAACTCTAACCAAAACACTATATAAACAATATATATTGTATCTTTTATATGTATTTATAGTACAGACACTATAAAATGCATAGTGTATACACATATATATCATGCATACATATAAATACATTTATTTACTATAAAATACAAGCTCTATAATTCTAACCAAAATACTATAGAAACTACATATACTATAGTTTTTATACATAGTTAGTGTATACACTATACAATACATACACACATACTATAAAATGAGCTCTATAACGCTAACCAAAACTGAGCTTTAGAAATGAAAAATATACCAATCAAAAAAGTTTTTAAAACACCAGAAAAGATAGATATTCAAATATATTATCCAGAACACCGCTCAGAGGCAAAAACTGTCTGCCTGAAATTATATACCCAGAAAAACTATCTCTCACAAATAAGGTGAAATAAAGATCTTTTTAGACAAAGTTTCTTACCTCTACTAGGACATTCAGAAAGATGTATTTCAGGCCAAGAGAAAATGATTTTAGGAAGAAGTTTCTCAGATGTAAAAAGGAACGGGGAGCCAAAATAATGGAGAACTTATGAGCAAATAGAAAGTAAATGCATTAAAATGATGTGCAGGTCTTACGAATTAAAAACAATGGTCTGGCAACAGCACGCCTTGCTCCCCGCCCAAGTGCACCGTTTGCACATGGTAGTATCAGTCACCAAGGCCTCGGACTGCAAACTTGAGTGTGCAACTGGGGTCCAGCTGGAAAAGCAGATTCCTGCCCCCACGGTGCAGAGTTTCTCGGTCAGGTCTCAGGAACCTGCCTTTCTACCAGATGCCCCGCTAATTCTCAAGGGTCGCTGCCTGCACTCTGAAGACCTGGCCAGTAAGCCAGGGAGCCCAGGGACAGAGCCCCAGGAGGCCCCATCAGCCCCCATTAGGCTCTGCCCTTTTCCTCAGCACCAGAGCCCCAAAGGGCACCTTGGCCCAGGGGTTCAGCAGCGACTCTGCCTCAACCCTGAGAATCAGGAGCTGCAATAAATTAAAAGTCCATTAAAATATTTTAGAGAAAAGCCTGGAAGTGCTGAAACATTAATTGCGCCATATTCAATCTGTTTTCCTAGAGATTTGAAAAGCCAGATTAGCATTTTGGGGGTCATTAGGAAGAATTAAGCTTTCTACCTTTCCAATTTACATACTTTAAAATGCATATATTCTCACAATGGCTACTACACATTACAGTTTCGTCCGGGGATCACTCCCCAGTCCAGCTCTGGAGAAAGAAGCCAGGGACGCTGCAGGGTCCTGTCTTGTGTTTTAAAGTAAAGGAACCAAAATCCAGGTCCGGTGGTTACAAAACAGCTCCAGAAAAACAGGTAGAGGCAGCCACAAAACAACAGCGATGTTTCTTGTTTTGTTCTCTCCTGTTTATTTTTCCCTGAAGCAATCCTTGCTTGGTACAAAAGTCTGCAGGGAGCTGCAAAGAGCAGCTGTGGTTCCCTGAGGCCAAGACCTAGCAATCAAGTTGTTTACCAAACACTGCCAGGCATAGGGAACAACAGAACAGGCGCATTTGCATCTGTTTTTCAAAAACAACTTCCAAAAGTCTGGGGCCTGCCTTGGAACTTCCTCCCTGGCTGAGAGGAGAAGGTGGAAATTAAAGGCACAACTGCACTGGGTATTGGCCCCCAGGGTCGAAATGGAATCCATTACTCCATTTCTTTTAAAGAGAGCCTGTCTTCAAAAAGGAGAGCTGGGGCTCTACAGAGTTTCAAACAGCAGACTGACATAGACACACCAGCCTGTCACTGGCATTTCCAAGCAAGCTAGTGGTGGCCATCTTAGCAGACTAACATCATTTGCTGACCATCCAACATCTCAAGACATCCAGTAGTTCTCAATCTTGAACAACCACCAGGGCTGACAAAACACAGATTGCTGGGCCCCTCCCCCAGAGTGTCTAATTCATTTGGGGGCAGGGGGAGGGGGCTGAGCATCTCTAGCAAGTTCCCAGGTGACGTTGGTACTACTGGTCCAGGCACCACACTGAGGACCACTGCTCTCAAGCGAGGTGCTTCCCAGCCATCCTGAATACCTGGGAGCTCATTTCCCACCCTGACCTCTCTCATGGGTTCTCCAAGTGGCAGTGCCATGTTCACGGGAGTTCACAGAACAAAAAGCACTGTATGGACGGTGTTCCATCTGCTTCTCCAGGTTGTCGGCCCACCATCCCACCACCCTCTGTTCTGTGTCCTGAAAGGGTGCCCTGTGTGAACTGCGCCCTCTGGCTTCCTGTAGGCTACAACCATGGAGGTCTCATCTCAGGAAGACAGAAAATGGGACATTTATCAGCCAGGCTCCCGCCCTGCCAGTGCACTGCAGGCTGACTGAGTCCTTCCACAAAGGGTCACAGCGCCCAACAGACAGCCCTGTCCATACGGTTCTTCTTTTCAGGTTCCAGGAACCACTTGCCGCCCTTCCCTTGTCCTCTCAGACCCAGAAGAGGTAAGAGCCATTTATTTCCTGCAGGTATCCTGATACAAAACTCAAATTCCGTGTGTTGTCCACTGGATCTCCCTTGATTTTAATGCACAATCTGGAACGTTATATACACACATACTGTAAATCTGTATGTATATGCGTACATACTCATATACACAGATATGTACACTCACGTACATATAAATGTACACACATATACATAGATATCTATATATATATATGCTTATAGATTTTTTTTAACGCAGTTAAATCAGACTGATCCAAGGCCTGGGAGCCCCACGGCCAAGGCCACCTCATGTGGTTTGTGCCCAAGTTCCTTTAGGTCCCACGTGCCACAGAAAAGTGGGCTCCCTCTGTCTCATGGGTTACACAACCTGATTGGGAGGAGAGCATTTGTGAGAGCGTCAATCCTTCTCTAATTTACTTAGTTTCCTTTGTTGCAAATGGCACCAAAATAGAAAGGGAACAGAGGTGGGTGGAACAGCCTCCATCACCATCTTCGGTGAATGACTTTGACACTGCTGAACCCTGTTCCAAAAGCACATCGGCTGCAAAAGGAGGTGTGTGTTGTCAGCTCACAAATAAAATGGAAGAGAAGAACAAATAGCACTTCTGTTTTTAAAATAATAACCTCAAATGTACCCTGAATAAGCTTCTGTTTGCACAGCTAAGTTCTCGAGTTCTAGTAAAAATGGTCAAGCAGCTCTAACCAAATGGGTCCCTATACCAACATCTGTGGCTGCAGGGAGCCCACTTGACTTCATTTCAATTAAGCTGCCTAGAACTAATCACTATTATTTATTGTTAACTTTCTCTAGTAAGATTTCTCTCAACTCAACAAGGGACTCTTTGGTATCTATGCTCAAAAATAAGTTTTTTAAGTAAACCCATTAGGTTAATTAGAACACATGGGGAATATGATTTCTATGCAATTACTGGAATTTTCCGGTTCACTGAGCCTCAACCAAAAACCTTTTTTGTTTGTTTGTTCATTGCTCTTTTTCACTAAAAATCTTCTTACCATTTCGTTTAAAAATTGAAGGCTGGTCTGTTGCATCTATCTGCCCTCCTCTGTCTCCCCAGTACGTAGCCTAGCTTACGTCAGAACCCTGCAATAGAAAACGAGAACCCTCTCTTCAGCGATAGGATGTCCCACCATCCTGCTGCCTCTGGCCATCCCAGAATCCCACCTCTGTGTTGAAGAAACTCCACTCATCCTTCACCTTGGCTCCAGTGCTCACTTCTTCCCACTGCCCTCCATCCCTGACATTATGAGAAACGTAGACACTTCCTTTTTCCTTCAAGATGCTCCTTCCACCTTTTCCAGGAGCCATTCACTGGACATCCCCTGACTTCAGGCAAAGAAAAAGAGAACAGTTAAGCCTCTTTTCAATCCCCTTTCTTAGGGCCACATTATTGCTCTGCTAACACCCCACCTTGCCTGCCACCTACCGCCAAGGAAAACACAATCGTCCCTCTCCACTGTGATTCCTTGACCCTTCCAAACCCTTCCTGTGATGACCGCATGTGAGGGAACCACGGCTCCCGGCCCAGCCCTGGGGCTTTTACCTCTAAATATCAAGGATGCTCTTCTACACCTTCCTCAGGGATTTTAGTGTCTGGTTCACAATTTCTGTCAAAATCCCTTCAATGTGGCAACTTCTATCGACCTCTATAGCTAGGAAGATGGTCCTTCCAACAGCCTGGTCAAGGCTGACATCATGCCCAGGACAGATAAGGTCCTCAGAAAGATTGTTTTGTTATTTATCTTACCTTCCTGACCCTGAAAGCTTCCAGGCCATTTGAGAAGCAGGAGAGTGCAGAAGTGAGAGCATGGCTTGTGGAACAGGCTTCCTGTGTCCAGTCTTAGCTATGCCACTTACTCGCTGCAACCCTGGGCAAGTTCCTCTGTACCTAAAAATTGGGATATTTGCCCAGAGAAGGTAAACGCTCATTAAATGCTAATCAACGACTACTACTTCCTCCACACCTGAGGGCAAGACCCAGACTTGGATCTCACCCTCCCCTAGGACGGCTCCGCCTCTAAGGCTCTGAGTTCTAGAAGTCGCTAACAACCTCCTATCAGGCAACCTCTCACTGGGCCATTTCTCCTGAACTTGCTCCTGAGCTGTATCAAGACAGCCACCACCACCCCAAGTCTGGAACTCCTCCTTGCCAGTCCCCTTTCTGAACTCCCTGCCTCTCTTTCACGTCATCTAAGGATCACTCCATGGCACCCAGTACCCCAAAAACCTGTACATCACTCAAGATGCTCTTGTCTTTTCTACCAACTTCCTGTCTGAGCTATTTGGCTCCTTCACTAGAATAAGCCAGGTGAGGCAGGGGCTGGGTGTGATTCATGTTTTATATCCTGGATGTCTACACTGAAGTGCCTGGACACTGAAGGGTGTTACGTGTGAGGTTAAACTAAGGCTCTTTCAGGGAGCCAGAAAGATTTCCCAGAGGCCCTCTTGGCACCCAATCTATCCCTTTTCCCTGAAAACAAGACCTAGCCAGACAATCAGCTCTAATGCGTCTTTTGGAGCAAAAATTAATATAAGACTCAGCATTATATTATATATTATGTTATGTTATATTATATTATATTATATTATATTATATTATATTATATTATATTATATTATATATTATACCCGGTCTTATAGTAAAATAAGACCAGATCTTATGTTAATTTTTGCTACAAAAGACGCAGTAGAGCTGATGGTCTGGTTAGGTCTTATTTTGGGGGAAACAGGGCACAAGTTGCTATTTAAGAATCACGGGCATTCCAGACTCAGTGTCACAAATACCTTCCACTCGGGTTCAGTTCAACGGCACAAAATACAAACCTTCCATCCCCACTGGCAAACTGGGTGAAGCTCAGCGAGGAGCTTGCGCAAGGCGGGCGCCTGCTGGAGGGACCAGTGGCATTCCTGCCCGAGGCCCAGGGGAGCCTCAGCAGCTCCCGGGGAAGAACAGGCAAGTGAACAGAGAGCTGGCTGCCATCTGGGTTCTTTATAAGGCTTTTGTGGTAAACATGTTTACTTTCTTTTCATTGGCTGCTTTTATCATGATCAAGTATTTTGTTTTGAGTCTTGCTCTGTAAACATGTTTACTTTGAGGGGAGAGATTTTTTGATAGCTAGCACACTTGTTTTTCACACTTTTAAATTCAAAACATATTTTTCACAACCTCTGGTAAACAACTCAAGGTGGTAAACAAATTACATTATTTCATCTTCACACTAGAGAGGTGATCCCTATGTATCGGTTCAGAAGCCAGAACTGGATTGTGGGTGACCAAAGCTCTCTATTGGACGAGAACAAGAATGACATTCAGACTGAGAATGTTACTAACAGGAAAAAATGACTATGGCGGGTCCTGCAGAAGGAGAGCAGCAAACACGTACCTCAGTTTCCCTGAGGTACCACTCTGTGGGAAGCCTGCTGCGACGTGACCAGAGACCATGTTGCTAATGGAAGAGGACCCGTGTTTTCTATGAAGAATTAGGGTTACACACCCAGCATACGTAGCTGAGATGGGGGTAAAATAAAACAACTTTTCAAAGAATGAAGAAACTAACTACAATTCTTCTGAGATTTGTTCTCTGTGGTGATTTCTGCCTGCTTTACAATTAAGAAAACAGTAGTGGCTTCAACTGTAAAAAGGAGAGGTCCTCCATTACTGGAAAAGGAGAGGGGGGCAAAAAACTTTTGAGAAAACCAACGGTCTTAAAGTCGGGTTTAAGTCTATTGTTTACAAGAATCACTCTGTGGGGTGAGGCATGAAGCCCCACCACAGTTGGGCCAAATCTCTCTTCTGTGTCCCAATATTCCAACTAGAAACAAAAGCCATTTTACCACAAGCATTTGAGGTTAATTACAAATTATTTAAAGAAATAAAAACATAGAGAACAAATTCTTTGTCAAATAATTTCCACCCCACCCTCAACTCATCTAAGGTCATGCCCAAGTTAAAGAAGTTAAAAAACAACAACAAAAAAGTTAAGGTTGTGCTACCATAATACGGTAAATATGCTCATTTACTATGCATTATTATTTCACCACGTAGGGTACTGCAGGGAGGGGATGACACTGGAAGGCACAGTAACCCCATATGGCACCTTATCCATCATCATTCAAAATGGATGATGTAGAGAACACCCAGACGTCAGAGGGCAAACATATTCCATGGACTTCTATCCAAGGTTATAATGTGCTGCAGGGATATGTGCTGGACGGGAGGTCAGGAGGACGGGCCAAGGGCATTTTGGGGCAGCTGCCATCCCTAACATTCTGATTGGCTCTCCAATCAAGGTAGGACAAGCAAAATAAACAGCTTCCCAGGTCGTTTTTAGCAGAAGGGGAACAAGGCCCAAGGGGGTGGGTACTGCATGATGAACCAGTAGGAAGAGCAAATTTTGTCCCAGCTCTGCCAACAACTGAGGCCTTTGCAAGTCAGGCCTTTGCAAGAGCATCTCAGAAAGGGTTTCCCTTTCTATAAACTGACGTCATTGAATCCCACCTTTTTGAACAATTTTATGTCTCAAACTCAAATCAAAAACACCACTTCAGGGGAAAACTGACAATTCCAGGCTCCGCAATACAATCAATACAATACTTGGAGTGCTTTCGAACAACCCACAAAGGCATCCAAGCTCCCACAACCAGGAGCAGAAATGGAATTTCAAGTTAATGTGATACTGGCCAATGACTAGTCATCCAGCGTACTTCAGCTCTCAGCAGTCTGAGGAGACAGCTGAATCAGCGGGAAATGCTTACCCAGCCAGCCACGTCCATCTGACCCACTGCCTCAAAGCAATCTGTCTTCAGTCTTAAAAACCATAAAATGACTAATGAAATGACTGAGAACTTCCAGACGATTCTTACAAAGTTTAAAGAAATAATAATAATAATCACAATTGTAAGCAGGTAAGCACACAGCAGGCTGAGAACTGTCCAGTCTCCTTTGGAGAAAGGAGGCCTGCATTCCAGGAGGTGGAATGACCAGGAGAAGAACTGATAATCAGGACCAAATCATCAAGGACGAGTGTCAGTGGTGAAACGTTTACTGTAAGCACAAGAAGGAACACCGGGCCATCCCCCAGGGTTGTACGCACGGAGCGGGAGGCCTCCGCATATTCTCCTAAAGACGTCCAGTCCTAAGACCAGCTGGCTCGTATGGAGCCCTAACCAGGCACCCGGCGCTCTGTACTGAGTATTTGCATCCAGTGTCTTACAAACCTTACAACAGTGGCACAAGAAGTGGCCACTTCCTGTGGTCCAGGTGAGGAAACTGAGGCTTGGAGAACAGAAGCTCTTTCCCCAAAGTGACAGGCAGTAAGTGACAGAGTCACATGCATCTGAAAGCCAGGTCTCCTCCCTTACCGGTACCAAACACTACTCAGAGCCCCTCTTCCAGTAGCTCAAACAGAAAATGTGAGAACTTCTGGAAAGGCACCCAAGATAAAGCCCACTGGGCACACGAGGGTCAGAAATCTCTCGGGAGCTCCAGTGGCTCCCCCAGTCTCAGCCCTTTGACCCCTTGGCTGCAGTCAGGCGAATCCTGGGAGCAGGGGAGCCAAGAGCCAGTGAGCCCTGGGAGTGTGCCTGCCTGGGAGTCACGGGGACATCGCCACAGAGAAAGGAGAGGAGAGGCGCTGTGCAGGCAGCTGAGGTACCCACTCAGTCCTTCCATCGTCTGTCATGAAGCAAAAGGGCTGCTTCCTAGCCCTCTCTCCCTCTCTGCTCTGTTCCCCCATTTCCTTCTATTCACAGCCCTGGGCACTATCCCACCTTCCTTCCCTACTCCTTCCCCTCTGGGAACATGGCCCTCTAAAGTGACCCGAAGGAGACTCCTCCAATGAAAACCAGTCAAACAACGATGGAGCCCCACTCTGGTGAACTGCGGTACACGTTTGGGGGTTCGGGGCAATACCCAGGTTTTGGGGGTTCGGGGCAATACCCAGGCAAGCTCATCTTCCCAGCACGAGAAGTTAAATAACAATACATGATTTAAGTAACATTTCAAGACAACAATGAGAGCCAAGTCACAGGGAGTACATGATTAATTGCCAGATGTGAATTCAACAGACAATAATTGCTGCAAAGTTCAGAAGGAGGGAGAGATCACTCGTAACAGATATACCCCAGGTTGAAAACTCTCCACTGAGTTCTAGTTCCCGTCTGTGTGGGGTGCGGTTCTGGCTGCAACACTCCTGGACCAAGCTATAGATGTCTCTAGGCTTGTGTGTCCTCAGCTGTCATGGAGTGGTCTGAGGACTGAGTGGGAGAACACATGCAAGCCTTACAAGGAGGTCCTCACTGTTACGCCCCCTGGCAGAGCTCCGGCTCAGCTCCACGGCCACACGTATGCGGCCTGAGTCCTCATATTCTCTCCACACAGGCTCCCTCATCCCCCTTCCCTGTGTTTGCAAAGTCGTCCTTTGACTCCAACCCTACCGGGTTCCACTCTGCCCTTCCGCGATACCAGCTAGCCACCATGTTCACCTCTCACTTTGCCTCCACGCTGGCTCCTACATCCATGTTTCCACCTCCACTTCCAACACTTCAGGACAAGAGCAGGAGCCAGAGTCAACACACCTGGATGCCACCCTCAACTCTGCCACAGATTGGTCTAGTCTGTGGTTTTGGACAAACTGCGTAACTTCTCTACACCGGTTTCTGCATCTATAAAACTAGGCTAAATAAGCCCCCACCTCAGAGTGTCGCTGTGAAGATTAAATTACATGGGCCGAGAGCACTTAACACAACACCTGGCCCACAGGTAGAGCGCCATACATGAGAACTGTTGTTATCTTTGCTTGGGCCACACCATTAATTCAGCATAAGTGTCTGACTGGTCTTTCTTCTCTCAGTTTTTGAGAGTCGCTGTTTATCTTTTGGGATACCAGATTTGGGGCAGCGACCCACAGAACATAATCATGCCCCATTTTTATGTTGTGCCCATCAAGCTAATGTCAGTTTCACAAATGGAAATGAGTACTCTCGTAGTAGCCAGGTTCAGGGAAACCTAGCACAGCCTTTGAGGGCGGGGCGGGGGGCAGTTTGGCACTGCTTCAACAGCCTGCAAGCCGTGCATTCCTGCTCACCCCGCGCTCTTTGAAATTGATCCTAATGAAATAATAATCACTGGGGGAAATTCAGCTACAAGGCTACAAAGAAGCACATCACAGCACTGTCTATGGTATGCTAAAACTGGGAAAAATAAGTGTCCAATAAAAATTACACACATTATGAGTCATACTGATGGTGAAGTACAATACTATGCAGCCGTTAAAAAGGGTTATAAAAACAAACGTGAACATACAAGGAAACATGATCCCCAAATCATACCTGCACACCAAATGTCTGTTGAATGGTTATGTTGCTAAGTAATAAAGATGTGTTACAAAAATTGATTCTTTCTAAAGTTATGGCTTGTATATTTACTGTGTGCCAGTTGCTACACATTATGTACCCTGGGCTATTGAAAACTCCATTGATGTAAGTTTTATTTATTTATTATCTCCACTTTAAAGACAGAAAATGGAGACAGAGAGAAATTAAATAACTTCTCCCAAGTCATGTAGTTAGTAAGGAAAAGTAACGATTTAAACCTGAGCCTTATTCAAAAGTTCTCACTTTTCTAACTAATGCTGCTGCTCATAAAAGTATTAGTATGTTTATATTATAGTTACAATAAGTATATTTCCATAGGAAAAAGACAGAAATGGAGACAGAAAAACACTGGCAGTAGTTCTCTCTAGGGAAGGGGACTACAGATCATTTTTATTTATTTTTGCTTCGATTTAGTTTAAATTCTTTTTACATTTATCATAGGTGTCTTTTGTAATAGGGAAAAAGGGACTTTCTGTTTTAAAAACCCAATGTCCGCCACGCTCCTCCCCTTCCCCGTGACATATGCGGACACTGCGCAAGCTCTGCGCTGGAGGGGGAGGCACTGTTGCCACATAGTGAGGAGTTCAGGCGCTGGAGTCAGACAGCGCACCTGGGTGTGGACCGCTTAGAAGCTCTGGCCAAACTGCTCAGGGCTGCTGGGAGGATGAAATGAGCAGGCCTGCACAGAGCTTCATCAGGGCTCACACACGGTAAGTGTTCTGGAATATCAGTGACTTATTACTACTACCTCCATCACACTCAATGCACTTT
This sequence comes from Rhinolophus ferrumequinum, assembly GCF_004115265.2. Taxonomy (NCBI): domain Eukaryota; kingdom Metazoa; phylum Chordata; class Mammalia; order Chiroptera; family Rhinolophidae; genus Rhinolophus; species Rhinolophus ferrumequinum. The sequence continues at coordinate 65,056,414 of NC_046300.1, forward strand.
ATAGCCTCTCTCTGGAGATGGGACCCAAACGTGGTCTAAGATGGTGTGTCCCAATATCTTTTAACCTATAACAGATCCAACAAACTCCCCTCCTTAACCCCCTCCCCCAGGGCTGGCACAGCAACAGCGTGGACAGGCCTGGAGTTTGATTACCTGGTGCTGAGCCCCAGTGGCACCCTGGCTCACTATGAAATCTCACGGATGTCACTTAATTTCCTTGCCTCAGTTTCCTCACTTACAAGATGCAGAAAACAGTAGCTCCTACATCACAGGATTATAGTGAGGACTGAAAGAGATGGTGTTTGTAAGACACTTCTCCCTGCGTCCAGCTCACTGTGAGTTTTCAATAAACATTACCCATATTCTTCCTTCCGCATCCACTGATACACCTCCACTTGCCACATGGCTTTGGTCAATCTTCATAGGTTTTCTTCCCTGTAAAGGTTTCTTGCCATCATTTTCCATACTTGAGCACCATACTGTAATACGGAAAAAACTTTTCAAATGACCCAAGCCCTCCTACAGACTGATGTGCTCCTGTAGCCATTTGCTTGGGTCACCATAAGTATCACAGATTAGGTGGTTAAACAAGACATTCACTGGCTCACAGGTCTAGGGGCTGGAAGCTGGCAGGGTTGGTTCCTTCTGGGGTCCCTCTCCTCGGCTGGTAGATGGCTTGTGGTCTTCTCCCTGTGTCTTCCATGGTGCATGTCTGTGCCTTTTTCTCCTCCTTTAGGAAGACACCTCTTATATTGGATTAGGTCGCACCCTAATAATCTCATTTGAACTTAATGACCTTATCTCCAAATATAGTCACATTCTAGGGTACAGGGGTTAGGACTTTAACATACGAAATCTGGCAGGGGACACAACTCAGCCATAGCAGCTCCCCGTATCCGGGAAGAACAGTTGAAAATCAAGTTGAAAATCAGCAAATCTTGGGCCTTGGCTGTCTGGGCGGGTTCAGTTACTGTGAAAGAAGCAGGTACCCAGGTGACGCAAGACGGCAGGGCGTCCTCCTGGACCGCACGTGGGCCTCACCCCGGGCTGTGGGTTGTCCACCCCTCCCAGACCCCAGATCCACACAGCAGGCCAAGGCCTACCCAGCGAAATGCTCAACAAAGCTCTGGTCGTCCTGTCAGCAGACCCAACTATTCCTCACATCTATGTTTGTGAAAAAAAGACAGGATGGAAAGTGTTCATTCCTGGCATGGACTCCCCAATCTGGGCTTGTGAAATAAACATAAATCACAGTTAAAGGCCATTTTTAAAAATCAGTACATACTTCATTAAAACATTTTTAAAAAAACACGTAAAACAGACTTTCTTGAACCACAGCATATAATTTACAAAGTGCTAATATCTAAGATACATGTGCTAAATTTAAAGAAACAACTATTATTAAACACCCCATTATATAAGGCAGTGAAATGTATTTCTACTCTGTGCATCCGTTACAATATTTCAACTGAGCCTCACAATGTTTGGCAGTTTTTTCCTTCAGTGATAATAAAAGGCTTTTCTTTCCATTAAATATCTAAATTAAGTCAAAGAGTGTATGTTAAATAAGCCCATAAGTCCGTTTGTATGATGCAAGGAAGTCTTGAAATGCTTATCTCCTGAGCACTCTAACTTTCGGCTTGTGGCTGATGCCCCCTGCTGAGCTCGGGGACCCTGCTGGCTTGGCCAGACTGTGAAAATAAGCTTCCAATGACCAAATGCAACTGTAACTTTAAAAGTAGGAACCAGACCAGACACAACAAACCACAGAGCAGTCGCCTCACTTGTCATAATTCATGTGTGTGGAATTCAACTGTAAAAGCATTCACAGAGTGTTAACTTTCCACCATCGGGGCATCACACGTGGAATGTCGGATTCTGAAAAGCTGCTGATAATCCACTCCCGATTACAAGTCTACAACTTGTAGCATTAACCAAAAGAATATTTACCCCAACCCCAAAACAGCTTCGCCTGTGCCATCCAGCCCTAAACACCACAGGCAAGGGCCACTACTTTTAAATACCCAGGTTATGAAAATGTGTGTTCTACTGGGAGCCTTGTATTAGTATCAGGCTTCTTTCTCGTTTTTCATTTAATTTCCATTTCTACATTATTCCCCATTTTGATGGCCTACATAATGATCACTTATAATAATCTTTTTTTGAAAAACAATTTCATCATGGCTCAATGACTCAAAAATGTAATTCTTACAGATTTTGAAAAGACAGACTTGAATGGATAAATATATACACGTGTAGATTTCAAACCATGCACGTATATGTATATGTAAATATACGTGCATGGAAATGTAATAATCCAATTAGCACACCTTTTAATCTTAACACGACCGGCCTGAGCCTCAGGTCTGAGGATGAGGAGATGCCGGCATTGATCAGGAAGACAATGGCCACCACTAGCTCAGCGCTGGCTTTCCCAGCGCAGTGTCCAGCACCTGACATGCATCTTCTTCAGTGGCTCCTCACAACAACACTCTAATGTAGGAATGAATCTTATACCAATGAGAAAATTGTGGATCAGGGATGTTCATTAAGCTGCTCAAGGTCACGTGGCAATTCAGCCCACGAACCAGGGTTTGAATCTAGTTCAGATTGTACTCTATTGCCTCCCAGTGGTGCCTTAGAGACAGGCTATGGGCCTGTCTAAGGGCAGGTCACACACCTGGCCCCTAAATGACCTCTTACTTCAGCTCTGGACAGGCAGCACGGCCCAGGCCCACCAGCAAAGATCCAAGTGGACACAGGCAAACAATGCAGAAAGAGAAAGGGGCCACATCCTGCCTCTCCCAGGGACACAGAGAGGAAGAAATCCCCACCCAAGACAAGTCCCCAACCTTCCCCAACTATTACCTTACTGCTTTGTTACCAACAGCACTATAGGACTGTTCCTGAAGAGCCTGGTTTGCCATTGTTGAGAAACACTCCAGGAACACATCTTTAAGACAGGAAAGCAAGAGAAGTCTTCTTCTTTCTAGAATGCAATGCAACTTTTCCTGGTTAATAAAAGAGGCGTACATGGAGGGAAGAAGCAGGTGTGCTGCATTATCTATTTTGTGAATGCCTCCTCAACAGGAGCTGGTCACTGCCCAGTACAGCAGAAAGAGTCTGGGTCAGGAGTCAGGCAACTCAATTCCAGGTTCCACTTCTCCACATCCGGGTACCCAGGCTCCTGCTCCCATAGTCAGGGGTAAGAACAACGCTGTCCAGTTTGTGCGTATCCCAGGCTTTCTGCAACTGTGAGAGCTGCCTTTGAGTACCTGCCACCACAGCCCTGCGAAGCTCGAGAGCCAACACCTAGCATGAGGAAACATCCCTTCTAGAGCTAAGCCAAGTGTCTCCTCCACGGGAGCAGAAGGACTAGCAGCGCATAGGAGGACCTGAGTAACCAGGAGGCCGGTTTTAGGGTAACGTGAAAACAACCTGTCCTGGCAACTACTGCCAGGCATTTACAGCTCCTCCAGGCTCCCAGCCCAGCCCACATCTCTTCCCCAACTCCAGACCCGGAGTTGCCTATCTGACTCCATGACACGTCCTCTGGGATGTCTACACATCTCAGACAACATATCCAGAACTTGAACTTCCCCCTGAAACAGGCTCCATACACATCCTTCCCTATCACAACTCGTGGCAACCACATCCTTCTAGTCACACTCAGGCCAATGATCTTTGAGTGAACTTGACTCGTACCTTTCTCTCAAATCCTACATCTATTCCATTAGGAAATCCCATGGGACCTGCCTTCGGAAACAGATCTAAAATCTAACCACTGTTCCCACCCTCACTACCAACTTCCTGATCACGGCAACCATCATCTCTGCCCTGGATTACTGTACAAGCTTCCCAACAGACCCCTGCTTCCTCCTTTACTGCACCCCTATTCTCACCCGTGGTCTAGTCTCAACGCAGCAGCAAGACGAATCCTAGTAAAATTCAAATGAGGTCCATACCTCCACTGGCACGAGGATTCTCAGGCACGAGGCCAGTCCTCGCATGGCGAGGCCCCTTTCACTGTCAGAGCCCCTCTCCTGCCTGTTCACGGCCCAGTCACATCCGTCTCCCAACCGTGCCCTGCATGCCCTGCACCAATGGGCCTTTTGCATTAGACTCTTCCCTCTGCCTAGAATCTTCTACTGGACGAATTCCCTTACCTCCATCAAGTCTTTGCTCAAATGGCATCTTTAAAGAGACTCAGCTGGCCACACTACCTGAGGTACAACCCCCCCCTCCCCCAGCACTGCCAATGCCCAGCTCCCTGCTCGGTCTGCCCTGCACACACACTCTAACATACTACGTCATGTACTCGTTCCATCTGTCTGCCTCGAGCCCTCATCTCTCTCCAGAGGATGAGCATCCACAGGGGTGAGAATTTATTTTGCTCATTGATTTTTTCTCCCCACATTCCTAGAACAATGCCAGGTACACAGACAAAAAAGGCACTTAATAAATATCTGTTGAACGAATGATTGAATGAATGAATCCAGAGAAGCAGATATTCTGAGAAGGCTCTCTCGCCCATAGGGCAGGGAGTGCTGTCTTTGCCTACCAGATGCAAGGGGAAAAACAGACATGCACACACTTAGCAGAGCCCAGCGCAGACACCACAGGCCCACGTCCTGTAATGGGACAGACCCAAGTGACCGGCTCAGCCCTCTGCCCACAGGCCAGTTCACAACCTCAGCGTCGTCTCACTCACACCGCGCCCCGTAGGAGACTGGCACGGCACACCTCACCCTGCGCGATCGCTCCCTCCACTCACTAACGAGATACCCAGCCTTAATACAAGAAAAACACAGTTCAAATATGCAAAACTGTAATGGAGTAAAAATGAAGTAGATGTACAGTCAAAGGAAAAATATAAAATTTACTATTTTTTCTAGAAGTCAAAATTTTAATTCAATAGCATAAAGATAATCATGCTGTTTTCAAGTTTTAGTTTAACTCAGAAAGTTCATGAATTTTAGGACAAAGCATCATGCCTTTTGTTACAAGCTGGCATCTCTAGGCCATCTCGCAGCGTCAGCCCTGTGATGCTGCCAAGGTTTTAGTATTCGTGCCTCCTCTCCCCTACTTTCTGTATCCAGCCAAAGTGCTCTCAGAATGTGGTCTCGAGCCTCTCTGAGAACTGACACCTCCATTCTTTCTGAATCTTCAGCTCCCATTTCCAATGCCACTTTATTCTGCTTGTTGTTTGATACTCAGATGTGCTTAAATTTAAAAGAAACATTCAACTAAATGGTCATTTCCCTTTTATCAAAATTTACATGGCAAAGAAACCCTGAATATTTATACAGTTGAGCTCCCTGCCAGTCACTGGGATCAAGCTCTCAGAGGACAGTGGTCTTCAAGCTTTTGTTAGTTACTGTAATGATTGGAGAGGCAGAAGTCATCAGAATGTCTTTGCCAGGAGCCAGGGTCACATTCCTGCAAGGTTCCAGTGCGGAAATTAAAGAGGTCTGAGAAGGAGGAGGAAGAGGAGACAGGAGGAGGGGACACTTTTGTGGTGTGAGGCTACAGAAGACAAAAACTGGGGCACAAGGACGCGGCATGGGGAAGAGCGCACTGTTGTTACTGCCCTCGAGCTCACTGTCACTTTGCGTTCTACGTAAAGGAAAGCATTTCTGCTACGAGGCTAGTGAGACCCAGAGACAGATTACTGAGGAAATTTGCCAAGAAAAAAAACAAAATAACAACAAACAAACCCTCATCTTTTTAAGGAAGGAACAAGGGGTCAGAATACCGTGTCTCCGATATTTAGAAACGATTTTGTCTGCACCCAAGAGAACGTATTGGAAGGATGTCCAGTGTACTCATTCAAGATTCTACAATAGATTTTCTTTAATCAAATGTTCATTAAATACAAACTTATAAAAAAGACATGACAACTAAATATAATGCATGATCCTAGATTGAATCCTGGACTGGGAAAAATACCAGCTATAAAAGACTTTACTGGGACACTGACAAAATCAGACAACAGTCTTGTATCAATGTTACACCTCCTGATTTCGTAAGTGTACTGTAGTTATGTAAGAGAATGCCTTATTAGGAAATAAATACTTGTGGAAGTATTTTACGGAAAGTTGTCTGAGGTTTCAAACTTGCTCTCAAACGATTTAGGAAAATTATATGCTAACATACGTGTGTGTATGTGTGTGTGTCTGAGAATATATCTGAGGAAGAGATGGAGAGAGGTAGTGAAGACGGGAATCATAAACAAATGGAGACAAGTATAAACAATTGGTGAATCTGGCTAACGGGTATACGGAAATTCCTTGTATCCTTCTTGCAACTTTTGTGTAAGTTTGAAATTATATCAAAAGAAAGATGAGCTCATAGTTTGTATCCTAATCTCCCTTCTGAAATATATTATCTTGGTCATTTCTAGAAAATAAAAGAAACTAACCAGAGTAAGATGCATTCCTTTGTCCAGGTATTCATTTAGTCAGTCGACAAACATTTGCGAAGCACCTACCCAGTGCCCAGTGTGGCTCGCCTGTCACAGCTGACTGTGTGCTTTCTGTTTCACCCCCTGTGAATTTTAAACAGCTGCACTGTTAGGATGAGGAAGACATGGCTTCCCAACATGGCAATGAGGTCAGTTATGCTACTTGGTACTGAGAAAATAACCCCTGTTTAAATACAGAGCTTTAAGTAGTCAGAAAGGAAGATCAAAACACTATGTCTTACTTTCCCTAAAAATATTAACCCACCCTGAACGTGATCTATCAAAAAAGAAAAAACAGACGTGGCTATGCAACACACAGATGACAATCACAACACACCTGCAAGTGCAAGTGCCTACAGACCCAAGCATCAAAGAGGGGACAATAGCCAAATGCTGTCAACTGCTGGGAATGCTGTCTAGTCATCTGTGACATGCGACATGCGTTAAATAAGGGACAATGCGAGAATGCCATTGCCCAGGGGTTTCTCAGGGTTAGCAGCCAAACTGGCAACAGGGATTATATTAGCAAGCAGGCTATATACCACTTTACTAACTGTCAGGGAAATGTCTATTATAATAATTGCCAGTGAGATGATGTTTATTTTACTACCACTGGAGCAACTTGGCCAATCAAATCGAGATTTTTCATCCACTCGTTCCAGGGAATGACCAGGATTCCACAAACACGGAGCTGATGAGATCGCTTCTCCTTTAGGTCTAAGTTGGTCACACCTGAGAGAAGAAAGGGTATGTTTTTTTTTACCAGAGTACTGGCCTAGCGGGCTGCCTGGCTCAAATTCCAGCTTCCCCACTTAGTTACCTACACTGTCTGCAACAAATTACCTAACCTCTCTAGGCCTCGACAGTAAACTGGGAAAACAACCTCAGTGGGTCATTGCAAAGATAAAAAGAATTATTAGATAAAGTGTTTGGAACCGCTGTTACCTGCACTGAGTGGCTGTTTCGTCTTACCTCTGGTGTAGTGTAAGTGATATTAGCTCTTCCCTAGAAATCTGGTCGGTACACTGGATGGTACCTCAGAATTTCCAATCCCCTCAGTAACTTGCTATTTAACAAACGGTAGAAAGGCTATTAGAATAATAAATTCACTCCAATAAAAACCTCTCAACTTACCCTCTCAATGAACAACTACTTGGGAAAATCAGAATATTGCTGTATATTTTACAGTGCTTTTTGCATTTTTTTAAGTACATGCATTTCTCTACGAACTCTCAGATACGAAATACAAATAGGCAGCTGGACCAGATGATCTCATCAGATCACTGTCAGCAGTAAGATTCCCTGATTTGAAATTTCTACCCTTGTTAGGCAAACAGAACTCTTCTACAGATGGAAAAACTCAGGTCAGTCAACCAACAACCTGCTGAATCTTGTTATTTGCATAGAAAGGTGCTAAATACATGAAAGATAAGTATGGAAAACACTATCCCTGTCCTCTAGGCAATTATAAATCTAGCTCCGTAAGAAGCATGAATTCATAAATGACTCCTGGGCCCTTCTCTCCCTTTTCTGCACACTTCTCATCTACCTAAGTGGAGTATTTGTGGACGTGATGTACACCATTTCCAGGCCTGCTCCATAAAATTCAGTTCTATGTTTTTCCTTCCTCTTTTTTTCAGTTACGAAACCTTCAAACCACAAGCAGAAGACGCAGAGGCCTAAGATGGAAAGAGAAGGGGCCTAAATCAATGCCTGGAAGAGGTCCTGTCAGTCAGCAGGGAGACATCTGCGGGGTTTGAGCCAGTACACACTTGTTACAATGGTAGTAGCATCACCTCAGCTAAGACACCCACCTTCCCTCCATGACGCATAATCAATTCTACCAGCATTTGGTGAGCTTATACTAAGTGCGAGACCTAGGCAAACTATCAGGGGATACGATGCGGAGACAGAACGGGCAGGGTTTCTGTTCATATGAAGGTAGCGGCGTAATATGGGATAAAAGTGAGTGAGCCGAGAGGTGAAATGTGCAGAAGGCTGGGGATGCAAAGAGGGATTATAAAACCTGTTCTTGAAGACTCCTGCTAGAGTAAGAGCCTTGTAGCTTAGATGTCACGTTCTAGACCTCATTGTCCACCATGCACATGTGCTGCCCCAACCGCCTAAATCTCCTCGTACATCTGCTGCCAAGGCACAAAGCCTCTAACTTTATAACTAAAGTTAGGACTCTCTTGAGAAGTCATGGGACTCTTTTCATAGGGCCCATCTCTATTCATTCCTGGGTTACATATCCGCATTTTCCCATAGTTCCTCTAGTTTCATGCAAGAAATCCTCCTATTTATCTAATTTGGGGTAACTTTAATTCCATATTTTGGCTTAAAAAATTAAATATTTAGTCTGTGGAATGCCTTAAAGAAACAAGTCAAAAGCTCAGTTCCTCCCCAACTTGTAAAACCAAGAACGATACCTCGATACTCGATACTCGGAATAAGTGCTTTACATTACAAAAAGGAGCCTTTCCTGCTGAGTCTGTCTAAGGGTGCTGACCGGCTCCACTGGGATGTCAGCAAATGCTCTTGTTCTATCCAGTGTCCAAAACACTTTCCCAGCAATGCGGTGGCCAGGCCCTGATGAATACAGTGTCTTCTGTAAAGAAGCCTGCGTTAAATGTATCAACTCACGTCAAAACATTCCTAGGTGATAGATTTCCAGCTAAGAGCCAGTTAGGTGACCAGGCAATCTTGTGATTTAACATTAAAATTAGGTAAACACCTACTACCAAGTACAGAAAAAAAGCAAAAAATAAAGCAGAGACAAAGCAAGAAGGAAAGCAAGCACACATATACGTTCCCGTCCCCAACACACACACACACACACACACACACACACACCATTCCCGATTAACTCCATACATCTCCCCAGTGATCTTGGGACATTTCTTCATCTTGTTACGAGTGTCTGAAACACGGAACACGTTGTCTTCTAACCTATAAATGAACCACTCATAGACTTCTGTTTGCCTCATCAATTTCTACACCTTTTTGAAAAATAGATCATTTTACATTCCTTTGCAATGATGGAAAAGAGTTCACATTTTTGAAAAACATATATCCATTTCTTAGCATATGTGCGGAGTGACTTCCCAGCACGGAACTGGCTGACCCCTTTAAATGTTCTCATCCCAAATAGGAGGGAAAGCCCATCTTATGTAACTCCACAGGAATCCTTGCAGGATTCTGTCAGACACAAACCTCTCGGCGACTCATTAGAAATAGTCCCCGTCTGTCACTAAGGTTAGGTTTGAGAACATCTTTACAAGGATATACGAGGGCCTTCCCCACACATTTCCCCGAACAGCAACAAAATGCTCCTCCACTTGGCCTAAAAACGTCAGCGTGAGCCTGCCCTCGAGAAAACGGCTTCATATCTAAAGTACTCCAGCACAAGAAGGGCCAGTCAGTCATCCCCCAAATGCCGAAAACAGTGTATATTAGAAACCTGTCGGTCTTGTGTCTCCACTTAGCCTCTAGGAACCAAAACAGCTTGGCATTGACAAGTCAATTGAAATTTCTATGACGTTTATTATTTTTTCTCTAAAGCAACTCAGGTAAAGTCACAAGGCATAATCAACAATGACAGTTGCCTTCTGAGAGTAAAGAGGTGACCTGACTCTGCCACCCACACCAAGCAGAACACATGCAAATGATAACAGAAAGAAAAACATAGCCCAACTGACACCCGTGCACACTCAGCATTTGCCCAGTGTACAGCTACCGTGTGCCAACTCCATGGGCATAATGGGGCAGTAGCCACCATTGGGGGGGGTTGTGACAGAGAAGTACAAAGACAATTAAAATACAGGGAATTAAATGCTAGGTCGGGGTTGTGTGGAAACAGCAGCAGGGGCTGGCTCCTGATTCAGACTGAGGCGGACGGGCAGAGCACACACCAGGGAAGGCTGACTGTCGTCTGAACTGGACAGAGGCGGCTGGGGCCAGGCCCCTGCTGTAGGCCTGAGACTGCAAACAAGTGCCCGAGAGCCCATGGGGTCCAAGGATGTGCTGTGCTTTGGGCAGACCAGGCAGACTCATTTTTATCATTTCCAACATCAAGACTAAATATTTTTTATTTCAGTTTTGTGGTTTCTTTGGAAGATACAAGGTGGGGCGATCTGGCCACATCAGACTGACACTTCCCCGGAAGCAGCAGTGGGGTGAGGCTGCACACAGCATCAGCCCCATGGGGGCTGTCTGCTGGCCCCTGCCAACGCCGCGTCCGGACCCTCCATCCAGGGCAGAGGGAATTACATGCAAAGGCCCAGACTTCATTTCAGCATGTCACCAATACCCCAAGAAAGCTCAGTTTTGGCTCCCAGACCCAAACTTTTAATAAAACCCTCTGACTTGGTACATTTTCAAGTCTCTTTGCTTGAAAGCCACAGAACATCTGAGCAGCAAGAAATGGTGCCAAAGTTACTACTACAAGGGGCAGATAACAAAACCAAACTAAAAAACAGCCACCCACAAACATCCCAACACCACACACCAGCAATTGTAAGCAAAGCCTTGGGCCTGGCAAGAATTCGGAGAGACACTGGTAGCAGAAAACTGAGCTCCTGGCAGGCAGCTGTCCGATAGCGAGGCAAGGGTCGCTGTCCCGGCTCATCTGTCCACGTCGGCACATCCAATCTACAGAAACTTCTTTTCCTGTAATAGTCCTCTGTCTCAGGGTAAACTCTACTCCGTTTAAAAAGAGACAGACAGACCTAAAGGACAGGAAATACCACCAGACTGCTTTTCCTGTGATGGTGTTTTCCAGGAGGGACTAGGAAATTGGGGAACTTTAAATCAGAGACAGAGACACAGAAAGAAGCCAGATTCTAGATTCGGAAAGACTTGAGTTTCAGTCCTGAATGAGCTAAGTAACCCCTAGTGAGGGAACTGACGTCCGTGATCCTCAGCGTCCTGATCCCCCACAGGGAAAAGCCCGTGCCCAGATCGTGAGGGTTACATACAATTCATACGAAGTGCCTCAAACAAAGCAAGTATAAACGGAGAGCTCTAGAATCGCTACATAAACCATCTTTCTGGGCCAATACCACCCCGCCAATCATCCCATATACTGGCATCAATTCATCAAAACCTGCACTGATGTCATATGGAGAGAGAAATCTGGCCCGCGACTTGAGCCCATCGACTACTGTACACATCAGCGTCTGATGTTTGCACAAAAGGAAAATGGTGGACACAGCGGGAAAGGGCCTACAGTAAAGTAGGCAAGGGACACCAGCATGTCTCCTCCTCATGGTTTTCCTTTCAAATTCCCATGGGCTTTGTTTGCATTCTGCTACATAATCTTCTGAGAAGACAGTGTTTGCACATTTAACTCTCCTAAATTCAACTATGTGAGCTGAGCAGAAAGAGAAGGTGGGTCAGAACGTGATCTTCCTTGAAAGTAGGGTCACTGCAGATGTAATTAGTTAAGATGAGGTCATACTGGAGTAGGGTGGGTCCCTAATCCAATAGGACCAGAGTGCTTATAAAAAGGGGAAGTTTGGACACAGATGGCACACAGGGGGAGCACTGTGTGAAGAGGTGGGCGGAGATCAGGGAGGTGCTTCTACAAGCCAAGAATGCCAGTAATTGCCAGCAACCCCCAGAAGCTAAGGGAAGAGGCAGATTCTCCCTCACAGCCCTCAGAAGGAACCAATGCTGCCCACACCCTGACTTTGGACTTCTGGCCTCCAGGACTGTGAATCAATACATTTCTGTTTTTAAGTCAAGGAGGCAGGGAAGAAGAAAGTGAGAGGGGGGCAGGAGGGCAGAAGTGATCCTTTCAGCAGTGAGTTCAGAACAGCGACCAAGAGCTTTGCTGTCCTCTGTGGGATGATTCCATTGCTGACCACGCCCCTTGGTGTTGTCCCCACTGCTGCCAGAGGAATAAGGGTTGTAGCAGGGAGAATGACAGCATTCTTCATCCTTCGCCCTAAGACCAGAACCAGCTGATGGAGGAAGAAACAGAGAACATCAACCAGAGGGATTTCTACTGAGAAGAAGCAGTTTGCCATCCCAAAATATACCTCTTGGGGATACTGATTATTTTAAGCTGGTTATTTTTAGGAAACAAAAGCCTCAGAAAGAAACTTTAACCTTTCCCCTAATTGCCCAAATGAATTTAGATAGAGGACCTGCTCCAGGCAGGGAGCTATCGCCACAGATAACTGTCGTGTAACATGAACTAGTGTGTGACAGGGAGGAAGGGACCTAGCCAGGCCGATTTGATCCACGTCCTCTCTGTGTCCCATGGTTAGAGACGGCCCAGCAAACATTTGTTTACCAAACATCTGCTTTTCCATTTCTGTGTGAACTGCCTTCCTTTGAAAGTCCAGACCACAACCCCCTTTTCTCCTTTGCTCCAAAGGGCATATAAACTACCCAATGTGGCCTCACTCTTTCTTACAGAACTCTCATATGTGCATACGTAGTAAATTTGGGATATTTTCTCCTGTTAGTCTGTCTCATGTTGATTTGATTATTAGCAGAACATAGAACATAGAAAGGTGGGAGGAAGTGTATTGTTTCCTTCCCACACTCTAAGGCAACGCAAGGCTTGAATAGTGTGGGGATAGGGAATGGCGGCCAAGAAAAGCTGAAGTTCAGGCACTGCAAACTGAGTACACAGATGAAAGAGAAGAAATCAGAAGAATATTCTAAAGTTCTATATTCCCACCAAAAACAGGTTTCCTTTAAGTATATACAATAATTAAGTTCTGCAGAAAGGAAAAAAGGACTTGAAGACTTGTGGTCCTCATCCTTTTCTGCATTGGGGTCCCACGAGATATACCTGTATACTCTTCTTTCTTAAATCAACTGGTTCTGGTTTCTGCGTTTTGCAAGACAAAAAAGTTTTTTTTTTTTTACCAAAATACTAAGAGTGTACCTATATCTCTGGGTAGCAGCATCAAGGACAGTTTTTATTTCTCCATTGAGCTTATTTACATTTTCTAAATTGCCTGCTGTGGCTACTTTTTCTTTTTTAATATATTACTTGCATTTATGCCAGAAGCTCCCAAACTTTCCTAGTTTATACCAACTTAGTGTTTCAGCAATTTTTTCATAGCACTCCCCCCTGAATCCCCCTAGGCCTAAGGAAGGCCTAACAATTCTATTTTATTCAGTTGGTTAGGTCCAAACAACTATCATTATCCCTAACAGCGTAGCAGCTATTGGGGAAAAAAATAAACTGAAAGGAAAATATTTTTATTTCATTCTTAAACAACACAATACTTACTAATAGGATGTATGTGCCTATGCATACTGCACAATTTCGCAAACCTTGAAATCAGATTGGACCCTGCTACCCTCGTTTTCTGGTTGACTTTTCGAATGGTACATTTGCTTTTTATCATGGCAATGGCCAAAAACCCAGCTATGCAAAAATATGACACTATCAATAGGAATGTAACACAATCTAACAATAAAACTGTGAATGACCTCGTAGTTTGCACAATGTCCAACAGATGCTGCATGTCACTGTATTTGCCTCTAGCAGCCCCTGGAGTGTGCGGCTCAGGGTACCTCGGCATACAGTTTGGGAACTGCCTCTCTGTACATTCACACAGGTATGTGTGTACACACATGCCTTCTGGATTTTACTAACCCTTTCCACACCAGCAAAATGATTTCTTTCACATTAAGCCAAGGAGGGCACCAATTTTTTGACAAATGACCCAATCTATCTGTCTGGTGCTTAATGATACTACCCTTAGTTCACAAAGAAACTGACCCAAAAAGAAAGTTTAAACACAATAGCACAGATAACTGCAACTTAAAGAGAAGCAATTTACCTACCTTTAAGATAAATAACAGCTCTTAAATTTTAGCGATTAAAGCTTTCTTTCTGAAGCCAAACTATATGTAAATATTTCAACCTTAGGTTAATAAGAAGATGCCAATATATTTTGAGTAATACATTGAAAACAGCGGGAGGAGTCACTTAATTTTTCTTCTTAACATGAGTATTTTATTTTGGGGTGACATCCAGAGTCATTTTGGGTGACATTCTAAACTCACTACTCATCAACTTTTCTAACTGTATGTTTTCCTTTGTTTTTTTGTGTGTTTTTTCCCCTGGTTGTATTTTTCCACATAAGCACTTGTAGAAAATCCATTGTGTGAAGGGTCCAAGAGCAAGATGAAGAGATAAGGCATGGATACAATGATGGCGGGCTATAAAAGGACTCAGATGTCACTGAATGTGAGTTCAAGCTGGGCTAGATCATCTTTCAAGCTTAATTCCTTCCCTCACCCCCTTTTAATGATTCTGTTAACTCAGGGGGAGGGCACAGCAGCAAGGATCACTCACAAAGCTGAGGGATGTGTAGCTAACTTGGGTTACTTAACTCAAGAGATTTCAGAATGTGTCCATGTAACTTTGGGGAAAAAAATATTATTATGTTACCGAGCAAGGAACAGCAACACCAAATAACACTGTGGCATGCAATAACAAAAGGTAAAAAAACAAAACAAAAAAAACTAACAGGAAACAATCTCAACTCACTGTCCAGCCAGAGACAAATGCTAAAAGAGAGTGGCTGCGCCTCCCGGTGCATTCTACAACTCCATCAAGGCCTACGTCCAGACGGGACCAGAGAGGTGTGGTCGGCTCTGTCCTCACTTTGCTGAGTTTCTATAGGAGTTAATTTTAACTTGCTGGCAAATGCAAATACATTTTTTTTTTTTAAAGCAGGCAATTAAGACACAAGTGTTTAAAGACACAGCAGTAATTAAACCAATGTATTATTCATACCTAATTTACAAGATGAACTTCTTTCCGTAAAATATTAAACTGTTTACATGCAGGCTGGGAAGACAATTTTCAAACTGTTCATGTTCCACTACAAAGCCATGACTATTTAGCGATGCAACAGCTCCTGGCCGACTTACAGTGTGGACAAGGGGATAATCAGAAAATGTTTGACCTCAAGATATCTACTTGACCCCACAGAAATACAGACTCGCCTGCTATAAAATCCTAAACAATGGGGCAGACAAGGTCACCGGGTCAAAGCGAGTATTAACAGGTCACGGTGCGGCCCACTTGGGAGCAATTACTTCCAGTCATGGCTAAGTGGACACTTGATTGAATACCGCTAGGACAGCTCACATCCCACGGATAACAATCCTCACAGCGATTAAGAATTAAAGCCCCCATGATTCAGCCTTTATTACTCAAATGAACCTAACTCTTCCATAAAAAACTCTTGGTATATGCCTGATGCAAGGTCTAAATTGAAATGCCACCTCATTAAACAATAATATCTAATTTTATCTAAATGAATTTTCATGAAAGTGCACCACACAGCTCAGGAATTTTTAAAATGAATTATCACAGTGATATATAATTTCACCAAAACTGGGGCGGAAAAAAAATAGCTCTAGGAATAAAAGGAAACATCAGTGTTGAATGAAACGCCTATTCTTCCCGTGGCTAAAGAGAACAGAGAATATTGGCCACTACAAAACAATGGTAACCTATTTTAAGAAAACCCCTAATTTTCAATAATGGCAGCTAACACCAAACGGGTCAATCACTGAGGGAACTTTTAAAATAATATATAGATTTCAGTTCCGCATTCTAAAGCGACTGGACCTGGGGCCCAAGGAAGCCGTATTACTTTCTCCCAAGTGATTCTCATGTACAAGCATGTTTGAAAGCTCCGACACAACCCAGGGACAAGGTCATGCAATAGTGGGGAACGAGGAAGATCCATCCTCCTCCTCCTGTTGAGTCTTCCTCTACTTTACAATTTGCTGAGGCCCTGGAATTTGTTTTAATCGTCACCTTCTACTTATGACAAGTGATTGTTTTCTAATTATAGTGATAAATGTAGCTTCTTTTCGATGTAAAATGACTTACGTTTTTTAAAAAATCAAGTAATACCAAGAAGTTACTGGTTTAAAACTGAGAGCGCCGGTGGTACTTGACGTCAGTCAACACGACGACCAGGGTTAGGCCGATAGTGGTACGTGATGACGTTAGTGGTACGTGATGACGTTAGTGGTACGTGATGGCGTCAGAGCTACAGGGCCCGGCCCCTTCCTTGGGGTCACTGTTAGATCTCACAAACACGCACATGCAGTAAGAACCCAGAGTTGGGCTCAAAGCTGTCCGTCAGCTGACAAGGTGGACATTCACTGTCAAGGAAATCTTGAAAACTAGCTTAACAGACTCAAACGACCCTTGCATAATAACAGTCTAAATACAAACCACATATCTTACAGAGATAGGAATAAAAATTTATCCGTAAGGAATAAAAATTAGGGGAAAAATTATAAGGAAATTCCATCCAGAGAAACAATGGGCTCTAAGAAGCAAATGAGTCCTTTTAGGGCCTTATGTTGTAATCAGTATTTCTTAAAAAGCCCAGAATATGGTGCTGTGGTACCACATGGCCTCCCATGCCTCAGCCACCCCCCCACACATCTGCATGGACTAGAAGAGATCCCCTCTAGGAAGAGGCAGCCCAGCAAGGCTTGGGAAGCAGAAGGCAGTACATGCAACCTTTTTAAAAGGCTTCTCTTGTTCTGGACTGACGTAGACAGGGCCTAACGGGAAGAGGAGAGGCAGTCTTTCCATCTACTCCCCTCTCCGCCAGGCACACTGTGCCTGAACAATCCCAGTTGCCCACCAAAGCAGAGCAGCCCATCAGAACAGCAACAGGTGATTTACGACTCTGGGCAACTTTGTGTCTGCAATGACTTATTAAATTAACAATGACTAGTGATTCCCCAGGTATCACTGGGAAGACCAGCTGGTTCAAAATGAAAACACAGCCCCTGCCTTCCAGAAGCTCACCCTCCCCCAGCAGACTGGAAAAAAATCCTGGTTTGAACATCTGCTCCCAAGCTAAGCGACCCTCATTCAGTCCTTCCCCAATGAAGACCTTCAACGTCCACATCCAAGGTGTAGTTTCGACTAGATGGTCTCATAACTGAGCAGATTATGCTAAAAGCCATACACAAAGTACAAGAGCTCCAACTTTACAGAGACCTGGTTCCAAGTCCAAGCATATCACTAGCCATCTGGGAATATGAAAGTGGTAGAGAGTAGCCAAAATCCAGGTCAACTCTGCTCCTCTTCTTTGAGGCCCAGAAGAAAACCAGCCTTAGCACCATATAATGAAATATAAGGTTCTGTGGTTTGTTTTGTTTTCATGAGAGAACAATCCATGCATCAGGGGGAAAAACAAACAGAAAGCATGCTTGTGTTGTGTTGGGTCATTCTTTAACAAAGGATCCAAAATGGAATGCTAAGAGGAAAGCTGTTGTTTAAGACTCAAAAATTACCCTGACTTTTAAACAGTTCATCCCATACTGCCTACACTTTGATTTCACATAAATTTGCTTCCTTATAAATTACAGCTTGCCATATTTATTTCCTCACCATCCCATCTTTTCTTAATTTACCGATGGCAATTCTGCCATAATGATACAAAGTTTGGGTCATTCAAAGAGAAA
The DNA here is from genome assembly GCF_004115265.2 of Rhinolophus ferrumequinum. Taxonomy (NCBI): domain Eukaryota; kingdom Metazoa; phylum Chordata; class Mammalia; order Chiroptera; family Rhinolophidae; genus Rhinolophus; species Rhinolophus ferrumequinum. Next base: position 65,074,358 of record NC_046300.1, read on the forward strand.
AACTGTAGTGTTTTCAGGACACTGAGATGCCAGAAAAAAGAAAAAGGACTTTGTGTATAGATTTTTTTTTAAATACACACCTAAAAATGCAGATCCTCAACAATGCAGGCATTATTGTGGTTTCTTTTTGTTCTCTTTATAAAAACATGTTTGTACTTACATCTCCCGGCACCTGTACAGTGTTAAATAAAAAACAACCCCAGTAAATTGCTGACAAACAGGTAATACAAGTAGAAAGAATTCCGTAACTTTCAAACTCTCAGCTCAGTGGAAAAGAAAAGGCTGAAGTGAAAGATGTCTCCAAAGTCATCTGGTAAACATGCTTTCCCAAAGAGAATGTGAAACGCATAGCAAAGCAGACACGAACTGATTTGAAACGCCTAATTATATACTGCCTAAACAGAATGATCAAGAGACTTGATTGACTTGTACAGAGCTGTGATTGCCATCAAGCAAACTCAGAGAAATAATAAATAATCTCTGACCTTCTAATGTCCTCAAAAATTATTCACAATATCAAAGTCTGTGGCCCACTGGCATTCCATTCCAATATTGCCAGGGAACACAGAGGTCAGAGATTAATTTGAAGTTAGTGACTCAGACTCATTTACCCTGATTTATGTAAAGTACAATTTGAAGAAACACTTAAATTGGACAAACAAAATTATAACGGGATTGACTACCTGAGTAAGAAAAGACGAATATAGTAAGCAGACAAAATGTGTGATATTTATGAGAGCTTACCCAAAAGAAACAGTGATGGATAAATTCACAGGATTTAAAAAGTCAAAATTCTGGCCGGGAAGTGGGGGCGGGTAGGGGTTAGGTGTGAAAGGAGGAGACAAAGGAGGGCTCTTGGCATGTTGTTTTCTAAGAAAGTCTTGAGTGTTAAGTATCTTCAACAAATGGTGACTGTGAAGTATTCAACTACAAGTAGTGCTCAGCCAAGAAACATTCCTGGTTTCTAAAGAGAATGCCATATAAGGCGAAACTTTGCCCCAAGTATAATTATAAGACATAACTTAGATTTTAATTCAGGAGGCTTCTCTGTGACTGATAAAAAGAAAACCAAAAACCAAACCTCCCAACATCAGATTCCAAACTCAGCCTGGCTGGAAAGTCAGCTCTCCTTGCTCTCGGCCTAATGATTTGGGTGGGGCGCTGAGGTGACTTTACAGAAAGTGTTTAGTTTGAGAATCAAATTAAGGTTTTCACCCTTAACTTACTAGAGCCCATTAATATGTGTCAACACTTCCTGCGCATATTAGCCGAAACAACATTCTCACCACATTTCCTTTTAAGTCAAAGACCGAAAGAAAGCACAAATGGGGATGTTATCTACTCCAGTCTCCAGTCCTCCAGAAAACTACTAGCAAACGTCCTACCAGAAGGGGAACTGTGAGACCAGAGGCCATTTTTCACAGAGGTATTTCTCACAAAATCCGTACTTACTATTTACGCCGCACAAACTAGGCTAAGCCCTCTATTAACACCATCTCATTTAACTATCATGACACTCACACAAGGTACATGTGTTCATTATTCCAGTTTTACAACTGTAAAACGAAGATGAAGCAATTGAGCTAAAACCTGCTCTATGTTAGCAGACTAGAAACTGAACCCAGGGCCACGTGATTCCATGTCCTCTATATGAGGGCAATCAAACATTCACGAAAAGCCCCCATCCGGGAAGGGAGAAGGGATCATTTGGCCACTGGACTCCTGTCGCAGAAACACCCCGACTTTGGTCCAGGACTTCCCTCCAGCGCACTTAAAAAACAGCGCAGCTCAAACCTGTCCTTCAGTTCCCTGTTTCACTCCGAGTTCAGGTGTGAATAAAACCTTTGTTCATTACTTCCACTATCTCTACCTCTGAAGAGGGACAGACATAAACAAATATAATTTCTTCAGGCCCAGAGCTCAGGGGAATGTTCAGATACAGCAGAGGATCTAAAGGATCTGAGTTCAAACCAAGGCTTAGGATTCAATTCTTGGATCCGGAGGAGATGGGATTTACAAAGCTACGGCTCCCAAGGTCACCTGGGAAGGACTGCCTCTAACCACCAGGCCAGGCCGCTGCCTGGCCAGCAGCTCTCAGCAGAGGCCACTCAGCTCCCTGCCTGGCTCTAGTTGTAGAGGAGAACTACTGTTGTTCTAAGGGAAGAAACTGGGCCTAAACAGGAAAGGGCTCAGAGCAATACATGTCCACTCCACTCTGGGTTAAACAGGGGAGATCTGCTGAGAAACAACTTGGCCAAAAAAAAAAGGGAGGGGCGGGTAGAGAAAAAGAGAGAAAGACCTGCCTTGTTAGGAAAGAGAGGGAGTCCACAATAGCCGGTGCTCTCAGGACAATCTTTCCATTTTGTTTTGCTTCTCTATCTAACTGCAGGGTTATTTCTAGTGTGATGATTTAGGAGGGAAGTGACTTGTCAGGTCTGAGAGGTGAACAGGAACAATCTTCAAGCCAAAGGTGCTGGGGAGGTGCCAGCAGGTTGAAACCCACACACGAAGGGCTTGTCTAGGAATGTCTGCTGTGTAGGTGGGCAGATCCTGCAACCGTGGTGTCTGTCCTCTAGACGCAGTATTTTATATGACTCTACCTTGTTATGCAGGTCAGCGAGGATACATGGAGTTCATAGCCCAACTACCTGCTCTGGCATCTAGCACTTCTGAAGGCTACACAGAAACAGACTCATTCATATGATTCCACGTGCTCAATTCTACCATCCCTTTTAATTGTTTACTTGAATGAAGTCCCAGGTCCTCCAGGATTCTGTACATTTACAGGCAGCGCCTTTTCCTCCCTTTCTTGCAGTGTCCTCCTCTGCACCAGAAACCATCAATGCAGCTGCTACTCAAACACCACAAAGTGGAAGATCCCACAACCAAGTTCACTGCCTGGATGCCCATCATCTAACCATCGTATGTCACCTAAAACTGTTGGCAACACAAATCCTACCTGAAGGATTTTTTAAGAAATGAATTTGGTGTCAGTCTGAGTTTTCTTAAGGTAGGAAATCTAAAAGTACATCGACGAAAGTTGACTTGTTTATCAAAACTCTCAAAGGTGCCCAAATCTCCTCCCAATCCATACCCCGCTGTGCAGAGAGTAGAGATGAAAAGAAGGTGGGGCACTTGTGTGTGTGTGTGTGTGTGTGTTATACCTGAATTTGGCAGGAAAAGTAAAGGGAAGCTTCTTATTCTAAGTTCCCCACCTGCCCCACCCTTCTCTTCCACACAGGAGAATAGCAAGTGCCTTAGCAACAATTACATTTACACTGGCCACTCAGTATCTGACAATAATTTCACAATGTGTTTTTAAGCATAAATTTTTGAGGGAGAGGATAATATGTACTGTGATATACGTGTTTCATCCTTGAAGGAAACAAAAATGAGTCATATCTAAACAATTCAAATCAAAGCATAGGGTCCTGATCATACATTTTGCTTGTTTGTATAAGCAGAAATAAAGAGTTTAGAATCTACAGTGAGCTAAGGTTATCATACCAGTTTTAAGAAATACTTGTATAGCAGCCAGTGAGAACTCAATTGTAAACAAAATATTTTCAATTTTCATAATAAGAAATAAATACATTGTTTCAATATTTCACAACTGTTAATTGGGCAAGATGTATTCTAAAGGTTCATATTTCTAGGAACACTTTCAAAGCCACCCCCCTTCCCAACTCTTTAATTTTGCAGAACGATTTTTCTTTGATTTTTTTTTTTTTTTTTTTTTTTACAGGACAATAGCAAGGGCTGGAAAGATATGCAAAACACCTCCCAGACGAATTTTCAGCTCAGCCTTATTCTTTTTTTTTTTTTTTAATTTTATTGGGGAAGGGGAACAGGACTTTATTGGGGAACAGTGTGTACTTCCAGGATTTTTTTCCAAGTCGTTATTTATTATTAATGAATAATGGAAGTCTTCAGCTAACATGAAGGGATCGCCCAGAAAGATTCAAGAATGGTGAGAAATAATAACAGAACCCACAATTTCATCTTATTTTAGAACCCACCTTGCTTAAAACAAATTGAAAGTGGTTATAACACATCATGGATAGAGAAAAAGCCCTCAGAGTCATGTGAAGGCCATGGTTCCAGAAAGAAAAGAACACGATTATTTCTCTCCACGATTGGAAAGCTTTCCTCTAAAGGTAGTTGAAACAGCCCAGTATCTTTCTCTTAAAAGCAGTAATTCTCCAACTGTAGTGTGGGAAACATTCATCATCTGGTTTGCTTAATTAAAAATGCAGATCCTGGGCTCTATCTCTAGAGAATCAGAAATAGCAGGTGTGGGACAGGGTCAGGGAGTCTGCATTTGAACAAATACTGGGTTTAAGGTCCTGCTAGAGCCAGAGACCAGACTGCAACTGTCATTTTACTAGGTTATGGTTTTGTCTCATTACCATGTATTTATTCTATGTCTGGGGGAGGGGGTAAGCCTAAATTAAGTGTGACCATTTCCTGAATGTAGCTGCGCTACTGCCATGGCCCAAGATGGGCCAATCAGATGCTTTAAATTATTTTCCAATGAACTTGGACTGAGATACAGTGAAATACGTTGTATCCTAACTTAAATAATACAAAGGCAATGACCAGGGCTCAGAGGACTAGCAGGGGCAAAAAAGCATGCTTATTAATCATGCAAATTAGGAGCAAATGCCCAGAGCAAAAGGCGCTGAAACTTATTTCCCCTTATGCCCCAACGTCTCTGTTCCCACAGGCTCCCCAGACTGCAAGCATCTCTCCTCATTACCAGTGATTTCCAGGCCTTTCAAAAGAAATTTTAACAATAAGCAATTTTCACCTACTTCAGAAGCTAACCTCCAGGTATGCCGCAATTTCACTAAATGAGAACATAGTGGGTCCACTGAGAACCCAGGACCAGCAGGCAGTGGCCTGAGAAGCAGAGAGTGAGTCTGTAGAGAAGAGAGTGTACAGCAGATGCAGCGGGAGAAAGACAAGAAAAGTCAGGACACTGAGTTCCTGGTTCTTCTCCCTCCAGAGACAAGGCTACAGCCAGGGTACCCTGGTATGTTTTTAATAACACCGCGTATCTCACCACTTCCTCTTGTTGGCTTGTCTGTTAGCTACCTGCAACACCAGACTCCTAGCAAAAACACTAAGTGTTCAGACATAAATGAGAAGAATTCTTGTCCTCCAAGTCTCAGGGACCGAGGTCGACCCTTTCGGGGCACTGATGATGGGCCATTTGCAGACTCTCAAGATACTAGACTGCGGGGAGAAAAATAATGCACAGCCAACACACAGTGAGACACAAGCAGAGTGACACACAGAGAGAAGATGCCTCATTTCCTGGAGGATCCCAGTGCCCAATCTTCCCCATGTATTCCAGGATATAACTCTAAATCCTTCCAACATATCCCGCTTTGCCTCTGTTCCCTATAACCAAGCAATCTCTCCAAGTTTATTATTTTGAAAATATTTTAGGGCAAAGAAAAAATGTTTCTGGACTCTCAGTAATTCCCTTGTGATCCACGAATTGCTGAAAAATGGGATTCACCCACGTACCATTCCTTATCCCACTGCTGGGATGGTCAGTGTCCTCACCCTACACCAGTCACTCCTGACCGTCCTTCAAGGACCAGTCTGCATACACTCTGAATTTTCGTACTTCACACAGTCCCAACTACTTGGAATAGAAACAGTCCCGAAGTCAGAAGGACTAAGTCGTAAATAAAGAGCTTACACTAATCACTTAGACGCCTCTAAACTCTTTCCTTTTTCCTTTGATTTATTCATTAAGTTATTTTTTTGGAATTGTTGCTCCATCTTGTAAGAGCACAGAAAACAGCTGCCAGAGGAAAATCCTTGCATATAAAGCTTGGGTGTTTGAGAAATGAACTGGATTCCAGCAGAAGCATAACAGCTTGCTGCCACTCTGTGGGAAGGTTCCACTGTCCCATTTAACACATTCGGGATGTGCCATGATACAAGCCCACTGTGACGACGGTTTCTCTATGGGGGCAACAGGGAATGGATAGGAGGAAATGCTCTGTATACAACGTCCCGTTTTCTCCCATTTCCAGTCGCAGCACACATACAGAACGTGATGGTCATGCAGGGATGGAAAAGACACTTACCTCCCCACCGTCTCTGTCTCGTGCCTGCCTGAGCCATGGAAGGACCGTCTGTCTGGGACGGATTTCAGGAGGGGAGACGCAGACTGGGAATCCGGCGCAGCACTGAGCCCGAGCACGCGAGAGACCTCTAAATGGAAGGCACCACCGCTGTTTTAACTGCCCTCAAGTCCTAACCAAGTTCTGGGCACTAAATGAAACAAAGAGGCTCTAAAAAATCGTCACTGCAGAGGGTTGAAATGGTGCACAGCCAAGCAGCCGGCCGAAAGACAGATGATGGGGAGAGCACAGCAGCCAGCAAGGCAGACTGGGTTCCAGAGGGACTTAGGGTCAAAAGGGGACTGAGGCATCGACTTCCCAGAAGTGAGTCACGAGAAAAGTCTGAAGGGGAGGCGAGGTGGTGGGTTTGTTTTTCCTGAGGCCCAGTGTGGTACTGGCTTAGCAAGATGGAAAAGAGCACTAGAGGAAAGGAAGTGGCCATTCCAGGACTGGAGGATGCAAGCTCCCTCAGGGCACCAGGGAGGGACAGCGGCAGTCAGAAGCAGGACATGGCCAGCAGGATGGAGGGTGTAAGTGCCCTGCCTGACCAGGATGGGCCGGCCAGGCAGAAAGACGGTGCACAGTGGTTTCAGAGCACGGGCTCTGGAACCAAGTGGGGTGAAGGCCCAGACTTGTGTGTCTTGCTTGCTTCAGCCTCTGAAACTCTCAACTGCTTCATCTGTGAAACAGGGACAAAAATACTACCTCCCTGGCAAGGCCATTAAAACTTCTTTAAAGTCTTTAGTACAGTAAGTGCACAAGGTGGGCAAACTGTGGCAATGGCCAAATCCCTCTGACCACCTGCTTCTTAGCGTCTGCAAGCTAGGAATAACTTTTACAGTCTTACATGGTGGGGAAAAAAATTAAAATAGTAGTAATACTTAGTGACATGTGAAAAGTTGTATGAAATTGAATTTTGATGTAAATAAAGTTGTACTGGATACAGCACATCCAGGCATTTACCTATTATCTGGCTACTTCTATGCTGCAGCGGCAGAACTAAGAAGGCTGAGAGACTATATAGTGTGCAAAGCGCAAAATATTTACTATCTGGCCCTTTACAGAAACATTTGTCACCCTCTGCACTAGCTGATGGGAAGGACTCAGAAACTGTGAGCTATACCTCACCATGAGTAAGGAAATTCAGAAAGAAATACTGAAATTCTTTTGAGATGTAATTAACATGCCACAAAATTCGCCCCTTTAAGTTGTACAATTGAATGGTTTTTAGTGTATTCAGTTGTGAAACTTATCACAATGTAAGTTTAGAACACTCTTAGAGGGAACCACCCCGAGGGAAACTCAGGAGCCATTAGCAGTCATCCCCCATCCCTGCTTCTCCCCAGCCGCAGGCAACCACTAATCTAATCTGTTTCCATGGATTTGCCAATTCTGGACATTTCATATAAATGGGATTATACAAATGTGGTTTTTTGTGTCTGGTTTCTTTCAGTTATATAATGTTGTCAAGGTTCTTCCATGTTGTAGCATGAATCAATACTTCAATCTTTTTATGACTGAATACTATTCCATGGTATATCCAGAGCAAATTTTGTTTATTTATTCATCAGTTCATGGACATTTAGGTTGTTTCTACTCTTTGGCTTGAATACGAATAATTTTCCTGCAAACATGGATGTACATGTGTTTGTGTGAGCAGGCTTTCATTGCTCTTGGGTACATACGAAAGAGTAGAATTGCTGGGTCAGATGGTAACTGTTTAAACTTTTGAGGAACTTTCAAACCATTTTTGCAGAATGGTTGAAGCATTTTACACTCCCAGCAGCAACTTACAAGGGTTCCAATTTTTCCACATTTTCACCAACATGTATTGTCTTTTTTTTATTGTAACTATCCAACTGGCTGCAACATGGGGTCTCATTGCGATTCTGACTTTCATTTGCCTAATGACTAATGATGTTGAGCATCTTTCCATAAGGTTACTGGCCATTTGTATACGAGGTCGGACAACTAAGTTCGTGAACTTATCCTAGAAAAAGAGCTACATACTTCATTGCTGAGTATCACTACTATGGTCACCTTCGAAGTACTCCCCTTGAGAAGCTATGCACGGATGCCAGCGTCTAGTGCATCCTTCAACACAATTTTGGAACTCTTTTTCTGCAATGGCCATCAGAGCTGTTGTCATATTACCCTTCATGTCCTGAATGTCATCAAAATGTCTTCCTTTCAATATTTCCTTTCTCTTTGGGTAAAGAAAGAAGTCATTGGGGGCCAGATCAAGTGAGTAAGGAGGGTGTTCCAATACAGTTATTTGTTTACTGGCTAAAAACTCCCTCACAGACAGTGCCGTGTGAGCTGGTGCATTGTCGTGATGCAAGAGCCACGAAATGTTGGTGAAAAGTTCGGGTTGTTTTTATCTAACTTTCATACAGCCTTTTCAGCACTTCCAAATAGTAAACTTGGTTAACGGTTTGCCCAGTTGGTACAAATTCATAATGAATAATCCCTCTGATATCAAAACGGGTTAGCAACATCGTTGCAACAAGTTCGTTTACTTGTTACACCTCATTGTCTTCTTTAGGGAAAATGTCTATACAGGTCTTTTACCCATCTTTTAACTGGGTTAGCTATCTTTTTATTGTTGAGTTGTAAGAGTTCTTTTTATGTACTGGATACTAGACCCTTACCAGATTATACTTTGTAAATATTTTCTCCCATTCTGTGGGCTATCTTTTCATTTTGTGATAATATTCTTTGAAGCACAAAAGATTTTAATTTTGATGAAGTCCAATTTATCTAATTTTTAATTTTGTTGCTTATGCTTTTGGTGTCATATCTAAGAAATCATGGCCTAATCCAAGGTGATAAAAATTCACTCTCATGATTTCTTCTAGGAGTTTTACATGTTTAGCTCTTACATTTAGGCCTTTGATGTATACGTTGAAAATTAGTGGTCCAACTTTGTTCTTTTGCACATGGATATGCTGTTGACCCTGAACCATTTGTTGAAAAGACTGTTCTTTCACCATTGAATTGGCATAGCACCCTTGCTGAAAATCAACTGACCATGAACGTAAGGATTTACTTCCGTTCTCCCACCATTATGCTACTGATGTATATGTCTATCCTCATCCTAGTACCAAATGTTCTTAATTATTTTAGCTTTGTAGTATGTTTTAAAACCAGGAAGTGTGAGCCCTCAAACTTTTTATTTCAAAAGTGTCTTGGCTATTCTGGACAACCTGCATTTTCATGACTTGTAGGATCAAATTGTTAATTTCTATCAAAAAGAAGACACCTGGGATTTTGATAAAGATTGCTCTGAATCAGTACATTGATTTGGGGAGTCCTGCCATCTTGACAATATTAAGTCTTTTAGTCTATGAACACAATATCTTTCCATTTATTTAGGTTTTCTTAAATTTCTTTCAACATTGTGTTTTTGTAATTTCAACATACAAGTTTTGTACCTCTTTAATTAAATTTATTCCTAAGTAATTTGTGATGCTACTGTAAACAGGACTGACATCTTTTTGTTAGTACAAATTTTAACTTGGAATTGCAGAGAGTCAATGGGTGGGTGTGCAAGAAACAAGGACCAAAGAGTAAGAGAAACCAAAGGTAAAAAGAAGCTGTTTTTCAAGGAGATACAGTATGCTACAGTTTTTTTTTTTTCTTTTTTTTTTTTAAAGATTTTATTGGGGAAGGGGAACAGGACTTTATTGGGGAATAGTGTGTACTTCCAGGACTTGTTTTTTTTTTCCAAGTCAAGTTGTTGTCCTTTCAATCTTAGTTGTGGAGGGTGCCATTCAGCTTCAAGTTGTTGTCCTTTCAGTCTTAGTTGTGGAGGGCGCAGCTCAGCTCCAGGTCCAGCTGCCGTTGCTAGTTGCAGGGGGCACAGCCCACCGTCCCTTGCGGGAGTCGAAACTGGCAACCCGGTGGTTGAGAGGACATGCTAAAACCAACTGAGCCATCTGGGAGCTCAGCGGCAGCTCAGCTCATGGTGCCATGTTCAATTTTAGTTGCAGGGGGCGCTGCCCACCATCCCTCGCGGGAGTTGAGGAATCGAACTGGCAACCTTGTGGTTGAGAGCCCGTGCTCTAACCAACTGAGCCATCCGGGAGGCAGCTCAGCTCAAGGTGCCTGTTCAATCTTAGTTGCAGGGGGCGGAGCCCACCATCCCTTGCGGGACTTGAGGAATTGAACTGGCAACCTTGTGGTTGAGAGCCCACTGCCCCATGTGGGAATCGAACCGGCAGCCTTCGGAGTTAGGAGCACGGAGCTCTAACTGCCTGAGCCACCGGGCCAGCCCCAGTATGCTAAGGTTGATGCCAGACTTTAAGCTCCTTGAGGGCAGACATAGTATCTGTCCTGTTCATCCTGTATACCTAGCACATAGTAGGCACTCAAGAAACCCCTGCTGAATGAGTGAAGTTCTCAGCACTAGCAGAAAGTATTTAATCTCTATCATCTATTTTAGGCAAGAAATATGTCTATAAAGTTTCTTCAAGCCACAGCCTGGTTCTCGTGGTGTAGAATGCAGATATTACTGGCTACAATGGGGCAATATATTCACATGCAAGAGAACAAGTTTGGTGAGGACTCCCCACCAGTTGACAAGCTCCCCTTTAGTTTTTCCAGCTAAAAGGTTGAAGAAAATGGCACCAGACAAGGAGGAAAATAAGGGTAAGTAGCAGAGGAAGCACAGCATTTGACAAACAGCACTGGTCTTCTTGACAACAGTGTAAACAATGTATAATGGCACCCAAAGATGAAACAAGGAAGGCTGCAGAAGGTGCCAGGCAGGTAAAGGTGAGAGGAGGGAGAGGGAGGGCAGGAAGTGCGCATCCATCCACGGGACAAAAGCAAAAGTTGAACTCAAGGCTAAATATGGTATTTCCCACTACTCTAGCTTTCCTTTGTTTTCAAGACTAAGGGATAATCAATTAAAATAAGAAACTTTCACTAAGGACAAGCATTGTACCTGTTGTGTTGGCACCATGCTGTGTCTCAGGTACATAACTCATAAACTTCTTCTGACAATCCTGCGGCTGGTACTATTACTGTCATCATTGGAGAATGGAGAGAACAGAGACCCACAGATGTCAGGACAACTTACCCAGGGCTTCTTATCTCCCAGCCGCACAGCTGGTATTTAAAGCCAGGTCACCTAACTCCAAAATGTACACACTGTGGGAGGTATGTATAAATACACACAATAAGCATGTATTATATATACTTCCTCACAAGTGGAGCAAATATCTAATACCATGATGTAGTTACTAATTCTAATACCCTCGTACTAATTACCAATTTGATTCTAAACACAAGTCAAAGTTTAGAAAGAGACAACTATCATTACTCTTTTTTAGGCCAACAAGTTAAAGGGGTATGAAATCCATAACAAAAAGGCTGCACATATTTGCCATTAAAACGACACATAGCCTGAAGCCTGAGTTTACGCTGTTTCCTGCAGCCACTGGAGCAGGATCTGTCACGAACCTGACACGGAACTTCAGCAATGTCCCGTTTGTGAATTACCCTGCCCTAATCTGCAAGGCCGTGGTCAACTCTATGATCCCACCGATTCAGTCTTGTAAGCTTTCAATCACGACGTGATCAACTTTCCACGCATGCATTACTTACACGTTTATCAAACCCACTGGTCAGGTAAGAGTTCTCAGCCCAGCTTAACAAGGAAGAGAAATATGTGGGCATATTCAGAAGTGCCCTTGATCAGAAAACCAGTTCTCAAGTAAGGAAAAAGGGTGCGGGGGGTTGGGTGGAGAGATCGGCTTTGATAAAGTGCCGCCGGAGCCCTTTCTCCCTGGGCTGGTCCATATTCTAAATCATTTCCGTGCTTTCACATAGTAAATTTTCTGCTAGATGTCTAGATATGCTGGAGATCAGGTTACAGTGTGAAGGACAAAAGATAAAAACAATCTGCATACTCCCATCTGGCTCTTCAGAACACAGTGTAGAGACTTGAAATGTGAGGAGAGAAGCATGCTACTCTAGCTGCACAACAGACAGCGCAAAATGTCACAGAAACAAATCTTTCAAGAGAATCAGAGATGCTGGAATGTGTAATTAACCAAAATTTACTCTGAGAGAAGCAAAAAAAAAAAAAAAAAAAGGAAGACCTGAATACTGAACATAATGTTGCCTCTCCTGTAAGGAGCTGCAAAGTTGAGAACAGACCAAGGTGTCAGGAAGTCTGTACTGTAGAGATGCCGTTCTCATTGTGTTCAAACGACTCCTGTGTAAAAATAAAACAAAAAACTTCTATATATTTATTATTAACACAGTCTTGCCTAGCTTTTAGTATTCAAAAGTCAACACTTGAGGTTTGACTCTTGTCAAACTATTCCTTCGCCACATGGCACTGGGCCATGCAAGAAGGATTTTCACAATGAAAGAAACCAGAAGGTCCAATACAAACACATGCTTTCCCATATATAAAATTTAAGAAAAGCCAGGGTCTGTGCAGAAAACATTAAACTGGTTTGTATATCAAAATCATGAGGTTTAAGCAGAAATGCAGCATTAAAATAATTTACAAAATGGCTCGATGAACATTTTTCTCCATGAAAAAACAACACCCTTAATGTTTTTCATATGGCACATAAATTTTACAATACCTGCAGGAATATTTTCATTGGTTAAACCAACACCATAGGTCTTTTTAGCTCTTAAGCGTATTATGATTCTTGCCTTTTTATAGCATTTTTGTTGTTGTTTGCACCCAATGTAATAAGCGTTTGAGAACAAGAAATAAACCACAATAAAAAGAAAAAAAGGACTACTCTTTGTAACTGCAACTTTCACGAGAAAGGCAGAGGAACCGATTCAAATCTCGATTTTATAGCTCCTATCTTGATGCAATTAGTGTAAAATAATTGTCTGCACAGGCCAAGGAAGAGGCTAAGCTGAGGCACTTGAATGCACTCCCGAAAATGATTTCCCTGCCTCTGCCTTCAGCCCTCTGCCGCGCATGCTGGCTGTTAAGCTGCGCAGACGACACAGTTCATGACTTCTCTAAGACGGCTGTGTGCCACATCTGCAGTTGATGAAATGGAGAGCAGAAGTGTGGCAGACACACAGAGGAGAGCATGAGGGAGGCAGGCAGGAGCAGGCTGGGCCAAAGGAACTGTCTTGAAGGCTGGCCTAAAAATAGACACACTCACACTCCTCCACCCCCCGCATCCAACCTCATAAAACTGGGCCTGCCTGTCCTATTATGGAGTCAGCCTATGGCAGACACTTCCTGCATCCAACTTGGGCTGCAGATAACGCGAGAGCGTTGAGGCAGGAGTGGAGGGAGGCAGGCTGTGCAGCATCCTCACACCGCAGCTTCGCTTCCCGAGCCTCGAGCCTCGGTATAACTGGGCCGTGGTCCAAGTTCAGCTGGGCCCCCAGAGAAAGGCAATGCTTGTGTTTAGCCCGCACAATACTGACATAACATTAACAGATTTACATATGCAAAACTGTGAAGCAACAGGCATTCCCCCTCAATTGACCCACAGCTTGTAGTGTCTGCCGAGTTATTCCCCGCTTCGGCTCTGTAACCAAGTGGGCGGCATGCGAATACCATCTGGGTACCACTTATTGAAAACTGGCAGTCATTCTGTAATAGGCAAGCTGGCAATAGGAGGGAAGGGAATCAATTGCATCATTTAGTTAACATCCACTTGCTTTGCGGCTGTTAAAAACCCATGACTGAATAATAATTTGGTTATTTCTTTTGCCAGAAACTGCTGTCAGCCAAATTGTACTACGCATGCTGCAGAGGTCGACTTGCAAAATTTCCACTTGAAGAGGGACTGAAGGGATCGGGGAGATATGGGCACCAACCTCTGGGCGGGGGCAGTGGCAACTCCTGCTGCATAGTTTCTCCGTGTCCTCCAAGTGTCCCCACCATCAAACGTGCTCAACACCAAGCCGTGGCTAGCTACAGGCCATGCTGAGCCAGTGCCAAGCTGCAATGTGCAGTAATGCCCCTAAGGACTCAAGGGTAAGTGTAACCAGTGACATCTCCGCAGCTTCCAGCTCACCATGATGGCCAATGTGCACAGGCTAGGCTTGTGCTTGAGCTGACATCCCCTTGTCTCTGCCTCAAATCCAAATGGGTGAGAGGCTTGTGCTAGAGCTGACATCCCCTTGTCTCTGCCTCAAATCCAAATGGGTGAGTAGGCCCACGAAAGCCTACACGCCACCTGCCCGTGCCCCCCAATTCTGTGCCTGGGGCAGTCAGACAGCATCATTTCTTTCATGTTTGCTCAACTGCTTCAACACAACTAACAAAGTAAGTGCCAGAAACATTAAAAGAAAAGTGCAACCACATAAAGATAGAAGTGATACTCAGCAAAAAAAACCACGTGTTTGAAGTGGTTCTCTTTTGGATATATTGTGAAGATATGAAATTATTTTATTTACTATATACTGTGTGTGTATATATACACACACACATATAACATTTCTATCTTTTTAAACTGTTACAACATTGGTCACTTACATATTTCAGCCTTGACTTTCCCAAACGGCTTAGAAATGGAAAAGATATAAATACTTAAAAGATATCAATAATATGTTTATCTTTTAGAAATTACTATCGCATGGTGACTTCTACATATTTCAGCTTTGATTTTCCTAAAAGACATAGAAAAGGAAAGTGAAGAAATCGAAAGAAATGAAAACACGGGAACAAAAAGGAAAAAGCAGGAAAGAAAAGACATGGAAGTACTAGGGGCCGACACAGGTTGTCTAATCAAATACAAAAGGAGAAATGAGAGCAGTTGCAGTGATGTTATTGTCAAGAATACATGTGTACAAAATCCAAACCTGTGGCTCTCCCTACTTCTGCATCGAGAATGAAAGGCTAAACAAGCTTTCAAAGCCCAAAGCAAATTAAAGACCATCCCACTTCGTAAGTGGGGTGATCTTTCTGAAAATAACGCAGTCGGCTATTTGTACATTAAAACGGGCAAAATACAACCATGAAGGAGGAAGAGAGAAAAAGGTAAGAGCAAATTGTTATGTAGTTTGTAGAGCGCAACATTTGTAAGTCACCACACGTTTAAGCGAAACTCCAGTAATAGTTATTTTCAAGGGAATGACGATGGAGATGGACAAGAAAGATACTAGAGGTTTGTTTTCCTCCCCCAGATTCAGCTGATAACCCAGATTCAGCAAAGTAACTTTACCTTGCTCTGAACAGGTTACAAAGCGAAGACAAAGTGACCCCTCTGCCTAAAGATGTCAAAAAGATGTTAGGACTGTGCCACTACAGGCTGAATTTGCTCCTTGAAAGGATGAGAAAGAAAATATTTCCAAGTCACTGAGCATATCACTTTGTTAAAAAAAAAAAGCAAATCATTGATTTTATTCACACACCCCCCCCCCCCCCCCCCAATAAAATCAGCATGCTATCATGGAAATATCACTGGCCTGAGGGTCAGGAGAACTGGTTTTCACCAAAGCTCTGCCACTTTCTAACTGTGTGGCCTTAGGAAGTTACAATTTCTCTGGGCCTAATTTTCTTTTCTTAGAAAATAGTGAAGTGTAACAAAGGCAGTGCTAGAATTCCACAAATCTAAGCAAAATAATGGTTTTCCTAGCAGCTTTTTATTGTACATCTATCATTACAAAATGTGAATCCTTCCTATGAAAATAAAAGAATCCAAGTTACACAGGATTTCAAAATTACTTTCATTTTACTTTGCAAATTACACTTAGGGTAAATATTGCTGGGGTCTTTGTTTGTTTTTAAAAATACACATGTTGAAGGACTGAACTGCCTTATGCAAATATTTATCTTCCAGAACATTATATGTTCCTCAGCATTTGTTTAAAATCCAAAATGTTTCCTGTAACTGCAAGACTTCTATTTAATATGCAATTCCTTAATAAATAACTATACTACAACATTAACTTATACAGCCCATCATTTTGGCAATAGGTAGGAAACAAGTTAAATGTCTAAAGAACCTACAACCCAAACGTGATTTTGTCCACTCACATCTTAGAAAATAGTACATTCTTAGAAAACATTTTTAAGCTACCGCGGTGTCCATTCTCATTGCATATTTAAGTCACCATTCTTTCCTTGTTGGTTTCCATTGTTTCATTCTTCCTAAGCTCTTTTGCCAATGAACCATGGCACAGTTTTCCCTAAATCACTTTAAATGTTGCACATGTCCTGGTAAGAGTCCAAAATTCTAACCAGCATCAGCATTTCCCACTTAACCTTAATCAGCTCTATTGTCTTTCAGTCCAGGAGACAATGCAGTGGACCCTTGGTCGGTAGAGTGTGTGTGAGGGCTTTCCCCAGGAGTGGTTAAGAATGTATGCTAATCCACAAAGCACCTTGCAAAACGCCTCCCCCACCACAACACCCAACTGCAGGCAGCCACGAGCCAGCTGGCTAGGGTCAGCGTCCATCCGTGGCCAGGAAAGATAGGCAAGGTACCTGGACATGAGACCAGGAACTCCCACTGTGGCGTCATTAGCAAGAGGGCTGAGCAGCCAAGACTAAAGTCAACGGTAGCCAAATACACCTGGCTAACCCTGTAAAGCATAAAGATTTTGCTCATTAACTGAGCTTACAAAAGTGTGACCTACTAACCTGAAGAGCTATTTTCAGGTCCTTAATGGTACTCATTTTGTGATCAAGTTACAAATTCCATGTGGTTCTTCATAAAGTCCCTTTAAAGAGACTTTTGATGTTTGACAGTGGGCCTTTTGCCACATCACTCACACACACACCACGTCTGTGCTGTAGGCCCTCGGGCTTGAAAACAGCCCGTCCAGCAAAATATAAGTTAACTCTCTAGCCGATGCACCAGTCCCCTGACAGCCCACATGCTGACTACCCCGCAGATGCAGGGAGGTGACCCCCCAAAGCCAGGTTGGATGAAGAGCACTGGCCCGAACGCCACTTCCTTCTCCCAGCACAGAAGCTCGGGCCTCGTGCACCAACCGCCGGGAGCTGCCGCGTGTCTGCAGCCCCCTGCACACGGGCAGGGGCTCCTCGTGGTAACTCATCCTGCGAGGTCTGGCCGGGCACTAAGGAAGCCAGCTCTGGTTCCTTCTTTCAGCTTTCAGCTGGAAATTCCAGGATCCATCTCCATGATGAGCTCAGGAAAAGAAGAAAATGAGGAAGGAAGAAGGGAAGGGAGGCAGAGAGGGAAGAGCGAGAAGCTGCCCTGAGGAGGGGAGGGAGGGGAGAGAAGGCGTGGCTAAGGAACGAAGTCACTTGCCATGAAGACAAAACAAATTATGAAATCTACCAATAAACACTGACGGCCGGAGTCCAACAAAACTGGTCTTTGCTGTCAGTTTTAGGAAATAAAACTCGTATCAATGGCAAAAAGGGTCATAGGGAATTCAATATATCTGGGCTCTCATAAACTAAAAATTACAGGTTTCTAAAACAATTCAGATTAAGCAACATTCCTCTCTCAGGCAGTTTAGATTTTTATCCTTTCCCTCCGCATTTTGACACTGTGAGGATTCCAAACCTGCCAGCCAAAATACGATCAGTACAGCCTCCAACAACCAGCTCTAGGCACCATGGCGTGGGGGTGGAGAGCAGGGTGGTGGAAATCCAACAAAATGCTCTTTACTTGAGGAAAGGAGAGGCTGGCAGGTGAGGAGAAGGTGAGGCCAGGTGGGGAGACGCTGTGGCCTAGACGCCCTCCAGGAGCTAGTGTCCCAGTGCACCCAGGTCAACATCCTTTAAAACAGCTCTGGATGCCACCACGGAAGGCCAGTTATCCAGCAAAGGCCACTCAGAGCCACAGTGAAGGGGCAACAAATGTATTTTATTCTTTCTGTGACATCAAAAGGCAAGCCACTGCTCTCGGGGCTTAAGGCAGAGATGACTGTGAATTAAAGACACAGAAGTTCTTGCAGAGAATTATCTCTGGACACAGTTACCCAGCATCCACTTCGACCACATACCTGGGGTTGGCTGCTTATCAGTAGCAACCCTTTAAGCTTTCTAGCACATTCCAGCAAGGTCTAGAGAGAGCGCGAGGAGAGCCGCTGGACCTTTCAGCTTAGTGGTCATCATCACCTCCCATATTACCAGGTCTTTCGGCAACAGAGGTTTAAGGCCCTGTTGTGGACACCTATGCTGGCTGGAAAAAAGGTCTGAGGTTTCTTCTTCAAATCAGAAAAGGCCTCTTTAACCAAATCAGCTTACGACCGGGTCCCAGGGGAGGCCCCAGTACAAACAGCCGATTTCGTAAGAGGCCAAAGGGCAGCCTGGAAAAGTGAGCTGGGGGAGATGAGGCAACTCTGCAGGTCCCCTCTGCTGGGGCCTCTCCACAGCGTGTCACTCTTTGTCTGGAAGAGGTAAATTCCAGCATGGAGGGCACACCCATGTGTCAACACACATCTGACAAAGTACGGGACTCGCAGATTATTTTAAACCACTGATTACCATCATTAATGTGGATGTTTTTTAAAATCAGCCCTATTAATTTAAAGGCTAATGTGAGTGAAGGTTTTAAAATAATAAGTGCAAGATCCCACCCCTAGTTTAAAACTAATACACACACACACACACACACACACACACACACACACGATCTCATGTTGAGAACATAAAATTATTTTTCTCCCAAATAGCATCACAAAGGTAAGAGACTGTAGCAATTCAACAACTGTACCTGCCCCCTCCATCAATTCTCTCTTTTATTTATTCTGTGCTCTATATTATATTCCTACTCTCCTAAAACTAGACTTGGCCTTTATTTCTCCATAAGAAATGAGACAAAAGTGAAAAATAAATAAATAAAAAGACAAAGCTAGTACTAGTAATAATCACTAATTATTTACTCAGCACTTGCTATATAGAAAGTCTTAAGTGTTTTATTTTAATTGTACTGACTCATTTAATCAAAACAAGAACCTAATGAGGTAAATCATCCCATTTTACAGATTTAGAAACTCAGGCAGAGTGTTTAAGTAACTTAGCAAAAGTCACACAGCTAATAAAAGGCAGGGCCAGCATTCAAATCCAGGCAAGCTGACCACTATGCTATACTGCTTCACAGATGTATTAACCAAAGAAATTAATGTTTTACTTTTAGCTGCTAAGGGTCCACAAGTTAGTTATATATTGGATTTTCAAGGTTAATTTTAACTTTATGAGATTTATGCACTGACTTTATAAGCACTGCAATTCAACTCTTAGCAGCATACTACCTTCTACCACTTACAGCGAACAACAACGGCAAGAATGGCACATTAAGTATCCTTCTCTCCTATCTGGTGTTTCTTCCATGGCAGCAACTCAATCACTGTTATCTTGTCTCAGTTCTCACTTCTGTACTAACTAGAAATACATTTTGCTAGCTTCTAAAACAAATACATTTTAATAATCCATATCCACAATATTTTATTTCACAAGTTAGACTAATAAAGGGAAAGAAATCCTTTCTCAACTTTGACTGTAACTTTTAAACTTTAGATGAATTGAAACTTGCTGAAAGCTCTTCAAGATGGAGAAATGGTACAATAAAGAATACCCAAATTCTGAAAGTTGCTTCCTTTAAAAAATGCTGTTCAACTTTTAATTTTTTTATGCTTCTTTCCATTTAGAACATACCTTTCTAACATTTAAAACTAAGCATACATCAACCGATCTTTTTTTAAAGACAACTTTTGTTTTTAAAACCATACTATAAATGTAATACAGATTCATTTTATAAAAGTGTTTAAAACAATATAGCGTAATAAATAAATCAAAAGCAAGATGGCTGCTCCCTCACCCTTTCACGTCCAGCCCATAACACAGCTTATTCCTGAGAAGCAGCCATATCATGTGTGTCAGTGATGGCACAAAGGAGGCCTGAGCAGAGCCTTAGCTCTCTCTAATCCCTATCACCCACCCCCCACCAAAATAAAATAAACCACACAGCAAGCTAGTTAAGAGCACAAACGCTACAATAAGACTGTCTGGGTTGAATCCTATCCACTCCACTTACTAGTTGTTTGACTTTGAGCTAATAAATGGCTTAACCACTCTGTGCCTCAGTTTCCAAATCTGTAAAGTGAGGATGTCAGCAGTACTTACCTCTTTGAGTCATGGTAGAGGGGTAAATAAATTACATGAGCTGATACTTATAAAACAATTAGAAAATGCTGGGCACAGAAGTTCTATTTAGGCATCATTAAACATGTTTTTAAATAAATTAATACCCAGTGAATAAAAAGCACAACCATAAAAACATGTGCCTAAAGGTACACAGGCAACTTAATTTGTGGGAAAAAGAAAACTACTAGGAAAAGAGGAAAATAGATTCTGTTTCTATAAGCACATAAGTATCCCACTTATGGAAACAAAAACTACATTCTTATTAATGCATCTTATTACCTGGGTGGATTTTTGGTTCAGACTAATGATCAGTCCCAGACAGCAGCTCCCACTTGGGGAGAGCAGGTAAAACGCGCACCTGTCCAGCGATCTGTGTTCACTGATTTTCACCCTCTATAGCACAGCTGAGGTAAAGCAGCTCTGAGAGCCCCCTCAAACAGAATGCACTCCCCTGCGGCTCCTGAATAGACACGATGAACCACCACTGTCAGTGTTTTCTCCCAGACTTCAGAGCGCTGGATTTTTCTCAAGAGACAAATTATGTAACCAGAGACACAAAAACTCATGCTCACTTCAAAAATATTACCGACAAACATTGAGAAAGCTGTTTTCTCTAATATTTATGCACTTCAGAATGAGATTCTGAGGAGAATAATGCCTGAAATGGATAGCTTGAGTGCTGAGCTTGGCGTACATGTTCTAAACTCTCAAAGGAGTAAATATAAAATTTTCCAAAGGAAACAATTGGTACAGCATAAAACTATCAAGCTCTATCCACGAAAACATTCTATAAAATGTCAAGATATTTATAAGAGTAAAGTGTGCTATAAAACAAAATGACATAAATTATAGGATATTTTTATTTATTGATTCCGAACACAACATATAACTATCTTTCCCCCAAAATACTTCTGGGATTACTCAAATACAAGGGTAGGGCATAGAGAATTATTTGCCTCCGTGGTGAATGGCATTTCCCTGATGAAAAGAAAACCTTAGAAGCATAACAAAAACCAAAGTAACAAATGTAGCAGTGGCCTGGACAGACAGATGACAAAGGTACACAATTCACATGCACAATAATTCCAGATTCCTCAAGTTAGAGCTTCGATTCAGTACGTACATTTCTGACTGTGACGAGAAAACAGCTACCTAGGCGCCGTGCAGTGTGGCAACGCTGCTCACACCCAGAGCTTAGGATTCCTGCCCCAAGTTCCTATTTTGCTTTCCCTGGGGCACCTTTTAAAGCAACCATTAGGCTTGAGCCCTTAGTGACCTCCGCCCCAACCACCTCGTGAGTAACAGGTCCCTGCTACCCTGCTCTCTATGTCCTGCTCCCAGGTGTCCTCAGAGGAGGGCTGCCCTCCCTGGCTCACTGCCCTCCTCCTCCACCCCCCGTTTTTGGGATCTATAACCTTGTTACTTCCTTTGTGTGAGTGTATTAAAACTGCACCATCAATCAAAGCAAGCCGGGGGTTTGCACTTCCCCAAGATGGGAGCTCAGATGCTGAGGCAGCTACCTGTGGATGGCTTGCGCCTTACTAAATGCCGATCTTTGTGTGAAGAATCCATGGAGACACAGAGAGAAATAAGACAAAATCCTGCCCTGGAGAGAGTTAAATCTAGCTCAAAAGAGAAATGTATAAACAATTTGTTACTACCACCACTATTCCTGATCATTGTTCTGTAAGGCAAAACCAATGCAATAAAGCAGGAAAAAGAAATATGGAAAAAGGAGACAATATTGTTATCTATGAGTTTTAAATGTTCTTTGTTTTTTGAAGAATAACAACAATAATAAAAACATAAGCCCTAATGAG
Organism: Rhinolophus ferrumequinum; assembly: GCF_004115265.2. Classification (NCBI taxonomy): domain Eukaryota; kingdom Metazoa; phylum Chordata; class Mammalia; order Chiroptera; family Rhinolophidae; genus Rhinolophus; species Rhinolophus ferrumequinum. The sequence goes on from NC_046300.1 coordinate 65,096,389, forward strand.
AGTTCAATAAGGTGATCAAATATAAATATACAAAAAAAAATAGAGCTCTCTACAGAAAAATAATCAGCAAGATTATATGAAAGAGACGTCTATCTTTTCCAGGCACATAACCACAAAATTTTCTCGAGAAACAAAAAGGAATCCTTGAATAAAAGGATAATTAAACTATTTTCCTGAATGGACAGAAATCAATTTTCTGAGGAACCTTAATTATATTGAATTTCAATTAAAATGCAAAAGGAAATATTGTTAACAAAAAGATCTTAACTTAGATTCTTTTTTGTAATTAACATTAACAATAACACAAGCACAATAATTTTCTTAGTAGATGTTCCTGTATTTAATCAGTTTCTTCAATGTCATTCTCGCTTTTACTACACATCACCAATAAGTTTCTGGAAGAATGTTAGGGAAAATGTTGGTCTTAATATGTTTATTACTTTCATATCTTATGACTAATAAACATTAATTTCTGACACCTTAAAGTGTCAATCTCTCTGGTCCATATTATTAATTGAGAAAATATTCTCTACAGATGCTAAAGTACCTGTAAGCTATAGCAAATTCCACTAAATTGAGGATATTCCCAAATTTTATTATTTTTGTATTGAAATGTGTAAATATTTTAGCCCAAGTATCTTCACAGGTCATCTTTTCAGCTTTATTCTGAGTACTTTTCTTTGACAAATATTTCTACAAAACAAAACTCCCTAAATAAGCAAATTTTCTTTGTGACTCCTTAGAACGTTTGGCCTTACTTAGATACTGTAAAATTGCAAGCCTTATCAATTTCATTTATTTTCTGTACAGAACTCACATTATCTGATTTAAAATAGATGTTCCATTTCCCATTGGAGAAATAAGACAAAGTATGGTTATAGAATTTCAAAATTAAACTTGTTTACTTTTTGAGCTCTCATTATTTAATTAGTTCAGTTATTCCCTTGCCTTTTCAAGGATAAAATTATAATATTCGGTTTGCAATCCCTTTTCCCCAGTAATTGTGATGTGCTCATAGTCGTACGTATATGCACACTCCACCCTGTTATTAGTATTCCCAGGTAATTCTAGACAAAACGCAACCTAACGTTAGAGCACTCATTCACAAAAGTTTAATACCATATCATGGAACACTTACATTGATTTGCAAAATAGTATTTCAAAGTCTCAGACAATTCTAAAACCTAATTGATAGCTGAAGTATTTGTTTATATTCAATATTAGCCTCAACACAAAAATTTTGTAATCTGGCTATCTGGGTATATATAACAACATTTACAAATGTTGGTATCTACAGCTTCTACTCAATTGATAGATATTTCAATGTGGATATGATTATGAAATCTGTATTCACAATAATCACTTCTAAGTACATATTTGTTCCATAGGTTTCTTTATCTAATAAAAATAGTTTTTACCACAATATATTCACCACCAGAATTCATAATTATATCACTGCAAAAACAATTTCATCTTCAAAGTTAAACTTTTTCACGGAATTTATAAATCATCTATAACAATGTTAGATGCTTTATCTTATTGTCCCAGAGCTTTATTTTGATTCCATCAATTGGATGGGAGAAAAAAATCAAACCATTATTAGAATTTACTGATTTTCTACTTGCAGCATCCAATGACATTGATACGACACTGCTATCATTTACTATTTATAAAGAAGTTCTGTACAGTCATGGGATATAAAATACAGCATAGGGAATACTGTCAATGGCACTGGAATAACATGTACGATGTCAGACGAGTAGTGGGTTTGGTGGGGGGTCCTCACTTTGTGAGGGGTGTAAATGTCTAATCATTCGTACATCTGAAACTTAAAAAAAAAAAAAAAGATGGAAGAACATTTCCAGGGCCCTAAGCTATATGGCAGGAAAAAATAACAAAAAACCAAAAAGACAAAAACAAAAACAACTAATTTTACCAAAAGGAATGAATACATATATTGTTGTCATTGGTTGTTGAGTGCCTTTTAACCTATAAAGGAACTAAATTTGATTGAAAAAAATAGCTTTACCATAAGACTATAAATTTGAAGTTCCAATAAGCAGAATGAAACTATTTAACTGAACCATCTTCATATCTTGGTGTAAATGTCATACAATTTCCTAAAATTAAAGCTCTTGCATAGTGAAAGAAAAAAAAAGTTCTATACACAGTACAATATTAACAGTTATCAATTCACTTTTTGTATGTGCTAAAGAAAACTTGGACTCCAACATGAGTGAAATTAATTTAGAAAAATAGTCATTTGATCTACATGAAAAGTCATGCGTAAAATACAAACGCAGCTGTGTGTAGGCACAGTCTTCCTAAAATAAGAACTAACTTTGAAAAAGAGGCAGTATTTCTTCAACAACTGGATCTCCTGATTTTTCTAAGTTCAATGACTTTTACTATGACCCCCAGAGGATGTAAAATGTCAAAAACATTTTATGAAACTAAATGCTCATGGTCAACGTTCTTATAAACAGAAAAATAGTCACGTAATATTTCATTAAACAAGTTCTGGTTTTTTAAGACTCATTGTTGCCAAAAGAGTTTACTACAAAATGTATGTATTTTTTATGTTTACAAATATTAAACATAAATTATAGATTTATATCATTTAATAAATGCAAAAAACATAAAACCTGTTGCAAGAACATTAAGACCCGTTTCTTACACTCAGCAGCATGACTCCTCAGACTCTATTTCCTATATAGTTCTTGTAAGCTAACCTGAATTTTACTGTGTTTCCCCTAACCTCCACCAACCAGAACGAACTATGGGTCCTACATTACTGGGAGCTACATTACTTGAAATAGAGGTGTTACTATGATGGTGCGCCTCGAAAAGGTTAGGAGAATAAAAAGGGATGGTTGCTGGTCATTGTTCAGAGATCACTACATAGGCATCTCACACATTAAAAGGTAGAAATAGCATCACAAGGTCTACTTATGATAATACTTGGTTATAAAATGAAAAGTCTGAGACAAATGTTAAGTGGCTAGCCAGGATTCCTAAACAACAGGTGTCAAACCAGGATTATCCCTAAGAAACTGATCTAAACGGTCACCCCTTTATATAATAATTATCTCATTTGATCCCACCACCACTACCACACACACACACACACACACACACACACACACACGCACACAGCCTCCCCATTAAATGCTTCCATGATCATCACCATTTTCAGATGAGAAGACGATGGCTCAGAGCTGTACAGTGACTCGTCCAAGGCTACAAACCTCATGGGACTTTACAGCAGACCCCAAGCACATAACTACTGCATAATATTGTTTGTCTGTGAAACAGGATAGGAAGCGTAGAAACAAGCCTTATATTAGATTAACATTTAGTGTATCCTAAAACACGTTAAATCAATAATGTATAAGTATTACTCAATAAATAATTCTAGAATTATGTTACTTATTTTTTAACAATCAAGTCAAACCCTTATCTCACACCATACATTGAAATAAAATTAAGACAGACTGAGAGTCAAACACTTTTTAAAAAGAGAAAAAAGAAAGAGTAGGAGAAAGAAGGAAGAAACTAGAAAACAATTATAATAAAAACAATTATGTATAAAAATAAGATGAAGAACATAAAGATGGGGGTAATTACCCCTTCCAAAATACTTTAATACAATATTTAAAGGGAAAAGAAAATTTTGGAAAAATATTAAAATTCGTTATATAAAAAGATACCTTATAAATCAACAATATTACTACAAACACCATATTTTTAAACTCAGCATGTAATACAAATAGGTAAACCACAGAAGTGCTACAAAGAGCCAAAAACCAAAGGGTGTGGAAAGTACAATTTCATTAGTTATGAAAAAATAACATATTACCAGAATTCTATACCAACTTTCACCTAAAAAACTGTCAATAACAAAAAGAGAGAGAGGGTTGGTTTATTTAGTGTTGACCTTAGTGCATTAAGTGGGAATGCCATAACTTGTAATGGAAAACAAACTGGTGACACAGCCAAGAGAATGAATGTTAAAGTTCACCATTCTTTGATCCAGTAAACACAGTTATAGAATTTATCCTCAGGAAATAACGAGAGATGCAAATAAATTTATGTACCAGAAAGTTCACTGCAGCATTATTTATAGTACCAAAAGACGGAAAACATGTAAACTTCCAACAAAAAGAGAATGGCTAAATAAAATTAGGGTACACTATTAACAGAATGGAATTCTGTAGCAATCTTTGAAACTCACACTTACAGAGATTAGTGATACAAAAAATGTTCATGATATAATGTTAAATGAAAATAAGAAGGAAAAGAAACTGTTTAATCTCCCCTGCACGTTCATATGAATGAACACAGATTAGATTTAAATACACTAAAAATGTTAATTAATATAATCTCTTTTCTTATGGGTGGGGGATAAAGTAGGAAATTTTAGAAAATCACAATTCTCCAAGTTGGGTGCATCACAAAGGTACCTTTCTAAACAAATAACTGGGGAATTGCTAGCTTATTACAATTATTGGAATTAGATGTACGTTTGGGGGGAAAAATAACCAAATGTTGGCCTGCTTCCATATTATCTTGCACATCTCAAATGGTCGACTTACAACTTTCCCTGGAAAAATATCTGATTATTTTAAAAGGTAAAAAGCCCATTATTGCACACAGCACAAAATATCGACCCCCACTCTTAGGGTTCTGAAAGCCATGCAAAGAAGCTATGAGTGCTGAAAAATAAAAGAAACCCTCTGCCTGGCAGGCTCTGCTGGGAGACACACAGTGAGGAGGCAGCTCTGCGGCCGGCCAGTCCCATGCAACTAACTGTCCGCCCATCCCATCTCCACAGAAGAGTGAGCAGGAAAGGAGATGAAAAATCTGCTGGTGCCAATCCTCCCTCTAGCTTTCTGCTCTTCAAGTTCTTTATTCACACAATAAAAGGTAAGGATAACCAAGATACCTTCAATTTGATATACAATGTTGGGAAAGCATGGCTCTGCCCATGCTACTCCCTTAGCCTGAAATGTCTGCTTCTCACGCCCACAGTGTCTCCTTGGAAACCTGAATTTCTTTAAGGCAAAGCAAGCTTGGGATTGCCAACTGGATTCCCAACCTCCATTTCCATCTTCCTCCTGAAGGGAACGTTCATCTGATTCAGACATGCAACAACCCTGCTCCCACAAGACCCATGAGCCTCAGGAAAAGCTGGCTCCACCCGGACCCCCGGAGGTGGCCCTGAATGATCACGATTGGTTTCGAAACCCAGGGCACGCCAACCAAGGAATGACCTCTGTCTGCTCATGCAAATCGGCAATTCAGGCGAAGACAACAGAGAGGGAGTTTGCTGGGAGGCTGCAGAGAAGGCAGCTGCTGGTGCTTAAGAGACGGCAACTGGACCTGAGCTTCTCGCTCGCTCTGGACGTTATGGCACTCAGGAATTACTACTGCCATTGTGCCTCCTAGGCAATGACGAGGAATTCCTGAGAATTAAATCACTGAATTCAGCTATGCCTAAAGGCCGCCCTACCTCTAAACTTCCAGTTAAATGAGCTAATGCGTTCCTTTCTTTATTGTTCAAGCCAGTTTGAGTAAGGATTTCTGTAATGTGTGAATGAAAGTTTACTAACTGGTAGAACCGACAACTGCTATTATTATCAGGCAAACATCATTTCTTATTCCTCTAGAAACAGAACCTTGATTTTTCCTTTGGGAATCAACCCTCACCCATTCTCAGTTCCCAGTTCCCGCAGTCTGGGTGGGACAGACCCCTCCCCACTCTAAGCTTCAGGGCAGGCAGTGCTGCAAGGACGGGTGATCAGAACAAGGGCTCTAATTGGCCGGAAGGCTGTCACTTCAACCTCCGGAGAGACCCATGCGGAAAGAAAAACTCTTCTGCTGGAGACGCTTACATGGTGGAACAGAAGCCTAGATATGCTGGCATTTCCCACAAGAGAAATAAGATGACTAAGAATGAAGCAGTCGATGAGAGAGCAAGTGCACGGGACTGAAACAGCCACCCCCTCCAACGTCATTCGAGCACCTGAGTCCGTCTGCACCCTGAAGCTAACCACCGCCAGACTTTTCCATCATGTGAGCCACTGAACAATCTTCTCCTTCTTAAAGTCTGGGATAGGCTTCTGGTCCAAGTCCCCCCACTGTACCTGTGTCACCGTATTTGACTCCCCCATGGACAGTGAGCTTCTGGAATAAAGACTGCATTTGTCATTTTTATATCTTCCAAACCTAGAAAAGAACCTGGCTCGTACCCCCAGGTATGGTACTTGAAACAAGTCATTAAAACCCACCCAGCTTGGTTTCCTAATTTAAAAAACAAGATGGTTAATCACAAAGACAGACAATAACAAGTGTTGGGGAGGATGTGGGGAAATTAGAACCCCCATACACGGCCGGTGGGATTGTAAACCAGTGAGAAACAGTCTGGCAGTTCCTCAAAGGGTTAAACAAAAAAAGGGACCATATGATACTGCCATTCCACACCTAGGCATATATCCAAGAGAACTGAAAGCAATTGTCAACACAAAAACTTGTATATGAATATTCAGCAGCCTTAATCATAAAAGCCAAAAGTGAAACAAGTGTTCATCGGTGGATGAACGAGTAAATAAAATGTGGTATACCTATACAACTGAATATTACTCAGCCAGAAAAAGGAACGATGTACTGATTCATGCTACAACATGGATACATCTTAAGAAACATGCTGAGTGAAAGCACCCAGACTCAAAAGGCCATATATTGTATGATTCCATTTGCATAAAATGTCCAGAATAGGCAAATCCATAGAAACCAAAAATAGGTGAGTGGCTGCCCAGTGCTAATGGAATTAGGAGGAAATGGGGGAGGCAGAAGGCAGGAATGCTAAAAGATATGGAATTTCTTTTGTGGGAGGTGAAAATGTTCTAAAATTGACTGGTGATGGGCATACAACTTAGTGAATATACTAAAAACCGTCAGTACATTGTGAATTAATGAATTTATGTATGTTAACTATAACTCAATAAAGTAGTTACCAAAAAAAAAAAAAAAAAAAAAAACAAGCCAGTTGACCCACATGGTGGCCAACGGCCCTTGCCACCATGACCTGCTATGATTCTCTACAGTACTTTAGATGAAGAAGGAACATTCCAGCCATGTGACTCTGGGCAAACTCTTAATTTAATGTCTCTGTAACTCAGTTTTCTCATCTATAAAATGGAGATGCAAGTACCTTCGCTGTACGTTGTCATGAGAGTAGAATACATTACACATACACAGCGGTGCCAAGTGCCTTCACACACTGAGCATTTCTAATGCTCTGGCTGTTGCTGAGCTGGCACTGCTGACTAGCCCTTACGTGTGGTCCCAGATACACTCACTGCAAATCGTGTTCTAGTCCATGCAAGTCACCATCATCAAGCACCAGTATGTGCTCGTGAAGTCTCTTCATTCCCTACTCTGCTAACTTAGGAAATCAGAAAGATGTATTCCCACTTCAGTTTCACTTTTTCTTTCTCCTGGGGGGTGGAAAAAGAACGAATGAAAATGCAAATAAGTTATGGCACGTAGCAAGTAAACGATTTTCATCTTCCACTTGCAAAGCCAAGGCCTGCTACCGACCGCTACAAACTGCTTCCACGTGTCCATCCGGGGGGAGAGGAAACGGGGCCAAATGTTCAGTCCTGATGATAGGAGTTTGGGTTGAAAACCAAGATTCTCCAACCAAGTCTCAGTTTTGGGTGTCTGCCCCTAAGCTGTCAAGAAATGGACGGATTTGAAAGAGTTCTACACGAGACCTCTGAACGGTTGTTTCTGCCGGGATGGGGAAGGGATAATCATCATCACTACGGGCATGATCAGGACAACACAGTCACTCCTGTGACTTACAGAGGGCTCCCCACGGCCCAGGCTGTCTGTCCTGGTCTAAGAGAATTACACGCTTTAACTTATCGAATTCTCACACCAGCTTTAGGTGGTAGGTACTACTATACCATTTTGTGGGTCAGAAAACTGAACCTCAGAAATCTTTAATGACTTGTCCAAGGTCGCAGGGCTCATAAGTGACAAGGCTGCGGATTTGAACCACACTGTCTGATTCAGCATACAAAGGTCTGACAATTAAGTTCACAAACTTGTTGCAATGATGTTGCTAACCTTTTTTGACATCAGAGAAGGATTCTTCATTATGAATTTCTACCACTGGACAAACAGTTAACAAGTTTACTATTTGGAAGTGCGGAAAAGGCTGTGTGAAAAAGTTAGACGATCTGAACTTTTCTCCCAGAATTCATGGGTCTTGCATCACGACAATGCACCAGCGCACACAGCACTGTCTGTGAGGGAGTTTTTAGACAGTAAACAAATAACTGTATTGGAACAGCCTTCCTGCTCACCTGATCTGGCCCCCAATGACTTCTTTCTTTACTCAAAGATAAAGGAAATATTGAAAGGAAGACATTTTGATGAGATTCAGGACATCAAGGGTAATACGACGACAGCTCTGATGGACATTCCAGAAAAAGAGTTCCAAAATTGCTTTGAAGGGTGGACTAGGTGCTGGCGTTGGTGCATAGCTTCCCAAGGGGAGGACTTTGAAGGTGACCATAGTGATATTCAGCAATGAGGTGTGTAGCACCTTTTCTAGGATGAGTCTGCAAACTTAATTGTCACACCACGTACACTGCTCTAGGTCTGTCACTGCATTGGGTCTGATTCTTAACTAGACAAAATGAAACACTGCCTCCACACATTAAAATAATAGGGGCTATATTATCTGCCTTTGATTGAAGGTTTAGAATGTGCTAGACATTGGGTGTTATATGAATTATTCGTATTATCATCACCAAGCCATCTTACAGAAGAGCAAACTGAGGCTAAGAAACCTACCCAAGATCATATATACATAAATACTACGAGACCACACTGAGAATGGATCTTGTTCTGACTGGTTCAGGACGATGCATGCCAGTAGTGGAAGAATTTGGTTTTTCTATTGGCGGAGTTGGGTCTTCCTTGGGTCTTCCTCAAATAGGAAATTGAACAGTGACTTATGGGCCCCATAGATATGTGATCTGGACTTCCTGGGCCCAGTCCTTTCTCTTTATTTCTCCTTCGTTTATTTGGTATACCCTCCCACCCAAGTAATCCGCCCCCTTCCAAACCTCACCCCTTTATTTAGGAGCAATGGGAAGAGAAGAACTGTGCCTGTGGCAAGTGCCTTTTTTGGAAAATATGTGATGTGATGGAGTGAGGTTTGGGAAATGAACAAAGGAGCCAGGCTGGCCATTAAAGACCAGTGGGAACAAACCAGGGAGGTGTGTGTGTGTGTGTGTGTGTGTGTCCACAGAGTGGCTGGAAAAATCAAGCTAAAGAAGAAGAAACCAAATCCCGACCAAGTGGCAGCCTGAGGGAGAGAGGGCAAGGTGCTGGCTGCACCATGCAGTTAGGCAAATGATTTGAGCTGCTTGCTTACCAAAAGCAGAAAACGGATAGACATCTTACATATTGGTGCATGGCCCACTGTGGGCTCATCAAAGATATGCACACGGAGTGGCTCTTCCAGGATAGTGGGCCGTGCTGAGCAAATTTCATTCCATTCAATGCGTGTGTCAGAGCTTACTGCATGCAAAGATGTGCATTGGGCCAAGGACAAGGAGAGAGGTTTTCTCTGCCACAGGCAAGGAAAGCATGCGCTCTCCCTAAAGCCCCCAGGACAAAGAACCAAATTAAGCCTTAAAAACAACACTTTCTTTAGATATAACCATTGGGCAATCTGAATATTGGAACATTTGAAGATGTTGATATTCTAGCCATGGTTTTTCGATTTCCAAATTTTTCTACATGTCAGAATATAGGGCAATATGCAACATGGTGCCAAACCCAGAGTAGCCTTTATAACTCCAGAGACACGGTGACAATTCACTTATTAAGGATAAGCTTCCCTGCAACGAAGAGGTACAACCTAAAGGTCACATGAAATACCAACAGATGAACTGGCTCCTGCAGTCCTGCCTTTGGACAAGTGAAGGTGTGCTTCACACTGTCTCCAGGAACGGGGGCTTCCCTCCCTCTCCCGCCTCCCGGGGAGCCAGGCAAGTTGGTGCCAAATGCTGCATGACTTCACTCTGTAATCCGCATGGCACATGGAATACCCACGGCATGCCAGACTATCAGTAAGTCGATATCCCTTTCACATTATACCTGCCTGGCACAATTTGAATGAGGCTCCCTCGGGCCGCCTAAGGTTTTGCTTCCTGTTATCTGCACCTGCACCCAGCTCAGAAGCAAATATAAACACCCAACAAAACCATATTTTAGAAGCTTATTCAAAAGTGAAGAGACAAAACCAACGCAACCAACACAAACCCCAAAACACAAGGTCATTGACCTGAGGGTCCAACGTGCCCCACATACGTGAAGCAGGCCTCCTTCCGATTTTAGTGCTCTTTGCGAAGTCCTGCATCTTTCATCCATCTTAGCTATTTAGTGGGACTTTTAACCACTACAGACAGAACACTCGTAAGCGCTAACATGTACACAGTTCCTTCCTGCATTTGCCAGGCACCAGGCGTCACATGCTACATGGATGATCTCATTTAATCCACAAAACAAACTGATGCGACAGGTTCTATTATCACGGACACACACACACACACACACACACACACACACACACACACGAAAGATGAAAGTAAATGAGGAAGGTTAATAGGTTTAAGTCACCCAACAAGTATAAGAAGGCTCTTGAAACCCAACTCTGCCAACCCCGCTGCCCCGACCGTGCCCCAGGCCTCGGTGACGTGACACAAGGTCACCCTGGATCAGGACCCGGTGCGGCCGTACTGGTATCACGTGCCTACAGCGTATCCTTGGCATTAATGAAACTTCGTCACTAGAGTTAAATGGTTCTTGCTGAGTTTTGTTTTGTTCTGTTTTAATTCGTCAGTGGGAATATATATTTCAAAGAAGGAGCAAACAGTCCTTCTGTGCGGTCTGGGGAAGGCAAACACTGAAAAGAAGGCAGCAAAGAAATATAATCATCTACCTCAGGGTGAGGGGCTGGACACCAATGTCTGTCACTCTGTCCCTGCTGGTGGAACAGAGATAAAAGGACGAGAAATGAAGACTTCACAGACTTCAGACGGCTGTTCGACATTTACTCAGAGGGCAGCTTTCCCTGAAGATGCCAGGAATACAGCAGGCATTAAAGCAATTCCACACAGTACCTTTCTAAAGGAACTTATTCAGATATTTTACTTTGTTTTCCACAAATTTGTTGCATAAAATTCATTGTGTAAAAGAGTCTTCACCAAATACTGTACACATTTTTGGGGGAATGGGGAGCTAAACAGACTCTTAGTAAGAAATTCAAATCAAGAATTGTTCAAGATGACACCTGCCTTCTGGCCCAATGGAAAAATCAATCTGGCAGGTCTTAATTAAGTGCTAAGGTTAGAAAGAAAAGGTGGCTCCTTAATACTACCTAGTGTAGTGCTGGGAGTCAAAATACAACGGAAAGCCATCTTTCTTACAGAATTGGTAACTATGCCTACAGATGACTCACTTGCTTCTGGGCAGCCAAATATTTAGTAAATAGAAGGTGTAACCAGATGAAGCTCATAAGCTTGTTGACAAAGCTCTCTGTGAATAGTGACGTTTGGATGTCTAAATGATATTGTATTAGAACACCTAACTAAGGATTCCAAAAATCAGCTGAGAGGGTAGGGGCGTGAGGGAGTAATGCCTCCTGGCCCAGTGGTAATGTTGGGTCAGTCAGTGAACAAATGAGTTAGAAGTGAACAGATGAGGAGTAAGTGAATAAATAAATGAACACACCCTTGTGATACTTCCGTGACGGTAACTGAAACTTCATTCTCCACTGTGGTTTATAGAATCACGAAGACGTGCACATGAACACCCATGCCCCTCACTGCCCACAGGCGGAGTTAAAACTTCTGACCGAGCTGCTCCACGCGCAGGCAGCACAGACGGGCTAACTGGATGGGATACTGCTCACCTAAGAAAGGCCGTGTGGGGAGCTGGAGCTGTAACACACGTGGCCCTCTCCCCAACCTGCTAAGCACACAGCCAGTTCATTCTCCAGCTGCCGTGACAGAGATGGGGAGACAAAGACACTGAAAACTGAGCATGGATTACAAGCTAATAACTGCTTTGCAAATGGTGAGCCGTCCTGAGCAGCTCTCTCATTCCCCTAGGAACTAAACACTAGACACCTTGCCAGGGAAAAATAATACCTGCAGACTACATAAACACACTGAAATCCCAAACGTGACTATAAAACCTCTGTGTAGTCTAACACTGACCCAACTAACGTACCATTTGCAGTCCCTGTAGTGTGCAAGTTAAGGCTGTTGTGAAAAGGTAATTCAGCAGCCAGTCTAGTCACAGCCAGACAGGAGGGCTCCGATGTCCACAGCCGAGGCTGTCTGACGGAGGAGCCCGACGGGGGGTCACGCGCGGGAGCTAGTATTTCCTTCCGTTCCCCATTCCATACCAGACTTGAGGGTTGGGAACTTGATGCTCCTCTCTGTGGAAAAAGCAACATGCCCTCAGTTGCTTCTGAAAGAGCATCCACTTCGGAGCAGTGGGCAGACCCTGATGCCAACCTGCTTTTGGCACTCTTCAGCTTCCTAAAAAGGCCAGAGAGACATGAGAAGTGCCTGCTCCAGCCTGTGCTCTGGGGTGCTCCTAAGGGACTCAACACAGCTCTCCCAGGCTCCCACAAATAGCCTCGGTGTCAGTCAGAAAGCATTCACAGCCCCCTCCACACAACGTACCCCACTGAGTCAGGGGCGGCCATTGTGCTGGACAGAAGAGGAAGGGAAGGAAAGAGGAGGCTGGCAAGAAGGAAAATGAGGGGAAAGCTGGACGGAACAAGGAAGCATGGGAGGTCAGTTTCTTAATCTTCCCAACTTCCATTATCAAATGTTCTAAAGAAAAAGAAGGGAGTGACCTGCCAAGACCCTGTTCTCATAAAACACAAATTCGGGTAACAGGACTCAGTCTCATTAAGAATAAACAGTCACCAAGAACCAAGTATTCACAAGCCAAAAGCTCTGGTAAGTGCTTTGCACACATCTGCTCACTGTACCTCCCACCAACCTGAACACCAGGACCTGTCACTGCCCAAGATAAACTGAGTCTCAAAGACTCAGCCACTTACTCAGGATGCCAAAGCTACTAAAGGGCAGAGAATCCGTGCATTCAAGTATCACAGCGGAGAACAAAACCTGCCTGGCCAGGGTAAAACGCCGCTGGATGAACCAAGTAGGTCAAATCTCGTACTACAGAAAAGTCTTTTCTTCAAACCCTGCCTGAGCAGCTCATCTCTTCATCAAGGAGGGTGTCCCCACTGCCCAGTGCAGAGGGACAATACCCCCGTAAGATGATTTTTTGCACTTTGTGCAGCTTGGGCCGAGCCCGTTCTCCATGACACCGGGCCTGGGTATCCTGCCATTCCTGAAGGCAGTGGATCAGCAGTGCCCCTCCAGATCCAGCCCACTTGTTTAATAGTTAACATTTAGGGATAAAAGCAGGGAAAGAGCACAAGCTTTTCTCTGACGCTGCCTTCAGATGTTAGTTATGTCCAGCCGTTCTTCCAGAATGAAGCCAGGGGCAGTTGAGAATAAGGAGCAATTAAGGTGACAGAGACAAAGTGTAAGATCCTGAGAAAATGGCTATAGAAAAAAAAAGAAAGAAAAGAGCAAGCATGAATTAGATTAGCATCCCTCACAGGACTTTGCAAAGTGCCTGCAGAGAATACCCAGTCCAGAAGATGACCAATATTTTGCCTCCAATGGGTATCTTACAATCCAGGAAGAGCTTACAGTCCCATCTAGATTCAGTAACAGAGGGCCGAGGTCGCTGTGGCAGCCTGCTATGCCTGTCCCAGCCTGGTCTTTTTAATTTGCAGGAGAGGAAACCTTGTAGCAAACGAGTAATGCCATTCAAGCCACTTATAATCCAGAGAAGGATGAGCTTCCTGGGGAGGAGGGGCGGGGGGGGGGGGGGGGGGGGGGGAACGAGACCTGTACTGTCACAAGCGTCCCCGATCCAAGGGCCCTGCATTTGGTTTAATGTTCTACTATGAATGTCTTGAAATCCTTAATTTTTAACAAGGAACCCCAATTTTAATGCTGCACTGGGCTCCACAAATTGTAAAGCTGGTTGGCTCCCACTTTTTGTTACTTCTTTGAATTTTCAAAAGCCTCATTAGACTTGGACTTTACTTCTCCTTTTTTACAGATAACTTCTTTCATGGACTATTTACACTCTATGAGACCTGGCTTGGTTGTCCTAGAGTCTCAAACATTGACGTTCAATGCACAGTGCAAGCACTTCCTCACCGCACCCCAATACACGCTCCAACCTGCAAACCACAACGTGCTCCGCGTAGCTGTCAGAGCCCGGGAAGAGCAAGATGCACATGTCATGAGTGGGTTTAATGGAGGGTGATGGGGCAGGGTGTGTTTTTAACCTCAGGAGGTTGTGAAAATCTGAACCACTCACTAAAACTTAGTTCAGATCCTTAACCTTTCCTACTTCATCCACAATAAAATCCCAAACACACACACACACAGGAACACACACACACAGCTATGCACAGAAAACCCTGCAGCTCCTTGGTCCCAAATCTGTTAAACATCAGAGAGACAATTTGGTCTTTATGCAGCTGTCCTCAAAGGGGGTTTCTTTGCAAAGAAAGAAAATCAAATATAAATATACTGGAAAACTAAGTAGCTATTAACAATTGTATAAAAGACTATTTATGATAGAGAAAAATGTTCCTGGTACAATGTAGAATAAAAGTACGGTGAAATGTCTGTGGAGCACAATTAGTACATTATTTCTGAAAAATGAAGACACAGATAGAGGTGTGGACATTGCTGTGGGGACAAGGCTGAATTTGATCCTAGGAGCCATGTCACGCAGCACGTCACACCCCTTTGCGGAACCACAGTCTGCGTGTGGACAAAGGTGCACCTTGGACTGGGCCATCACTGAGGTCCTCTGCAACTCTCATGGGCCCTATTCTGCAGACCCGGGCAGCCCCCCAACGCCCTCCACCACCACCCCAAGTCTAAGGAGCAAGCGAGCTCCTGCCTGTTTCACTGTTCTCACAGGAATCTTGAACGATCACATGGTCTGATAAAGGGAAAGACAACTACACTCTTTTGAAGACATGGATATGGATAATGGTTATGGATGTCTTACAACCCAAGAATTGATTTTAATTATGACTATGTTTTAGAGCAGTTTGAGGTTTACAGCAAAATTAAGGCATACAGAGATTTCCAATTACCCCCTAACCCCACACATGAATAGCCTCCCCCATTACCAGCGTCCCCCAATTGTAACACTTGTTACAACTGATGAACCTACAGTGACACTTCACACTCACAGTTTACAACCTTACAGTTCATTCTTGGTGTTGTGCATTCTATGACTTTGGACAAATGTATCTACCATTATGGTTTCATACAGAGTAGTTTCACCTCTCTAAAAATCCTCTGTGCTTCGCTTATTTATCTCTCCCTCTCCTCAACCCCTGCCACCAATCTTTTTACTGTTCCCAGTTTTGCCTTTTCCAGAATGTCATATAGTTGGAAACATGCAGTATGTACCCTTTTCAGACTGTCTTCTTTCACTTAGTAATATGCATCTAAGGTTCTTCCATGTCTTTTCATTGCCTGACAGCTCATTTCTTTTTAGCACTGACAGTATTCCATTGTCTGGAGGTACCATAGTGATTATTTATCCATTCACCTCCTGAAGGACATCCCGGTGGCTTCCAAGTTTTGGCGATTATGAATAAAACTGCTATAAACATCCATGTGCCAATGTCTGGGTGAACGTAAGTTTTCAACTCCTTTGGGTAAATATCAAGGAATGTGACTGCTGGATCATATGGTAAGAGTATGTCTAGTCTTAAAAGAAACCACCAAACTGTCTTCCAAGGTGGCTGTACTACTTTGCACCCCCACCAGCAATGAGTGAGAGGTTATTATTTTAAAACATTATTTCTGAGGTATTCATTGTAATACTCTTTCCAACCCAAGGATAGAAAAGGGTCCTTTTACATGGCACAATAGAAGTTCCATCCTTTTTAAGCCTATGCTCAGCCCCCTCACACACGGTGCACGGTCAGGAGCCTTGGAATTTCCCCATTCTGAAAGAGAAGCTGCTTGGAGAGCCAGGCTCTGTGACCACCCATGATCTGAATTACGCACAGGTGTTCAAAAATACAGAGGGATCCAGCATAATTAAGTGCATTAAGCAATCATCCCAGCCCAAGAAGGCAGTTGCAGAAAAGAAGAACAGAGTTTGGGCAGCGCTTTGGGAAATAAATTCCACAGCCTTTCACCAAGTTGAAATCTTGGCTTTGGACACACATAAAAATGAGCCTGGCCTGATCTGAGCTCCCAGTGGACATCTGCCAGATCACAAAAGTTGACCCAATTGGCCTGCTTCACCACAGAGAAGGCCACTGCTGGAACAGCAGATGGTATTACTGGTAAGAGCCAACATGGATGGACAGGACAGCAGACAGGAAGATGGCAGAACATGGCCAGCGTGGACCAGGTGAGGGGCTGCTTTCAAGAGGATCACTTTTACAATGCATCTGTTTAAAATAACAACATAGTGGCCTTCGCTCTGATTTTCTTCTTTTATAGACTTCAACCACTCTTTCTTTACGTCCTATAAAACACAACTAATTATTACTTATTTTCACTCTTGTCACTTGGTACTGTTAGTAAAACAACGGCTGGACTCGACCCAGGGAGCAATGCCTTTTGGGGAGAAGTGCATTAGAAACTCTGCAACAAGGGAGGCAGTGTCTGTTTTCCCACAAGGTTTCAGGAACCTAGAAAAAGATGCTAAGTTACAAGTATAACTTCTCTTTAAATAAACCATGACTAAGTATAACTTTATGAGAAACTCAATTTAAAAAAAAAAATAATTAAAGCCATTGTTTAATGGCTAACACTGACTCCAGTGGTCCCTGTTTAACAGACACCAGTCTTTTAAAAGGAGTGTTGTCCAAACATTCTCCCTCTGTTATATTTTTCTCCATTCTTCAGGGAAACACTATCTACCTTTAGACTCATTTTGTTTAACATCTCCAGTCATTTATGCTATTTACTGAGTATCTGATATTCCCAATAAAACATCAGTACAAATATCCAAGTTGTCTAGGAGAGAGGAAAAAAGTTTTTCCAACCTTCCCTGGCTGGTCAAGGTAAACATCTCTGCGACCCAAGTCAGTTAGCCACGCTAACACAAATGTCTTTTATCTTTCCTCTCAAATTACAAAAGATTATCATTTTACTCAGCAATGAGGTTGACTCTGTACATCAGAATTAAATATGTTCTATCTACTCAAAACGAACAGTGTATTATTTATCGCTAATATTTAATGACAAAGAAACTGATAACTCTCCGATTATACCACCGATTTCATCTCGTTGCACGTGATCGATTCTTTTGGTCATCACCACAATCACAGAGCACCACCTCCGGCTTATGCAGCAAGTTTGATAACAGAGCTGGAAGCAGACACACTATTTTAAAAACATGTTCCGATTTTCATCTAAGTATATCTTTATTTATATGGCTTTTCTACCAGAAAGATGCCAGTCCTTTAAAATATGCAGAAATCACTTTCTATGCTGAAGAACAAGGTGCTATATCATAACAAGGATACAGAAGTATAATGCGCCTGTTAATTAAACATCGCTTTTTAACTTGCTACCCTGCATATGTGGCTGTTCGGTTCTAAGCCAAGTCTGTAAATAAGAATGAGAAAATGGCTAGGCTCCTTCAAAAGAATGCCTTGCCATTTGTTTTGTTGTTGTTGTCGTTGTTTTTACTTAAATGTAAGAGACCAACTACTTGATACATTATTTTTTAAGTCAAATTCCCTGGGAAGTGTTTGATTTTAAAAAGTCTCACCCGCAAACCCACCCCCCCCAAAGAAAAAACCCACTGGCAAATGAACAAATCATAAAGTTCGAGTCAGGACTGGTAGTTTCGTATTAATCCTAAATTTTCAAATTTTCAATATACGGTACTGCAGAAGGCTGCTGGTTTCAAATGTAAAGAACTTGCATGGAATTAATATTAAGCCCTTCAAAAGGTTCACATGGAAAAATGAATAAACTACAGTTATAATGTATCCACGTGCATGAATTTTACTAACACTACTGATCAAAAAATAAAGCAAGTTACTAAAGAATACATATGGCAGGACACAATCAACATAAATCCTGAACATGCAAAAGAAAACCTATTTGGGGGAATAATGCATATGTATTAAAAGTATAAAAGAAATCGGGGATGAAAACTAGCCAGCTGAGAGCGGAGGTCACCTCCAGGGGAGAAGGGTGGGGGTAAGGTGAGGGACGGATAAGCCAGCAGCCTCTTCAACCTGGATCAGAAATGGATTCTTTCTGAAGCGGAGCTGCAGGTACATGGGTGCTCACTGAATTATTCTTTGTTCCTTTTTGGTGTCTGACACGTTTCATAATAAAAATGAAAAGATAAAAACATAGTTTTAAGATAAATAGCTTTGTAAATATCTGCCAGATTTCTCTCCTCAAAAGTTGTTCTCCACTCAAAGATCAAAGGGCTTGAGGCAAACGCAGCACATTTTATTCAACAATTGGGGCACTGATTACATCACTAAAACCCTACATCCCAGTATAAAATCCATTTTCACTGTTTTCAAAGGTGCTTATTACTACCTTAGAGAAGCTTGCGCCTCAGTACTCTGCTAGGGTGAGTCATGTCTGAGAGAGATGCTCTCTACATTTCGCAAAAGGGACAGTCCCGCTTCCTAACTGAAACAAAATAAAAACAAATACAGAAAGGAGATCTCTCTTGAAGTATATTTTGAATTTTGAATTGATGCAAATACATGCACAGGAAAAATAAGCTAGCAGCGTACCTTCTGTATGATTTGGGGACAAAGGAATAGAAGAGAAAGATAAATTTTTGCCAGATGGGGAGTTTCTTCGCTGCATACCCCTTGCCCTTCCCCAGCCTGGCGTATGTAAACCTCGTGCTGTAGTTGCCATAAGGACAGCAAGACAAAAGGGGGAAGCAGTCTGCCGCAAGGAGGACGACCTGCTTCTACAAGTATAAGAATTTGTTGTAAGCTTACCAAAGTTACAACTGTGTGTTTACTGTCAACATGCATCACACTGCAACAAAAGCCATTATTTAGAAAATAAGATGAACACATTTAAGCGGCTGAACCCTTCCTAAACCCAGAGAAGGCATGCAAAACAGGTCTGCAACAACATGCCTAAACAAGGCCATAAAAGAAAACCCAAGACTGAACAACTTTCTGTTTTATAGACTATTTTCTTCAAAATTATTTACAGTTGTATGTGGACAGCGATATTATCTACAGATGCCCTACCCCTTTCTCAAGGTCCAACTAGCAGCTTTCCAAAAAATTCAATGTGGCAAACTTCCTATTAGAAAACTTCTGTAATACATCACTAAAAAGGGTCTGTCATTGATTCCCTAATGATAAATCAGTTAATTACGTAAGCTTTCTGAATGAAATGATTAACATCCTTTCAACAATCAGGGCCGAGTGATTTAACATCACATTGTAGACTTCATCAACTGGTAACAGTAGCAAGACCTCTATCATTACACCTTCTCTTTCTCCAATCAGTTCCATTTTCATCTTTATTCAAGGACAGAGACACCCTAGTTGTAAAACTTGGCCCATAAGAGATTGTTTTTAAAGGTGCTTTAGGGTCTGAACAGAAATAAAAGAACTTTGTATAATATTATAGGAATATTCCAGATGCCACCCGAACCCAGAGCCAAGGCAACTGTGAAGTTCTAGACATAAAAACAATTGCCAGCTGTTTGGTATCCACTGAAATCAAGCCACACCCGAAGACAAACAGAATTTTTTTTTTTTTTTAATTTAGGTGAGGGCATCCTGGACAAACACTTTTATTGCTGGGTAACTTCAAAATGCACATTACTAATACAGACGAAAAATGTCTGTATAACTTTTATTAACTAACTCTTTTGATCTTAGTGGTTAGATCTTTAGCTGAAAACCTGAATATTTAAACAAGCCTCCTTAGCATTTCATCTTCCTTTATCTCATAATCTGAAGGATGCATTCTTCTTAAGATTCTGCTTTCTTTATTTGTGTGGCATCGTTGGCTAAACTATTTCCGTCAGTATTCCTGCAGGCCCCATGGCATAAAATGATACAGAATTTCTCTAGATGCCAAGGAAAACTGGAATACTTGGGCCAGCAGGGTTAATCTAATGAGTAAACAGTTCAGATTTTAAAATTAAAATGAAATAGTCAGGAAAAAAAAAAAATTCCAGAAAGCCCTTTGACACTAATTGATAGTTACAACAGAACAACGCCCAGTGGAAACATGGATGCAAGCAAGGCATAATTTGAAAGGAAATGTCTGGTATTGGTGAAAATGACAGACGGGTCCAGGTTATTCCTATCACTTTGTGTGACTGTGTAACTTTGTGTAATTGTGAGGCTCTTATTCTGCCTCTGATTCTCTAAGTACCTAATGTTTCTTTTGGTGCTTGATTCTGAAAAGGAAGCCCAAGCAATGATCCAAGCAGTGAAGTTAAACCCTTCAGAAGAGCTGTAGGCCTTCAACCAACTCGAAAGGAAGAGTCCAGTTCTTCCACTTTGCTGGGCATCAGAACTACGTGGGGAGCTCTTTCTGGCCCCACCCCAGACCGGCACACCCAGGAGCAGTGCAACTCCATCCATGTTTGCAACCACAGCTCTGCTTTTAAACCACCCGTTTTAATCTTAATAGAAACTCAAATACATTAAAAATAATACAGGCCTCAAGATAAAAGGAAGAATCAATGAGAAAATCCAAATGAAGTTAAAGATTTCGGTAGCAGAATCTCTAGCAGCATAAATCGTTTGGTCCATGGGTCTCTGTTCAGTGTAAATCAGAATTACCAGGGGAAGTTGTTAGACATGCATATCTCACATCATTCAGCAAAAATTCTTATCCAAGAATCTTTATTTTAATAAATGCTCTGACACGCAAAACACAGACACACACTGTGATCGAGAAGCAGGCAACCTCCCTCTGAAACACACTGGACGAGAACCCACTGCAGTGTGCTCCCAAGTCACACTTAAGCAGCACTGTGCCTCTCCCTGCTAGCCTGCCCGGGACAGGAGGTGGCCAGCACTACCTCAGGGGGCAACCCTGGGACAGGAGCGACTCCAGCAAAGCTCACAGCACAACCTCCCCACGGAGCTCTGGTCACTGTCCCAAGAGCAGCAAGAACACCTTTCAAGTCATGGACCGCAGTGACACAGCACCTGTGCCATAAGAACACGAAGCTCAAGGGACAGACCTTACACTCCCACCCTGCTCCACAGACAGGAAACCTGAAGCAGAGGAAGTCACCGATGACTCAACTGCCGAGCTGGGAGGAAGAAAAAGAAACCTCAGGAATTCAGTTGAGTTTGATGCTAGAAATATTATTCAGTATCCAAGTTAATAGAGCCGATCACAGAATTAGCTAAAAATCAGAGAATCTGGCAAAATGTGGATGTCCACCTGACTTTACTACTAATAAATAAACATGTACCCAAAAACAAAATTCAGGGGGAAATCTGTCCCACACTAAATGAATCTGTTCTATCCAATATAAACACGGCCCAATAATGTCATGCTCAGATACATTTTTCCGTCGCAGTAAAATCTTCAAACTGTTGAAATAAAACAGAATGACATGAGCTTTCTAGTCAGTGATCCCTCCATTTCAACTGTTTGTCTGAATCAGCAGCAGTTGGAGGAAATAAACCCATCAGAGTGGTCCTGAGTAGAAAGAACAGTAAACAAAACACTTGAACAGAATTTTGTACGTATTCATGTGTCTTTGAAAAACAAAATTATTTTATTAAAAATGTGATTTGGAAAGAGAGTGCAATTAGCTTTGCACAGGCGCTGCCGAGATGTTCTGGAACCCACCAGACATATGTAAATATCTTGTGATATCAGTTCCATTTGAGTAGACCCGTCAAGATATTTACAGGGCTTGACAATACTTCTGTCTTTAATTAAATTTTTGCCCAGATACTTTAATGTAATTTAAATAGATTATTAGTTGTCAGGATCTAATATAAATTTTGTTTACGATTTAGTTACTTTAAGTACTCGAATTGAAGAAACTAATTTAACCCTAGGACTAAGATGCTTTAAGCATCAAGATGAGACCACTAAAAAGCTCCCACTGCCCTTTGTACTTTCCCAATAATCTTAAATTAATACAACTTAATTGCAAATAGCGAGGCACTAAATTGAGCCCCTCCCTCACTTTTTAAAAACGAAATAGGTTGGGGAAGGTCCTAAGGAAAAACCCATTTACACTTGTTCAGGTTCCAGGTTCTTTATTTTGGGCAGTGGCTTTATTCTCCCAGTGGCTGGCTAGGTAGGAAATGGTGTTCTCACTATAAATCCCATAAAATAACTACCAAACAAACACCTGTTGTGCACAAGGCAGGACATATATTAAAAACTGGTGTCAGGGGATTTCAAAAAGAAAAACAAGCCTTACAAAGACATGCACAAGCTAATTTGGCCAATAGATTTCACGACTGGGTAAAACAGTGCCAGGACAAGGCTACAGCTTCTGGCTCAGCTTTCTGGTGAATGGGAGCCGACTTCTAAATACGGCCCGAAAACTGCCTTAGTACAAACTGACTGTAATTAATAAGAATAATTCATTAAAGAAACAAAGAACACTGTCTAATTGTCTTTCCTGACTGCCATGCACTTTACCCCCCTGTACTTCCTCTTTTCAGAACACTAGTCTTGGAGCCGTAACTGCAAGAACATTATCTATGGGATGCAAAACCAAAGCACTTCTTGAAATCAAACGTTCCTTACAACATTTATTTTTAGGTTGGCAACACAAGCCAAATCTGCTTAATTTCCATTAACCACATGGCCACATACACATTGAAATAAACTATGAGGTCTGGGTGGGGAGACTGCCGTGCATAAGGTACCCCATCTTTGGCCAGGTTGTCCAGTCTCAGGAATTCGGCTCATCTCATGGCCTGCTGATGTGCCAGCTTTTAGCACCTCCAGCCTTAATTCACCCAAGTACCATAGCAGGGAAACATTTTTAAAAATCAGTTTAAGATAGTTCCTTGGATCGCACATGTATATAACACAGTGGCCTGCAGACCAGCGTAACAAGTCATAAGAAAGATCATTTAGAAAATACACAGGCCCAACTACAAACTTACTTGGCTTGCTCACTTGACTCACAAACTCTGTGTTTGATCACCTGGTGGGATAACTACCAACAACTAAAGAAAAAAAAAATCCCTTGCAAATAGTAAAAGTATATGTTGGCTCATGCATGAAGTTCACCTGTCTGTTCAGCAGATGCCTCTCTTAATGTTATTTTCTTTAGAAAACAAACCTCTACTTGCCCAAGACCTTTATACACTCTAGGTCCAAAAAACATACTTTAGAAAAAGGACACTACCGCTGGCTAAACTAAAAGGCCATTTACTGTGGCTGAATTCTATAAAGGGAGTATGACACCTAAGAGGATAAAAAAGGAAAAGGCCCTAAGCAAAAAAATTTTTTGAAAAACACAAATCCCACCTGTGCAAATCTAGCTATGCTCTGGAAATCCTTTCTCAGCCACAGCGAAACAGCTCCTGCTCAGTGCCTTGAAGCTGCAATTAAATGGTAGTAATTTAAGATTATCGAGAGAGCAAAGGGCAGTGGGAGCTCTTTGGAGGGCTTCCCTTCCCACTTCATGCTCTCCAATCAGGGGTTAAATGAGTTTCTTTAATGTAAGTACCTTAAAGTAACTGAATCATAAACAAAATTTATACTATTTTCTGACAGCCTGCAATCTATTTAAATTTTATTAACGTGCGCCTAAAATTATTTTTAAAAGACAGAACTCGTGCAATGCCCTGTAAATATTCTTGGCCATACATACTGAAATGTAATTGGTACTATGTCACCTAACGTTGTTTGCACTTACATACTTTTTTGTGATGCAGAATCTTACAAGATAACATTTCAAAACTGAGTTTCAGTCTTAAGTAAAACATGAAAACCAAATAAACAGCACAATATAAGATTGGCTGCAAAGAGGAAGCTGGGTTCAAAAGAAGTCACATCTGCTCTATTCTTTCCTCCCTTCTCTTAATGCTGGCATTGAACATGCTATGGTATAAATATATTTGTTTAAGAAATATCACAATTCTTCTGTTAATTTAAACTGCTGAAAACACACATATCTTTCAATAGAGCCTAAGAATGTAAATATACAAGGCCAGGGATAGAGTCTTAAGCAAGGACAAACTTAGTAACAGAAAACCATTCCTGGACTCAATATTAACCAAGTTAACTTTTGTTATTGTTAGTACAAATGATTTAACTAGAAAATATTTATAGCTTTAAAAAAAAACATTACATATTGCAGAAAATTGCCTAATAGCATCCATCTGTATGTTTAACTCGCATTGTTTAATTACACAATAAAAGGTATACCCAATAAAAGCTACAGACTTTGAAACATGTTGGGCACTATGGTTATGAAACTCTGACTAATAAAAAAACAAAGTGCTTACTATGTGATCGACATTTGTTAATTAAAAATGCAATCCTTAAATTACAATTATTTTTATTCTTCTGTATGTGTTTACTTGTCCTACTTCCTACTTTGTTCTACTTAATTAAAAATGACATTTAATTTGGGGAGAGTTTATAGCCAAAAAAAAAAAAAAAAGTGTTACACAGTTTATACTCCAGAATTTAAATATAAACACAAAAGCTTAGACATCTCCAGGAATATAACCCCCTTAGTTTGAGACAGATAATCTGAATACTTGATGCTTCTTTCATTATACTTTGACAAACCTGTGAAAACAAAATGCTAAAGTAATTACTGTTACTACTCTCTTTAAAAATGTAAAGCAGTTAAATTTTCCTAGAAAACAAGCAAGGACAAGTTACAGAGAACTTGAATAAAAGTACCAACATGGTCATGTTGAATGTCAATCTAAAAAAAGAGGTTATGTCTAATCTGGAGAATGTTCCCTCTCGCCTTTTTAAATTCCAAGAGTGGGCTGACACAAAACTTCATCACCAGGGTTCTTTTCTT
This sequence comes from Rhinolophus ferrumequinum, assembly GCF_004115265.2. Lineage (NCBI taxonomy): Eukaryota > Metazoa > Chordata > Mammalia > Chiroptera > Rhinolophidae > Rhinolophus > Rhinolophus ferrumequinum. The sequence continues at coordinate 65,121,565 of NC_046300.1, forward strand.
TTTTTCTTTTTTCTTTCTTTTTTTTTTTTTCTTTGAGCTGCACATCAGATTTAAACCCTCACATACAAAACCCTGGCTTCCCTGACAAGGCAGATCTTCTAAACTTGATGTGAGAAAACGTTATCTAACTCTAGTGTAGGAGGCTAATGTTGGTAAAAAGAGTTCCACTGCACAGTTCTGGGTAGCAAGGCAGCCTCTGGAAGGCTTAATATTCTTTTACTACCTTTTGGGTGCATTCTCTTCATAAACAAGAAAGCATTAAAAAATAACAACTTGTTTAGCAACTCAGCACCCATAAAAGAACTCAAATGCTGCCTAGAGAGAGGCTGAGTATTTTCTTCCAAGTGAGCCTTGGCTTGCACAACAAAGATCAGCATTTGCAATGGTCCATTTCTGCATTACTGAATATATAGCTTTGCTGCTTGATCGAATAGTCCAGGGTTCTTTCTCCACGTAGAGCTCCTGACAACAACCCAGCAGCAGTTCTGTTTGATCTTTCCTGCTTCCTTAATTTGGGTTGTCAAGGTTCAGCAGTTGGAGGCTGTTTACTTTACTTTCCCCACCCCCACCCCCCAAAAAAAACTGATTTTTTTCCCTCTCATACTCCAAAATCTGGGGGGGCCGAGGAGGGGGAATACAGCCAGTGGCAAGATGTTAAACCTTTTTTCCCCTTTTTGCAGTGAGATTGTAGCTGACACCTTTTGAATAGTAACCAGTTGAGTTTCTTTTTATATTTTTAATGCTCTTTATAAGATATTTCAAGTAGAAAAATCAGACAAGAAAAAGCCCATTCCAAATCTCTAAAACTGTGAGCCCAATTTTCTTTTCCTGGTCTCTAAGACGTGGGTATTTCCACTTTGAAAATCAAAACTCCAATGGAATTCTAAAAAAGATTTGAAAGATTTCTCTCTGGAACTGAAAATAACAGAACTCCTCTGTCTCAATTATGCAGGTTAACCCCTGGGTAGAAAACACCTGAAGTCTGACCATTTCTCCTCAAATTCCTTAAGACATCTCTCCCCAAACTGATTCTCAGTGGAAAAACGGGGGAGGCAGAAGAGATGGAAGATAAAAATTTTGCATGGATTGTTCAATATATTTTCAGCAGTAGAAAAATCCCTTAAATATCCTTCAGATATTCTCAACTCAGCTATTGTACAAACACTAAATCCTGAAGCGTAGGGACAACCAAAGGTAAAGTGTAGACGGTTTCAATGTATAGACTCCTTTCAAAGCGAATACAGAATGCCCCTCCAGTATTTAAAGAGCAGTAACAAAAAAGAAAATCGAACTTATAAAATACCTGTGACCGAACATGAGAGCAACACCAGCCCCTCATAAGTGGGCTGGAGAAGCTCAAATGCAACCAAATTAAATGTTTATATTAATTTCATTACTCTGCCCAAGCCTCACAAACGAGGACTGGGGGAAGGGGGTGCTGGGAAGAGGAAGAAATAAGTTTCATTTCGGGTTTTCTAGTCGAGCAAAAGGAAAATGAATTAAAAGGAATGCGTAGGATGAGCCCAGACTAAATCAATACACTTTGTAATCAGCCCGGCAAGGGTATTTGGACACAATGACTTGGAAATAATTAATAGTTATAAGGGGGGAGTAGGGTGAGAAGGGGGGCCAGGGATGTCACCATATTTTACCGGAGCACTTTACACTCCACGCTAAACTTTGATCTCCAGATTTTCGGATTTAGGAAGGAAAGATAAAAAAGAGGAAGTCCAGTATTTCGAAGCACCTACCGGCTTGAAGACGGGCACATTCCAGGCTCCCGGCACCTATCGCTGCGCTCGCGCCGCCCATGCTGGCGCTTTGGGCACAGAGAGCCCCCGGGTTCAGCCAGCGCTCTAGGGTGTCCCTCGCCCCCGCCCGCGTCCTGGCCCCGGCGCCCGCCGCCGCCTCGACTTACCCGCGGAGTCCAGGGAGGGAGTGGGAGCGCCTCCTTTACGCCCGCGGAGGAGGCGCCGGCAGTACCATGGTCCCCCGCGCCGCCGCCGCTGCCCCTGGCCCGCTGGCTCGCCGCGCGCTCTCTTCCTCTTGCTAACTTTCGGGTTCTGCGATCGACAAGAAACCGGGGCGACCCTCAGCAAGTCTTCCGGGTGCAGGTTGGGGGAAATTGAGGGGGCGGGATGAATGAGTAGGCCCGGGGGCCAAGACAGAGAGGGCGGCGGGCTGGGAGGACCCGCGAGCGCGCGTGGAGGGAAGAGAGGATGTGTCTCAGGGAATCCCTGCAAAGATCCCGAGACCGGGAAATCGGCCCGAGCAAAGTCTGAGCACCTTCGCCGGGATCTTACAAAGTTGCAACAACAAAAAAGGAGGGGGGAGGGATGGGGGAAGGGGCTGGGATAGGGATATGTTCGCAGGCGCAAGGTTTGCAGTTACAATTGTTTATTTAGTCCTTATTCTCACAGGGGGCGGGAGCTGCGCGGGAATGGGATGTGGGTGGGGGACCGCGCGGGCAGCAATCCCGAAGCAAACACTTGAGACGGGGGCAGGCGACTTTGTTTCAGGGCGCGGAGCTCTCCGGTGCCCGCTGGTGTCTCCGCCAGCCTCCGGGGACTGAGGCGGAGCTCACAACAGGTGGGGAGGGAGACTCGCCGAGGGCCAAAAAGGAGAAGGAATCAAAGTTTCCGAGCGCGGCGGTACTGGGGAAGAGGGGGGCGGGAGGCGGGGGCGAGGAGAGGCGGAGGCAGCGAATGACCGCGACCCCGCCGCAACTGGCCAACTCCTCGGCTCCCAGCGCTGGGGCCGTGGTCCCCGCTCGAAGCTCACGCCGTCCCGGCTCGCCGGCTCAGCTGAATCATCCGCGGGACAGGAATGGAGCGCGGGGAGCTCGGGAGGAAGGCAGCGTGCGGGCGAGACACGGAGAGCCATCAGCCGCGGGGACAGGGCAGTGGGACTCGGCGAGTCACGCGCTTCTCAGGACAGACTGGGGCTTGGGAAATTCCCCCGTATCCCATGCTTAGGAGGGGAGTAAAACCAGAAAGTATGTGTGGTATAGGGGAGGGATATCCGGGCGCGGCGACTCCCCGCAGGGCACCCTTCTCCCACTCCCACCCTCGGAGCTGTCGCGAGCCAGTGGTGGGGAGGCTGGGTGCCGTGAGCCGAGCGTGCATGGGGCTGCGTGTCTAGCTGAGGTTGTGCGGGTGTGTCTGAGTTTTGTGGGCTCCGCGGTAGCGGCGAAGGGGTGCTCCCGCCTCCAGATTCGGGGAAAGGCTTGCGTGGCACCGGGGGCGTCTGCAGGCGCGAGTCCCAGGGCGCGAGCGTCCCCAGTCTTTTTGCCGCGACCCGCGGCGCAGCCCGGGGAAACCGAAGGGGCACATACTCGCGGACAGCGAAGGGAAAAAAGTTTGCTCCAAGTCCAAACTTTGCGTTGTAGAGGTGCCTGGCGCGCGCCCCCTCCCACCGCGGATCCCATCCGTGGCCCTGCACCCGCCCGGCTCCTCGGCAGGCAGCCCAACGCTGGTCACCGAAAGTTGTGCCAGGCTGCCTAGGCTTATTGATTTCTCTCCCCGCGGCGATCGTGGAGAACGCAGAGCTAGGCGTGAAGGGGCCGAGAATAGAGGATCTCGCCGCCGCCCGGATCCTCTCCCCCCCACACACACACACACTTGACTTATGCAAATAGACCCAAGAATGCGGGCGCCACCGGAGGCTCCTCCACCCTCGCGACGACCCGAGCCCCCACCCTGACCCCAGAGCCTGGGCCCAGACCTGTGGGAGAGAGGCTGAGAGGGAAGGGCTGGGGGAGATGCACGTGGAGCCTGGAGGTGGAGAGTAGTTTTGTTTCTTTTTTTTCCTTTTATCTTTTTTTTTTTTTTTCTTTTTTTCTTTTTTTTTTTTGTGCTGGTTGTTGTTTTTGTTGTTTAAAGTGGCGGAAACAAGGCAGGAGGCGGCTTGGGAAAAAGTGGAGCAGAAATGGAAAAATACAAACTCACCCGCTGCAAATGGTCTCTCGGTGCAAACTAAGGTGTTTTCGGGCCTTTCCCCGCGCGCGCCCACTCCCGCCCGCGCGCGCACCCCCGCGCATACACTCACTCGCGCACACGCGCGCACACACACGCACTCCCGGGCGAGGGCAGGGCCACCGCGAGTACAGCATGCAACCGCCACACAATAAATAACAATAGATTCCTCCGCTCGGGACTAGCTTCCCGGACCCGAGCCAGCGCCGGTGGCGGCGGCGGCGCGGATAGCGCCGAGCTGGGGGCGCTCCCCAGCCCATCCCTCGGCCTTTTGCCGGGCACCCTGTCTGCTTCATACACCCTCAAGGCCCCCCCCCCAGCGCCCCCAGTGCGCGAGCCGCCACCCCCTCCCCGGGCCACTGGAGCGCCGGCGCCCACTCCCCTCCCCCCCACCCCAGCCTCCCGGAACAAATAAATAAATAAGGCGCGCGAGAGAGGCCAACACGTCGCGGAGGGAGATGTTGTTATTTTTTGCTGTTGTGCGTCCCTGACGTCACATCCACCTGCTGGGTAAACAACAAGGCTCTCGGCAGAAAAGAAAAAAAACCATGCAACTGCCAGAGCAAGGGGGGAGGTAGAGCGGGCTGGGGAGAGGGGGGTGGGTCCCAGGAGGTGGGAGTGAGGGGCGTCCAGGCTGCGTGGATACGAGAGGGAAACAGAGCCCCGCAGGCCGGAGAGGAAGGGAACGCCAGACTAGTCCCTGGCGAAAGAAGGATCTGGCTAGAAAGACCTGGAAAATAAGGGGCAAGGGGGAGGCGGGATTCCTCAGAAGATGGGGAAAGGGGGGGTCCATTCAGACGCCGGGAAAAAAAAAGAGAGAGGCAGAGTGTTAACTAGGGACGAAGATGGGAATGCGATGGCTATTTGCTTGGTTTCTGAGCTAAAAATACAGAAGGAAGGAGAGAGGATAGGAAAGGATGTGAGTATCCTCCAGTTAAAAGTGAAAGTGTTTTGCCATCAGTGACAGTTGAAGGAGGGGGAGGTGAGGGTGGTGTTTGCAACCCCCTTTCTCCTCTCCCATCCTCCCTCGGTCTCTCCTCTTTCTTTCTGCACTTTGTCCAATGAAAGAAGGCGAGTTCGGGAGGTGAAAGTTCAACAGAAGGACAAACCCCTGTTTGCAAGGAAACAGAAACCCGCCAGCGAGGGATTTCCCCCCCCACTGTAGTTTGAATTAAGAGAGTGTAATGTGGGACGAGCTCCCTCCCCACCCCGTCCTGGTCAGAGTCACTGCGGGAATGTGTAGTTAGATCGACTTTGGGGGAAAGTGTCTGCATCGGGCGCTGTGTTCTTGCTATGGTTTCTCTTAGGAAAACGCCCAGGGGCTAGTATGTCAATCAGTTGTTTAACACAGATAATGTGCTCTCCACGAGATCAGTCACTTGCAAAAAGCTTTGTCCAATTCTTTGAAAAGGTGTGATTTTTTTTCCTCTGTCCTGTTTGAAGTTTGGTGGAATTTAGAAATTTGAAGGAATAAATTAGGAGCCTGAATGAAATGTTTTGAAATGTATATATAAATGTATAAAACTAGACACTAGTATTTCATTCACTTTTGTCAACACAAATAGAGAAAGAAGACGACTTTTTGTTTCCAAAATGTGACTTAGAAAGATACAGGGCTCTATGGGTTGTGGTTGTTGTTGTTGTTGTTGTTAACAGAAATAATTTTTTTCAGATCTATCACCCCAGGTGCTGCCAAACTCCCAAGCCAGTATTTCCAGCTACTGGCCAACACTTTATGAGAATATACTGAAAGCCACCCTATGGATTCCTACAAAGTACTGGGGGAGAGAGAGGGGGCTACTATTCCATTGGTCTTGAGACCAGCACAGTTGTAGATAATAAGTATCCGGAAAGGATATTATAAATTCTTTTGGATATTTCTTTTTTTTTTTTTTTTTTACAAATACTGTTAAGCATTCATTTACGAAATTCTAAATCTCAATTTCAATAATAGCAGAAAGCTACCCCTTTAAAATTGTATCTGTTTGCAAGTGAAAAAAAAATAGCCATTCACTGATGTTATAGAATAAAGCCAACGAAAGGGCGACTGTGCTAAGGTAATTCCAGCATAGCAGGATTTATATTGAATGTGTTCTGCATAAGATTCCATGCTATCCAGACTAGACCATCCATCAAATCTTTTAGACTAGAATCTAGATAAAGAAAATGCATTTTAGTTTCAGTAGAACTTCCTACATTCCTAGAGGCTAGGGTTCAAGACATTAAAACATTAATGACACTCCTACGTTCTAGACCCTATTGGAGGCAAAACTAAATAAAATTCCTGCCCTTGAGAAGCTCACAGTCTACAGCTATCAGTAATAACGGTCCGATATTTACTGAATGCTTACTATGATCTAGGCACTGATTAAAAGCTTTATGTCAACTCAGTTAATGCTCCCAGTACTTGAACATCACTGGAAATTCCATATGCTGAATTCACATGGAATTAAATGGAAGTCCTCAAAGTAGCCAGTCTCTTGCGGGAGCAAGAGAGTCAGGAATTGTTTTTTCATTTCTAAAATGTTTATGCCAGGTACAACATGTTTATAGTATATGTTGGTTTGCTGAGTTATAACTCAGGGGAATAGCAAGTTATTTAAATGTGACAAATGTATTCCTAGTCTGTAAAGAACAATTCATGTTCTGATCTTGTTTTTTCAGATTGAACAGTGAGTTCAATCTGGAAAAAAAAATTATTAGAATTGCCATACTGAAAAGATCTTTAGATCACCACTGATCTTATTCTGCATTTTAACTGCCTCAAATTCTATATTCACTTGAAAGTGGGGGCCAAAGTCAGATTAGCAACAAGTTTTGCAGACAAAAAGAAATCCTGGTTGTAAATCCCATGATATATTGTACTCAATGCTGTATATAATGCTATCTAATGTGCTGCCTTATTGAAGAACTCCATGTCCATTTGGCTTACATTAGAGGGAAACTTAACTACAGCTTAACATATTGTCCATTTTCAACACTGTCACGTTGCATTCATAGGGAGCACATTTTAATTTTTTTATCAGTAATCAAGTGGAAGTTTCTTTTTGTTAAATTAAAGCAAGGGTTTTTAAATAAAGGGCATGGGGGTAGGACGCCACCTTTTGGTGGTAAAACAAATAGAAATCCCTTTTTAAACATGTTCCTGACATCATTTCATTTTTACACGAAAGCAGAGCTGCTTGTCCCCATTTTGTTATATCCAAAGTAACGGGGGGGGGGGGGGGGGGGGGGGGGGGGGGGGAGGGAGGGGGAAGGAACATTGTAAATGCAAAATTGGTAACCTTCAGTTAACTATGGCCGAAATGTCCCCAAAGCTATGAGAAATGTTAGTGCTGTGCCATGTATGATTAACTACTAATCAAACACCAACTTTGTTCTGCAAATACTGTGTCAGTGAATATATGAGCATTTTGGGGAACAGAAACAAGTGGCTATTTACCACTTAATGAGACACCTGAATGCTCCTCTGAGTTCAGAGTAAACAGAAACTTTAAAATCACATCATTCAGTACCTCTTAAACTATAATTACCATCTTCCTAATTTTTGCCATATCTATATAACATAGTAATTCCTGAATAATTAATATGCTGTACTCACTGGAGTAGTGATTATGGTAATTGTGCTGAATATTCATTCTCCTTTAAATCAATCTGCATGTTACTTATTTTTGTATTACTACTTTAAATGGGAAATCAGTACCACCCTCCATAAATTAAAAACAATCACAGTGAAAACAGTCATTGATTTCTCTTTGTTAGAAAGAAAGAGTGGCAAAAAATATATAAAAATTAAAAATAATTTTTTTAAAAGAGAAAGTGGAAAGTGCTGAGAAGTGTTAAAGGCATGGGTGTCAACAGAGAACATTGTTTTCTCTTTGTTTTTGTGAACAACCAGAGGATCAAAAGTGTTTGCAGAGGGAGTATCATTTTCAATATGTGATTCAATGTTATCTAATGTCATCCCAGTGGCAAGACTTTTACACTTTGAGAAACTGGAATAACCAAGTATATCAAATTACAGAGTAGAAAGCTGGGGCCCGGGGAGGTTAAATCACCCTCCAAGGCCAAATAATTAACCAATTATAATTAACCCAGTTGCCCGGACTCAGTTCCTTTGTCGATTTCCATCTCATGCTTTCCACTTCACAAAAGAGAGTGTCACCCATCCTCATATATTACATGGCCTGCCTGGCTTTTGAGAGATAGCCAACCTACACATCCCTTTACAGACAGAGAAGAAACAGGCCACAGAGGGTCAAGATCAAATTCAGCCCCTCCTCACCCTCACCTCTCCCTCAGGTGTGGCAGACATGCAGGTGGGGGTAAACACGGAGAAGAAAGGGGGGGAGGGTTGGGGGGAGAGATGGGAAGTAGAGAGAAGTTAATAAAAGTGGTCAGGCTCTGTAAATGGAAGCTTGCTCTCTTTCCTTCTTAGAAGAGAAAAATGGCTAATGAAAATCATGTGTTTTGGAGTAAGTAGCAAGAGAAGTGTGTCCTCTGCATTCTGATGTCTATGTCCACACCAACAGTTAACAGAGGATCTCTTGTTTTAAAGTATACAATATTATCGAGCACTCTGAGACAAACCATTTGATAATTGAGTGGCTTGAAAAGCTAGTCAAGAAATGGTGAAAGACTCCAATTTTAACAGGGTTTTCTCCAACAACAAAACTTATTCAGAGGCTCGGCATTAAAACTAGAGACAATAGTGCATTTTCTGAAGTTTTAACCACACAGAGGGGCCTTAGTTATAAAGATTGCACTTCCTGCTTTTTTTCCTTTTAAGGACACAGTTCTATAAACATAAATAAACATGGCCTGCAAATATTTTCGTGTTTTTCTAATCGGTCCTGGTTGCTGGTTACTACTCCATAGCTCTTTGCCTGTGGGTCCCAATGCATTGTAATCTCTATAAACTACAACATACAAGAAAGTATTCGGCCCAGTACCTCCACTCCAAAAATTTCTCCTAGCCCCCTAAGCCCAGAACATTAGCAATGCAACATGTTGGTAATTTGTAGATGCATAAAAGTAGTATAAGCCACTCGACCCTACCTGCCAGAGATACTAGAACATTCTAGAACCTTGCTGTACAAAATGAGATATGCTGATCTGCCTTGTGAACAGCACTGAGGGGGCTAAAAACGCAGACACTCCACCTGCCCCCTAGACCTACTGAATCAAAATCTGCACTTGAAAAAACTGCCCATCCGAGTCTCTTACTCAGAAAAGTTTGAGAAACACAGACCTGCAGTGCACGCATTCTCTCTCAATAACCTTGACAGCCTTAAGCTGCTTGACAGCCTGTAAACTGTCTGCAGTACCTGGTTCTCCAAACTGGTGTCTTTTGTAAACTTTGTTGGTTCCTTGTTTTTAACCACTTGCAAAGGTAAGCCACTCAATCACCTATGTAAACCATGATTAATTCCTTTGACATTAAAAGCAGGGGACTTCTCTCTCCTTTTACCCCAAAGAGACTGCTAATTGCCCTCCAATTGTTTACCTTTGTATTGTTTTATGAGTGCTCAGAGAAAGATGGAAGCTGTTCCCCACCAGATCAGAAACAAATGCCAGACAGGTTTGGGAAGGCTGAACACATGCTATGACCACACCTTGTTAGGAGAAGGGCTTCGCTTTCTTTGTTTTGTTTTCTTTTTTATGGAAGGGATGACGCCTCCATAATTATAGGTACTGCTGTTTCAAACCCAGAATGTTTTCCAAACCACTGAGGGGCCACACCTTCAGAAGCCCATGAGCCGTCCTGGTTGGATTCTCTTTCCAATTCCCTCCACGGTTGATAAAGACACGTCCAAGCACAACCAGATTTACATTAAGTGTAATGAAGGGCAGGGGGACCCCATCCAAATGTGGTTGCCTCCTGAATAAACATGAAGGAATCACAGGTAAACCTCACAGCTGATGGTTAATTTGTTTCTGTGAAGTTCTCAAAAAGACTGTAGTCACTTCACCATCCTAACAAGATAACAGGTTACTTTTGTAACCTCCCCAAAAATAATTAAAACTATTGTTTTAATACTATCCTAAGGCAGTATAATTAAGTCTCTGAGTGAGTAATTGTGTACCTGAATTCAAAATAAGATTTCACATGTAAAGCAAAGTTCTGATTCTAATCTCTGAGTAGTGTCTTGGCTCATATTTAGAATCCACAAGTACCAGTGCACTGTTACAATAGGCATTGTTTTATAGGGCTGAAGACAGACTGTGTTTGTACGAGAAGGGAAATGAGGCAGGTCTTCCCACCTTCAGGAACACTGAGGTTGTGTGTTCCAAGTTATGGAAGATTTTAGAAGCGGCTAAAGAATACTTACCAAGCATGGGAATATGCTGACATTTTTGTTATGCTAAGCCTGGGATGTTTTTTAGTAATATCTATAAAATAGCTATCAAGAGAAGTTTCCTTTCTACCCCAGGATGTTCTTGAGCCACTGTTAAAAGGAGAAAGCCATACAAAGATTAAAAATCTGATCTTCTCACGGCTAGTATGACTCCTATGGAAATGGATCGAAACTGAAGGTAATCATATGGACAGATTTAATTTAAAAGTAATACATTTATATGCACAGAGAAATAGACACAAGAATAAACGTGTATGTTTGTGTGTGAGTTAGTACATACTCGTACATTTATTTCCCAGCTCTGTCCACTGAAAGGGGCGAGAAGCAGCATATACACCCAACGGCAATGAGCACACCCAGCCCCACATCTTGGTTTCTAAATGTGTTTCTCCAATAAAAGAAGTCAGAGATTCTCAAAACACTAGTCAATTCCAGGGGAGGGGGACACAAGATAAGGCTGGAGCCAGAAAGTGCTAATGGAAGTGTGCGCACACACACACACACACACACACACACACACAAAGACGGTGGTGGAGTGGGGAGAGACTTACTGGAAAGGCATAGGAGCCGACCTGAAAGAGCTCCCCAATGCCCAAAGTTGAGACATCTGAAACAAGAAGAGAAAGAACCGTAATATTGGATTGTAACACACACATATATGTGTGTACAGAAGGTGCCAAAAAAGTGTATACACATTTTAATAAAGGAAACAACTGTATTAGTTGTAATACTCAATGTATACCGATAACAAAAGATGAATACAAGTCACGTTTGACTTCTGCAATTACAAGAGGTGCTCAAAGTGGTTCCCATCAGTGTCCAGACACTTCTGATTATGGCGAACTACTGCTTGAACATAGATAACATTTCTTAAAATGTGTATACATTTTTTTGGCACCTCCGGTATATATACACATACATACATAAATGGGAAAGTGATGCAAGATTCCTTACAGAAGATTAGTGGGGTCCAATAATCAATGTTTTAACAAGTTTAAAGCTGAGGGTACGGCCCAGAGAACTCAGCCAGGTAACTTCAATGACTTGAAGTGGATTGTGTGTGATTAGAGAGAAGGGGGTGTTGTGGGCAGTTTTAGCGCACAGGCCTCACCTAAGGGGCAGGTATTGACTGCCCTCACCAGGAAAGCCAGCCCAGGTCAGGAGGAACTTGTGAATTTTCAAGAGAGTCAAGAAATCTCAATTTTTATCCAAATAGTCCTTGGTTGCTGAGGGACCATGGACCTAGAAGGTCATAGCTGGTTAGGATATATACACTGAGGTTTGGAATCCTTCCGTGGGGACTTCCAATCGTTACCTACCCTGGGACTCTCTCCACTGTAGAAGGAGCTTTACAGAGGGTAAGGTGAACAGCAGTATAATGAGCATAGACAACAGTATTGTACTGTAATTATGGAATGTAATAAATACAACTACGAAGTTGTATTTGCAATCATACTACAATATATAAATGTATCTGTGGGGACAGAGCCAGGAGTGCAGTTTCCAGGCCCTCAGCCTCACGTGGAAAGGTGCTGGCTCAGGTAGTAAATGGCCATCAACTGTGGTTGGTTGGCCATCCGCTGTGGCTAGTTGGCCGTCAGCTGTAACCAGTGAGCCATTGGCCACTAATATAACTGCCGTGGCTACGCTAGCAGCAAATGGGGGCTAGCAAGAAGATGGTGGCTGAGCTAGCAAGAGCAGGTTGCAGTTAGCACAGCGAATTGCAGTTAACAAGTGAGGTTGGTTGACAGAGAGAGAATGGATGGCAGCTTGTGAATAGTGTGGCTCCTGCTTCCTGTGTCTCCAACCCAGCCGCTAGCGAGACTGTAGTGGTATGACTCCCCTATCTATGGCTCCGAGGGTGTTCCGTTTTGGCCTCACCATGTCCTGCGTTCTTATGTGGGGAGCGGGACCAGAGACCCTGCATGACACCCTGCATGACAGTTTCAAAGTAATAGGTTGTACACCTTCAATTTACACAATGTTATACATTAAATATATTCAATAAAAATGTAAAGACATAAAGGAAAAAGTCAGGACATCATAACATTGCAAAATTTCCTAGAAATCATGGTGTTTAACTTTCTAGTTCTCCACAAGTGAAAACAGTCACAGAAAGGTTAGCTGAAATGCTTCAGAGCTAGGCAGGGTAAGGTCTTGTTTACTGGCAGAGTCTTGGGCACACGGCATACCTAACAGCTGAAAACCCTAGCACCACACTTACCAGCATGTTGCTTTGAGCAAGGTCCTGAACCTTTCCAAGTTTCCATCTGCTCCTTGGTAAAATACCAGTAGTAACTGCACATATCTTTTTAAAATTTATTTACTTTTTATTAAGGTGTAGCTGACACTACTATATTAGTTTCAGGTGCACATGATAGTGATTTGACATCTATCTGCCTTACGATGTGATCATCTCACTAAGTCTAGTACCGTTTTGTCACCATACAAAGTTATTACGGTATTGTTGATGATTTTCCCTGTGCTGTCTCTACTTTACATCCCCCTGACTTACTTACTTGGAAGACATGAGGATGTAAAGTACTGACAGGGAAAATAGTCAATAATTAGAAGTGTGAACTTCTTAACCCCCTTCACCTTTTTCACCCTTCCCCCATGTCCCTCCCCACTGGCAACCATCAGCTTGTTCTCTGTCTATGGATCTGTTTCTGTTTTGTTTTCTTCATTTGTTTTTTTAGCTTCCATATATACGTGAGATCATACGGTATTTGTCTTTCTCTGTCTGACTTATTTCACTTAGCAGAATGCCCTTTAGGTCCACCCATGTTGTTGCAAATGCTAAGATTTCATTCTTTTTTATAGCCGAGTAATATTCCAGTGTGTGTATCTGTGTGTGTGTGTGTGTGTGTGTGTGTGTGTGTGTATTCACATCTTCCTTATCCAATTGTCTATTGATGGGCATTTAGGTTTCTTCCATGTCTTGGCTATTGTAAACAATGCTGCAGTGAACATAGGGGTGCGTATATCTTTTTGAATTAGTGTTTTTGTTTCTTCAGATAAATGCCCAGGAGTGGAATCACGGGATTAATATGGCAGCTTTATTTTTAGTGTTTTGAGAAAGGTCCGTACTATTTTCCACAGTGTCTGCACCAACTTACAATCCCACCAACAGTAGATGAGGATTCCTGTCTCTCTACATTCTAACACTTGTTATTGACTTTTTGATAGTAGCCATTCTGACAGGTGTGAGGTGGTATCTCATTGTGGTTTTAATTTGCATTTCCATGATGATTAGTGATGCTGAGCATCTTTCCATATGTCTGTTACCCATCTGTATAACTTCTTCAGCAAAATGTATATTCAGGTCCTCTGCCCAATTTAAAAAATATATATATATATATTAGTTTCAGGTGTACAAAACAACATAATGATTATACCCTTCACAAAGTGATAACTCCAACAAGCTACTACCCCTCTGATATCATATACAGCTGTTATAATACCATCGACTATCTTCCCTGTGCTTTGGTTGACATTCAATATTATTCTACGTCAGCTTCAGGTGTACAGTTCAGTAATCAGGCAAACACTGTCTATGAAGTGATTGCCCATTTTTTAATCAGATTTTTTATGTTGAGTTATATGAGTTCTTTATATATTTTAGATATTAACTTCTTATCGGATATATCATTTACAAGTATCTTCTCCCATTCAGTAGGTCGTCTTTTCATTTTATTGATGATTTCCTTCACTGTGCAGAGATTTTTGTTTGATTTTTGTTTGAGTCCCACTTGTTTACATTTTCTTTTGTTGCTGTTGTCTGAGGAGACATATCCAAAAAAAAAAAGAATTGCTAAGATTGATGTGAAAGAGTTTGCTGCCTATGTTTTCTTCTAAGAGTTTTATGGTTTTAGGTCTTACATTTAAGTATTTAAGCCATTTTGAGTTTATTTTTGTATAGGGTGTAAGAAAGTGGTCCAGCATCATTTTTTTTGCATGTATCTGTCCAGTTTTCCCAGCATCATTATTGAAGAGCCTCTCTTTACCTCATTGTATATTCCCACCTCCTTTGTCATAGATTGATCATGTAAGCATGGGTTGGTTTCTGGGCTTCCTATTCTGTTCCATTGATCTATGTGTCTGTTTTATGCCAATACCATGCTGATGACATTACTCTAGCCTTGTAGTATGGTTTGATATCGGGTAGCATGATACCTCCCACTTTGTTCTTCTTTCTCAAGATTGCTGTGGCTGTTCGGGGTCTTGTGTGGTTCCATATAAATTTTAGAATTATTTGTTCTAGTTCTGTGAAAATACCATTGGTATTTTGATAGGGATTGCATTGAATCTGTCGATTGCTTTGGATAGTATGGACATTTTAACAATATTAATTTCCAATCCATGAGTGTGGTATAGCCTGCCATTTATTTGCGTTGTCTACCGTTTCTTTCCTCAGTGTCTTATACTTTTCAGAGTATAGGTCTTTCACCTCTTTGGTCAGATTTATTCTTTGGTGCTTTCTTTTTTTTTTGATGTAATTATAAATGGGATTGTTTTCTTAATTTCTCTGATAGTTCATTATTGGTGTATAGGAATGCCACTGATTTCTGTATATTAATTTTGTACCCTGCTACTTTACGGAATTCACTGATTAAATTGAATAAGTTTTTGGTGGAATAAGTGCACACATCTTACAGGATTGCTGAGAGGATGGAAGGAGACGCTGCATGTGCAGTGCTTAGCCCAGGGCGGGGCACAGAGTAAATGCTCGGCAAATCTTAGTGCATTTGGAAGAAGCAGCATTTGATTCAAAACTCAGGAACCCTGACTCCCTGGTCAGGGCTTCTCCGGGTTTCAACTGAAGGAATTCTAGGCCTTGGAGCTCCAATGTAAAAGAACATTTTGCCTGAATTTTCTCAGTGCCTTTCAAATCATTCCAGTTAGGCTGCCTACCCCACCCACTTTGAAATCAGGTCTGCTTCCAATTGACTAATCCTTGATGCAAGAATAAGATGGAGATTTTTTTTTTTCTTTATTAAGTCAGAACAGGAAAACAGCAATAGAAGAATCACCTTCCTAGGCAGGACCATTCTCATGAACCTGAGCAGGGTTCCTTCAGATCAGGGTTTTTTAACTGCTGACTTTGGGGCTGGATCAGTCTTTGCTGTGGGGACTGTCCTGTGCATTGTAAGATGTGTAGCAGCATCTTTGGCCTCTGCCTATGTGCCAGTGACACCCACACACTCCCCAGTTGTGACAACCAAAACTGTCTGCAGACATTGCCAAACGTCCCCCAGGAGGTAAAACTGCCCTCAGGTGAGAATCACTACTGCAGACACCCCAGCACAGGAGGCAGGCAGGGCTTTCTCTGGGCCACCAACATTCTTCTCCCTGCCAGTGCTATTTATCTGATAACTTCATCCACAAGAAAAAGCAGAAACCAGCCTTTCTCTCTGTGACTGAGTAACCAAATAATTCTCTTTTCAAAACAGAGTGGCTTAAATGAGGCTCTTTGTCACTGGAACTGAGCTCAAGGTGGGCACCATAGCCCGAGTCAGTCACCAGCAGTCCCTCTCGGTTCTGACAAAGCTCTTGGCAGAGAAACTTGTTCCATCATGATCCAGTGCACTTTATTAGAGTCCATGACTCCATAAACAATGGCAGATGTTTGTGTCAGACTCATAGATCTCAGTCTAAAAACAAAAGGCAATAAAGGAAGTGGTGACAAATACAATCAGAACTTTAGGATACTGAGTCTCATAAGACGACACGTGGGATTTAAATTACGTTGAGACTTCATCTGGGTGTTCTAATTAAAACTTCCCTTCCTTTGGGAAGTCCAAGGGCATTTGCCTCTCAGGTTTAGGAAACTACGGAACCAACTGGACAGTTTATTATACGGAGGGGTCAGTACCTGTCACCACCTCCACTTTCTCAAACCTCATCCCTCTCTCTGCGGGGCCTGAACAACTTCTGTAACCCAGCTTGTGGTTGCTGTTTTAATAGCCAGTAATGAACTGTCTGAATGTTACTAGATTGAGAGAACAATTTTGGGGAAAAAAAACAAGTGTTTGTTTCTAAGACTTTTGCTAACCTTAGCATTTTGATGGTTTTAGGATCTAACATGGTTTCTAAGGATTCAGTTCAACTTTGGAGGGACTTTTTATAAGAAGCAGAAATGGGCATCTGCCAGGGCCCCTCATACAGCAAGCCTCATGTCAATGTCATCCAATCATTCATTCAACAAGTATTCGTCACATGCTACTGTGTCCAGTCACTGCTTTAGACATCAGGGAAGAGAACTAAATGAAAGACAAACATCCTTGCCTTCATGGAGCTTACATTCTTGTGAATTATGGGTAATTTTTCAATTGAGCACTTTTTAGAAGGAACTGGAAAGCTGTTGCCAATATAAACTGAACGTCAGCAAAGAGGATTATTTTGTTAGAGTTATCACTTAAACTAGAAGAAAATAACAAATCAACTTTTGTAGATTTTGAAGCAGGGGATAAAAATAGAAAAATAAATGAATAATAATGGTAAAATTGTCATTAAGAACCTACCACGGAGAAGTTTAAAGTTTAATATACCAACTATGGAAAGATCAGACCACTCTGAAAACATATTGAGTCCCCAGCTTAGCTAGAAGTGCATAGGTCCTAGAAAGATTCAGAAAAACCAAATGAAGCCAATATTTATGTTTTTAGGAGGGAGAAAAGGAGGGGGGGAGAGAAAAAGAGAATCTATCTCTTAGTGGCAAGTGAGCTGTGGCATTCTACTGAAAAGAATTTGGGGCCCAGAGAGAAATGGTGGGATGAAGATTATGATTCTGGCATACCTACAAGACTCCAATTGGCACAACAAAACCAGCCTTTCCTCCAAGCAACAGAAAATACCCGCTTCTGGAAGCTTGTCTTAGGACACAGAACAGCCAAAGGTAGAAGAGGCCAATCAAATCTTCTGTGGTTGTCCCAGCAGGGGACTGGGGCAGCGTGACTCTTATGCTGGAGGGCAACAAATTCTGCATCTTTCTGGGTCACAATTCAGAAGTTAGAATTCTGGAGAAGAGATGATAATGGTCTGTCTAATTTGTATTGTCCTCCCTAAGGAAGCAGCAACATCTATGCTCCTAAAGAATCGAACGTGGCCAGCCTGCTGTTTGCCTGGTGGATTTCTCTGCTGCCTGAAAAGTCACGTGTTTCTGAACGTTTGGAAGTGTATTACCCAGTTGTTTGTTTGTTTCTGTCTTCCCTATAAACAGTTTGATCTCCTTCTGGGGAAAAGAAATAATGTGAGCAGAGCACACACACGCACACACACACACACACGCACACGCACGCGCGTGCACTTTCAGAAATGCTCTGCCCCAGTGTCCAGTACAGCCAGATTATTCTAGGGCTTTATTCTAGGGCAAAAAGAATCATAAAGAGGAAGATGCTAGCTTTTTCTCACAGTTTCATCTCATGCTCAATACTGAATAATATGTTTTAAAAATTGCAGCAGCTCTTTGGTTATATAGCAATGTTAAAATTGGCTTTTCTGGATTATAAGGAAAGACAATATAGTTTAGAATTCCAACCTCTCTAGCGTACTTACAAATTCTTCCCTCTAAAATTCACCTGTGCCATGACTGCCTCACTTAGGATATTACTACTTTATGCCTATTTTACGTGTTTACGATAAAATCACTGCTCGCCTTTCATGCTGTGCAGGCGGCAGAGTCTCCACCTGCTGTTCCGTCTAGCCAGCATGCCCTTCTTCTTCAAACTCTGAAGGTCGGTGCTTTCCAGCCTCCAGTTCTCAGTGGACATGTCGCCTCTTCAGAGAAACCTTCACTGACTTCTTCCAGATGCAGCCCTTCCCGCCTCCTCCTTCCAAAGTAACATCTAAAATTATGACTTGCTTCTTGATTCATTTACTCAGGTATTGTCTGGTTCCCTCCCTAGAAATAAGCTCCAGGAGGCCAGAGACCAGCTCACTTTTGCTCACTGCAAATCCCTCAGAGGCATATGGTAGGCACTTAAATATCTGAGTGAATGAACAAACGGATGAATGATTAAGTGGCAAGATCACTGCCATCAGGAGACCCTATCACTTTTGGCCTTTCCTTCCTTCGCCATAAAATAATGATAATGATGCCCAACTCAGAAGCGAGTGATTCAAATGGGTACAAAGATTCCCTTAACAGGGACCCCAAAGACACAAGTGTGGCGGAGAAAGCTGGGAGGGAGTCCCAGGGAAGTGAACCTGCTAAGGAGGGCGTGGGTAGCCAGCCTTGGGATCTCCCCTCACCTGGGACCCCATGAGCATCAAGCCAAACACGTCAAGTCTAGTGGACAAAGAGAAGCTTGGGCCTCTGCTGACCTGTTTGTC
Source organism: Rhinolophus ferrumequinum (assembly GCF_004115265.2). NCBI lineage: Eukaryota > Metazoa > Chordata > Mammalia > Chiroptera > Rhinolophidae > Rhinolophus > Rhinolophus ferrumequinum. The sequence goes on from NC_046300.1 coordinate 65,140,232, forward strand.
TTCTAGCTCAACATGTGTATTTACACATGATCTTTTAGACTTAACATTTCACCTGGACCCCAGAATCACCAAGACCTTTTAATTGTTAAGAGCAGACACGCAGGAGATCTTTCAAAGTTATTTAAAATTAGAAACATATGTCATAGAAAATATAGCCAGGCAAATATATTCAGAATTAAAATATATGATGCATAACTATAAAATAATGCAAATGAACACACACACACACACACACACACACACACACACACCTGAATATATGGTTCCAATTGTGTGCAGTACACTTAAAAGTAGTTGCTTTGAGGATCTCTGCATTTATTCCAATAGTGATTCCATTCATCAAACCACATTTGAATCTTCCTTTTTGGAATTTCCAGGGAAAATTAAGACACTGGTTATAACATTGCCTCTTACGGTATATTTTGTCCACATGACTCTGTTTGATTTTTTTTAAATGACCAAACAGAAATGTAGAGCATGCCTGGGCAGGGTGGGGATGGGCCAGTGCAGGCAACCAAGTGGTGATTCCTGGTGTTTTTCTGAAATAATGGAGCCTGGGTTCCTGTCTGGCTCAGAAAGTAGCTTTAAAGGCAGTAATCAAAAGTGAAATTCAAAAGATGTCTCACTGGTAGCATCACTGAAACAAGCATGTAATTTCCCAAGGTAGGAAATCTTGAAGGACAACATTCTTTTGGATCTATAACATGTAATGTTTATTTTTAAATTCCACATGATTACTTACAGAACATCCTTATTTGGGAAAAACAGCTTACAAATGTGTGCAACTCCCAATTCTAAAGATCTCTGTTACATTAAGGGGTTGTATGTTTCCATTCTGGTCTCTAACACGAGAAATTAAAATATAATTCTTGTTGCTTTTCAATCAATCATAAGCAAGATCAAATGAATAGAAGGCAGACTGTTGTAAATATAATTAATCACTTGTTTTATAAAAGTCACAAGACTGCATAATTATAACATTGTTTTTTAATACTTTTTAAAAATAATGAATGCTCAAAGCATAAAATTTGAAAAACAGTAAGTAAGAATAAGTGCTAAGTAACAAATATCCATCATTCCATCATCTATAAAAAAGAAAGGTAAACTTCTGGGCATATATCTTTCTACACGTTTCTCTAGCTTGTGTGTTTGTGTGCACTATGGACATATAGCTGAGGATGGATGGCCTGTTCTGCCACATAGTAGTTGTGGGACGTTTGCAAGGTACTGTGCCTCTGAGCTATCACCTATAAAATGGGAATAATAGTCCATGTGTTGTGTATTGTAACAATTAAATGATACCAGGAACATTAAGCTCATAGCCTAGTAGCTAACACATGATAAGTACTCAAATTAATTATACCCGCATTGTTATTATACAATTTGAAATGTCGCTGTTATCACTGAAAATTTTATTATGAACATTTTACTTAACAATTATTTTAAATTCCATTATAAAAGTACAATTAAAACTTGGAGCTATTAATCTGTTACTCAAAACTTTCCACAGGTTGGTAAATAGAAAAATTTGTTGCATGATATGAAGACAGAGATGCCAAAGCCACCAATAAGAATTAAAAAGAAAAAAACAAAACAAAACAAAAAACACGATTCCTTGGAAACCAACAGAATTAGCATCCGTGACAGTGGGTTCAGGCACAAATATAACTACTTTTTTTGAAAAATCGATAGGTGAAGTTGGGTCTAGTACAGTGGTTCTTAGTTGGGGGAAATTTTGCCCCCAAGAGACATTTGTGACAATTTTGGGGGTAGGGTTACTGGCTTCTAGCGGGTAGAGGACAGAGATGCTGCTCAACATTCACAATGCCCAGGACGGTCCCATAACAGAGAAGTGTCTGGCTTTTCCAATGTCAGTAGTGCTGCAGCTGAGAAACCCTATCTAGTCCTAACTAGCTTTATAATCTCAAACCAGTCACTTTCCCTAATAATGACAGTGATGATTATAACAGTTCACGTTTATCAAGCACTGCTGCCAAGCACTGTGCTAAATGCTTCATGTGCATTATTCTGGTTTTAGTTTTCCCCGTAGTCCTATGATGTGGCCTCTATTATCACCCGTAATTTACTGGTGAGGAAACAGGCCCACAAGGATTAAGAACTTTGCTCCAGATGACACAGCTAACAAGTGATGTGGTTGGGGGTCATGTCATTTCATTCTTGAGCCTGTGCTCTTTACTCCAACACTCTCCTGCCTCACTCTGAGCTTCCCCATGTCTCCAGATGTTTATAGAGATACGTTATGATCTACTGATAGAGGTTCCATCTCATGTGGCAACAGCATTAGCATTTTCGCAGAAGCCTGGGGTACCATGTTGACAAGGATTGTGTGGCCATGGATGGCTCAACAGAGAGAGAGCCCTGATCAATTACTGCGATCTACTTCGGGTGTGGGTGGAAGAGCAGTGGTATTCATGTCACATATTTGGTATCTTTGGACTAGATGATCTTATTTAAGGTCTTTCCAACAGCCACCCACCTCTGTTCCTGTTTTCTTTTCCCACCATGAACAGCACAAGAGCTCCTGGCCAGGAGCCATTTGCAGGGTTGTACACATCAAAGAGTCAGAGACTGAGCTGTCTATTGCAAGGGCTTTATTCAATCACAGTTTTCCCTGGTTGCAGGGAGTGCTGAAAACTGTCAGGTCTTACCCTACATAAGACAGAAAACATCAAAGTTTGTGAAAATCACAGCACACCTCCACCCAGAGTCAAAGCAAAGAACAAACAACTTTGGGGGTTGGACTGATTTCATAAAAGAATCTGACTGACCGAAGCAAAAAAAACCAGCAATGGCCACGAAGTTTAGAGAGGCCAAATAATAACTACTACATTTTTAAAAAATTATGCAATGTTTAGCAAACTGAGATCACTGGGGGCGGGAGAAAAGGAATCGCATACACTTTAATAAACAAAGTCGTATTCCGACAAACATTTAAGCCACTGTAACCAAGACGAGAAACTGAAGCTCGTTTTTAGTTACAAAGATCTGAGGGATCGGGTGGGAAATAAACAAAAATCCAAGGGGAAAATCATTAATAAGATACTCTGAACTATTTTCCCATAAGTAATTTCTTTTTTAAAAAAGAAAAGCAATATTCTGTGTTTTTAAAAAAGCCAAGTTCCTGCATTTCTGTCCAAATAAAACCTCTTTGCCAGCAGTCAAACAAAAAACCTGAAATTCCATTGTTATAACATTATGTCTGCGGGGTGCCACTCGGAATATCTTCCCCCAAAAAGCTGAGTCATTAATATAGGACTCTGCAATGAAGGGGAAAAGAAAAGAAAACCCTCCCACTCCAAAAAAAAAAACCCCACAAAACTTGAATTTATATCCTTGTAGTGTATCATTTCAAGGGCTTCCTGTTTACTAACAACAAGAACAGCACACACACACACCCCACATCAAATTTTCCAGGAAGTTAGATAGTTAAATAAAACAACATTTGGACTTAATTAGTAAAAGCAACGTCATTTCTTCCTAAACCACCTCTATCATTGATGATTAAAATGCTGCTCTCACTACAGGAGTGGAAAACTGATTCTACGGGATCACATTTCTATCTGTCTGAAAGATTCCAAGACATGTGGAGATAAAATAATATACATCATTTTTTCTTATGAAATAACTTTTTAATCAAATTGTCTTACATGCAAAATAATCCATCTCTATAACACAAAAGCAAATAAGTATTGAAAACTCTACTGTAGTAAGATGAATTTTGCTCATGTTGAGCTTAAGGCAACTCAGCAAGAAATGACAACACAGCACTAAATTATTTACATCCGCGACAGCTTAGCTGTGTCTACAAGGCACCAAAATATTATGATGATAAGAAAAAGTCAGTAATTGCTCAGATATTATTATGTCTAGTCACCAACAGCTGGAATTTCCTCAGTATTGGCTCTCTCCCACTAAGCATTTTGAGAAGTTCACTGAGAGGGCTTTTCCCACTCCTTCCCTCTGTCAGCTCACACGCCCCTCGCCCAAGGGAGCATCTACCTGCACTCCATGGAGCTCTCCACACAGCCACATTTGGTAACTTACTTCCATTGGGCTGTTCCTAGCCTTGCCTGGTGACAGCTAATGGTGCACTTGGATACAACCAAATTCTTGTATGTGAGAATTTTCTTAATTACAGAATATTTTGTCTCTTCAGTCAAAGATTTGGACTCTGCCATAATAATTCTAAGAGTCAAGGGAAAAAAAAATCACTGACTATCTTTCCCTTTCTACAAATGCTCCTCCCACCTTAACCTAGAGCAATGGCTTCTCTCTCTTTTTTAATTAAAATTTATTGGGGTGACAATGGTTAGTAAAATCACGTAGGTTTGAAGTGCATAATTCTGTACTACATCCTCTGTATTGGTGAACATTGTGTGTTTACCACCCAGAGTCAGTTCTCCTTCCATCACCATATATTTGATCCTCTTTACCTTCTTCTACCACCCTCTTCCCCCCTTACCCTCTGGTAACCACTGAACTGCTGTGTCTATGAATTTTTCTTTATTTGTTTTTCTTGTTCCTTTGCTGCTTTCAGTTTTATATCTTACATATCAGTGAAATCATATGGTTCTTGACTTTTTCTGACTTATTTCGCTTAGCATTATAATCTGAAGAGCCATCCATGTTGTCGCAAATGGCACTATTTCATCTTTTCTTGTGCCAGAGTAGTATTCCATTGTGTATATATACCGCATCTTCTTTATCCATTCATCTATTGAAGGACACTTTGTTTGTTTCCATGTCTTGGCCACTGTAAATAAAGCTTCAATGAACATCGGAGCACATATATCTTTATGGGTAAATGTTTTCAAATTTTTTGGGGGGTGTATACCCAGGAGAGGGATTGCTGCATCATATGGTAATTCTATTCTTAATTTTTTGAGGAACCTCCACACTGCCTTCCATAGCGGCTGCACCAATCTGCATTCCCACCAACAGTGTATGAGGGTTCCTTTTTCTCCACAGCCTCTCCAACACTTGTTACTATTTGTCTTGTTGATGATAGTCATTCTGACTGGGGTGAGGTGATATCTCATTGTGGTTTTTATTTGCATTTCTCTGATGATTAGTGATGTTGAGCATCTTTTCATAAGTCTTTTGGCCATCTGTATATCCTCTTTGGAGAAATCTCTATTCAGGTCCTCTGCCCATTTTTAAATTGGATTGTTTATCTTTTTGTTGTTGAGTTGTATGTGTTCCTTATATATTTAGGATATTAGCCCCTTATCGGAGGCTCTGTTTGCAAATACCTTCTCCCATTCGGTTGGTTGCCTCTTTGTTTTGTCGATGGTTTCTTTTGCTGTGCAGAAACTTTTTAGTTTGATATAGTCCCATTCATTTATTTTAGCTTTTACTTCCCTTGACTTTGAGGTGAAATTCCTAAAATCCTCTTTGAATCCAAGGTCCATAAGTTTAGTACCTATGTTTTCTTCTATGCAGTTTATTGTGTCAGGTCTTATGTTTAGATCTTTGATTCATTTTGAGTTAGATTTGGTACATGGTGACAGAAAGCAGTCCAGTTTCATTCTTTTTCACGTGGCTTTCCAGTTCTCCCATTACCATTTATCGAAGAGGCTTTCTGAGAAATGGCTTCTCTTGTAAGTAAAGGCTGTCCCACATCTTTAACAGCCAGTGGGCAGAGTGAGAGTTCTCCAAACGCCTTCCCACCTCTTCCCAAGCCTTCCTTCAGTAATTCATCATCGTTTGGTGTCTCCACCCGCACTAAAACGACCATCTCTCCATCCTCTCTAGCCCAGGGATATCATAGTTATGACAAACTATACTTATAGTCACCCTGGCCTGGTTCTAATACTGGTTCCACAAATTATCACTTGTGTGACTTCGGGTAGGTTACTTCCCTTATCCAGTCTTCGGTTTCTGCTTCTGCACAATAGGTACAACAATAGTATATTCGCCTGTTCAGGTTGCCATTACAAAATACCGTACTCGGGGAGGCTTAAGCAAAAGACATTTATTTTCTCAGAATTTTGGGACCAGAAGTCTAAGATTAAGATGCCACCAGGGTTGATTTCTGGTAAGGGCTCTCTTCCTGGTGTGCAGACAGCCACCTCCTGGCTGTGTCATCACATGGCCTTTCCTCAGTGCAGTGAAAGGGAGATCTCTGGTGTCTCTTCCTCTTCTTATAAGGACATCAGCCCTACCAGGTTATGACATTATTTAACCTGAATTACCTCCTGATAGGCCATATCTCCAAATATAGTCACATTGGAGGTTAGGACTTCAATATGTGCATTTTTAGGGGGCCACAGTCCATAACAAATAGCATTCCTGTCTCCTAGAATTATTTGAGGAATGTGCTATCTCAGGACCTCTGAGAAGCCAACGTGACAGATTATGTGTGCAAGAGACATACTAAGGAAACGACCTGTGAGTGAAATTGAGGAGCTAAAAGGAGACTAAAAGAGCTGTCAGACCAAAAAGCAGGTCTGACTGATGCTGTGGGGTGAAAGGGAAAGAAGGGAGTGTGAGTAGGGGAAGTCTTAGCTTACGGTACAGTTCTGAGGAAGATTCAGCAAGGCTAGTAAGAGTCCTAGAGCCAAAATCACTCATGCCTTCCAGTCATGGGCTTGTGTTACTCACTTGGTCACTGGCTGGGAAGAGGCTGTGGGAAGTGCAGTGAACACAATGGTGCTTTCAGAGGGCAGCAGGTGGGGCCGTTAGTTACACCTCCCTCGGCAGAGGATCTGAGAAGAGCACCTTCATGGCCACCAACGGTTAAATTTGATACATGCACATGAGGCCATATGCCCATCTCATAGTAAGAGCTCTATAAAATAGTAGTGGTAAAGAAGAAGATGATAACATCACCCTTCACATTTTACAGAATTTCTTGGAATTCCAGTTTTTATACCGTCATGTGCTACTATCATTCTCTGAGGCTACAAAATCCTTCTTGGTGAGCTAACCAGGTATACCTTGTTCTCTGTACTCAGGTAAATTTCCCTTCCAAACACTTCCACAGACACCTATTGGGCAACAACCTATATTTTAACATCACCCACAGAATCAAGATAAGTCTTATGATCACCTCAGCTTACTGTCTGGAGAATATTCCAGGCCACTGATGGAGGAAGGGAGAACTGAGGAGAGCCTGACACACTTTCTGAGTTGAAGGCACAGAAGTCCAAAGGCAAAAGTAGTTAAGGTTCTCAGGGCAGAGAAGCAGAGGAGAGGGTTATATGAGGGGGTACTCCAGATACTTGCAGAGTCCCCCTTGATCAGTCAGCTAAGAATTGATCTTACATGCATGTGAAGAAACTGCCCAAAGCCTGAGGAAAAAACACTCAGGAGGAAAAATTCCTAGAGCTCACATGGTACCAGAAATAACAGATGATCCGACAGTCAGAGTGAAAAACCTCCCTTCTCACAGGCCATCAGGCAGAGTACTCAGAAGGGTCTTCCCACAATAATGGGGAACAATTAGTCCTCACTAAATGATGATGTGGTCCCACCCCACAAAGTTCAGGAGCAAGACCCACAAGGAACAGTTTCCTGTCCCAGAACAAAGTACAAGAATGTTTATAGGAATACAAAAATAACCAGCACTCAACAAGGTGAAATTCAAAATGCCTGACATCCCATCACAAATTAGGCATGTAAAGAAGCAAGAAAATAGATCCCATATGAGAAGGTAAAGCAATCAAAACCAACCCCAATGGATTCTAATGCTAGAATTATCAGGGAAAGACATTAAAAGTTATTGTAACTGTGTCCCAAGGGAAATCAGAACATATTTTGAATTGAATAAAACACAACACATCAAAATGTGTTGGATACAGCTAAAGCAGTACTTAGATGGAAATTTAGAGCACTAAATGCTTATTAGAAAGGTGTCAAATCAGCAATTAAAGCCTCCAACTTAAGAAACAACATAAATAAGAGCTAATAATCCCAAGTAAGCAGAAGGAAGGCCTAATAAATGCAATAATTAATAAACTGAAAACAAAAATAATAGAAAAAAATCAATGAAATAAAAAGCTGGTTCTTTGAAAATATCAATAAAATTGATAAAGCACTATTCAGACTGACAAAGAAAAACAGAAAACACCAAGTACCAACACTAGGAATTAAAGGAGGTATCACTGCAGACTCCACAGACATTGAAATGATAATAAGAAATACTATGAACAATTCTATACACATAAATCCAGAAACTTAGGAGTATTGAACCAATCTCTTAAAAACAACAATTTACCCAAGGAAAAAAATATATAACTTGAATAATCTTATATTTATTTCTAGAAACTGAATTTATAATTAGAAATCGATTTCTAGAAATCGAATTCATAGTTAAAAACAAACCAAAAGCCTCTTCCTGTCAGATGATTTCATTGGTAAATTCTAAATAAAATGAAATGAAATGAAACCAATTCTAAATAATCTTTTCCAGAAAACAGAAGAGGAGGAAACACTTTCCAGCTTATTATGGCCTATTTACAGGCCATCATTACCGTGATACCCAAACCAGAAAAAGACAGTACAAGAAAACTATCCTTCATAAACAAAGCTGCAAAACTTCTGAACAAAATATTAGCAAGTCAAATCCAGCAATGTGTAAAAAGAAAAATATATCACAACCAAATGGAGTTTATACCAGGCATGTAAACCTATTTAAGATTCAAAAATAATCAATAGAATCTATTATATCAAAGTCTAGAGAAGAAACACCACATGATCATATACTTGATGCAAAAAATTCGACAAAATTCAATATTTATTCATGATAAAAAAAAAAAAATCCCTCAACAAACTAGAAATAGAGGGAAACTTCATCAGCCTGATAAAGGGTTATCATGTTTAATGGTAAAAGATGCAATGCTTTACTTCTAAGATTGGGAACAAGACAAGAATGTCTGCTTTTACCATTTCTTTTCAACTTCATACTGAAAGTTCTAGATAGTGCAATAAAGCGAGAAGCAGAAATAAAAGACATACAGCTCAGAAAGGAAGAAATAAAACTGTCTATTTGCAGATGATATGATTGTCTATGCAGAAAATCCCAAGAAATCTATCAAAAAAAAACTTCTTAGAACTAAAAAGTGAGTTTAGTATGATCATAGGATTCAAGGTACCATTAAAAATCAACTGTGCAAAAAAAAAAATTTGATTAAAATTGGACAGAGAATCTGAATAGACTTTGTTCGAAAGAAGGCATACAAATGGCCAATAGGTACTTGAAAAGATGCTCAACATCACTAATCCTCAGGGAAATGCAAATCAAAGCCACAGTGAGATACCACCTCACACCTGTTAGAATGGTTATTATAAAAAAAGACAAGAAATAGCAAGTATTGGCAAGGATGTGGAGAAAATGGAACCCTTGTGCACTTTTGGTCAGAAAGTAAATTGATATAGCCATGATAGAAAACAGTACGGAGGTTACCCCCAAAATTAAAAATAGAAGTAGCATATAATCCAGCAATTTCATTTCTGGTTATTTATTCAAAGAAAATAAAAACACTAACTCAAAAAGATATATGCACCCCCATGTTCACTGCAGCACTATTTACAATAGACAAGATGGGAAACCAACCTACACATCCACTGACAGATGAATGGATCAAGAGAATGTGACACACACACACACACACACACACACACACACACACTCACTGGAATATCATTCAGCCCCAAAGAAAGAATAAAATCTTGCCATTTGGGACAACGTGAATGGAATTTGAGGATATTATGCTAACTTTAATAAGTTAGACAGAGAAAGACAAATACTGTATGAGCTCACTTATATGTGGAATCTTAAATGAAACAAAACAAAACAAGCAAACAAGCTCATAGATACAGAGAACAGATTGGTGGTTGCCAGAGGTGGAGGGTGTTGAGGGGGGGAAATGGGTGAACGGGTCAAAAGTATAAACTTTCACTTATAAAATAAATAAGTCATAGGCCTGTAATGTACAGCACAGTAACTATAGTTAATGTATTGCATATTTGAAAGTTGCATATTGGGAAAATCTTAAAAGTTCTCAACAAACACAAAAAATTTTGTAACTATATATGGTGACAGATGTTAATTAGAATTATTGTGGTGATCATTTTGCAATATATACAAATATTGAATCATTATGGTGTACACCTGAAACTAAAATAATGTTGTATGTTAATTATACCTCAACTTAAGAAAGAAAACCCTGTAGAGCTAATATAAATTATGGCTACAGGACTAAATGTATACAGTACTGCATTTCTTGCTGATTTTAATTCATAAATTCTCTAGATAAATATGGTTACAGGAAAAGAAAACAATCGTATTTCTATAAACTAGTAATGAACAATTAGAACTCAATTTCTTTTTTTTTCTTTTTTTTTATTTGAAAGATTTTATTGGGGAAGGGGAACAGGATTTTATTGGGGAACAATGTGTACTTCCAGGACTTTTATCCAAGTCAAGTTGTTGTTCTTTCAATCTTAGTTGTGGAGGGTGCCGTTCAGCTTCAAGTTGTTGTCCTTTCAGTCTTAGCTGTGGAGGGCTCAGCTCAGCTCCAGGTCCAGTTGCCATTGCTAGTTGCAGGGGGCGCTGCCCACCATCCCTTGCAGGACTGGAGGAATAGAACTGGCAACCTTGTGGTTGAGAGCCCACGCTCCAACCAACTGAGCCATCCGGGAGCTCAGCGGCAGCTCAGCTCAAGGTGCCGTGTTCAATCTTAGTTGCAGGGGGCGCTGCCCACCATCCCTTGTGGGACTCGAGGAATTGAACTGGCAACCTTGTGGTTGAGAGCCCACTGGCCCACGTGGGAATCGAACCAGCAGCCTTCGGAGTTAGGAGCATGGAACTCTAACGATCTGAGCCACCCGGCTGGCCCAGAACTCAATTTTTTAACAATACCATTTAAATAGCTCAAAAATACTTAGTTAAAAATGTACTCAAACATATACAAGATATATATATATGGTGATCACAAGATTCTGATCAAAATAATCATAGGAAACCTAAACAAATAGACATACCATGTTCATGGATCGAAGTACTTAACTATAGTTAGGATGTAAATTCTTCACAAATTGATCTCTAAATTTAATGCAATTTCAATAAAAATCCCAGGAGGATTTTTTGTAGATAGACAAGGTGATTCTAAAATTTATATGGAAAGGCAAACAAGTAAAATAGCAAAATCAATTTTGAAAAAAAAAAGAAAAAGAAAAAAAACCACACTACTGATTTTAAGATGTGCTAGAGCATTTGGTACAATGTTATATTGGCAGGAAAATAGATACATAGATCAGTAGAACAGAATGTAGTCCAGAAACAGACACGGCCAATTCACTTTTGACAAAGGTATAAAGGCAATTAAATGGAGAAAGAATAGTCCTTTCAACAATTGATGTTGGAACAAATAAATGTATATACGTAAAAATGAAAAGTGAACCTCAACTTAAACCTCACACTTTGTACAAATATTAATTTAAAATGGATCATCACTATAAATGTGCAATTATAAAACTTTCAGAAAAATAGAGCAGAGAAAATCTTTGTGGCTTTTTAAGTGTTCTTAGCTATAAGACCAAAAACCCAATCCGTGGAAGGAAAACTGATGAATTGTACTTCATCACAACTAAAATTTTTTGCTTTGCAAAATACACAAAAATTCAAGCTACTAACTGGGTGAAAATATTTGGAAGTCACATATCCAATGAAGGACTTGTATACAATATATATAAGAAGGAAAATAAACAATCCAATTTTAAAATAGGCAAAAGATTTGAATAAGACAGTGCATAAAGAACATTTATTGATGGCAAAAAAAATAAAAAGCGTGGAAAGATACTTAATATCATTAGCAACTAGAGAAATGCAGATTAAAACCAAAACAAGATAACGCTACACAGCTAGAGAGGTGGAAAAAAGTGTCCATGCCCAGTGCTGGCAAGGCGGTGGAGCACCGAGTATGCTACCACACTGATGGTGGGGCTGCGAGACGGTCCAGCCACGTGGAAAACGCATTAGCAGTTTTTTATACATTTAAAGACACACTCAAATGACCTCACTCCTCTATATTTACCCTAGTTTAATGAAAATTTATGTTCACACAAAGACCTATACAAAAATGTTTATAATTTAATGTCACTGAACTGTATACTTAAGAATGGTTCAGTTTTATGTTATATATATTTTACCTTAATTAAAAATATGAAAAAAATAAAAACCACACCTCTGCTTTCTGAGAGGGGAAAAAGTTTCATAACAGCTGTATTCATAACTGCCAGAAACTGTCAACAACCAAATGCCCTTCTGCCTGAATGGGTAAACAACCTGCGGTGCGGCCCCTTCACAGCATACTACTCAGCAGTGAACAAAACCAAACACAGATACCGTGTTTCCCCGAAAAGAAGACCTAGCCATCGGACCATCAGCTCTAATGCATCTTTTGGAGCAAAAATGAATATAAGACCCGGTCTTATTTTACTATAATATAAGACCGGGTGTATAATATAATGTAACATAATATAATATAATATAATAAAGTGTAATATAATATAATATAATTTATAATATAATATAATATAATATAATATAATATAATATAATGTAATATAATATACCGGGTCTTATATTCATTTTTGCTCCAAAAGACGCATTAGAGCTGATTGTCCGGCTAGGTCTCATTTTCGGGGAAACACGGTATGCACGACAGTAGCTGGGTGAATCTCAACTGCCTTATGCTGGGTGAAGGGAGTCAATCTCAAAAGGTTACAGAATATATGATTTTAATGTGGCATTTGGGAAAAGGCAAAATTATAAGGATGGTGCAAGGAGTTAGAGTGGGGGAAGGTTGGACAGTAAAGGGCAGCTCAAGAGTTTGAGGGGTGATGGAACAGTTCTGTAGCCTGACTGTGGTGGTTACATGAATCTATACATGTGTTAAAACTCATAGACCTGTACACCCCCCAAAAGTCAAATTTATGTTATATGAATATATAAATGATAATTAATAAAATAGAAATAAATCAAACCCATCATCTTCTTGACAATAGCTATCCCCACTACCAAAATAAAACAAAGCAAAAGACAACCCCTTCCTTCCTCCTGCATTCTGAAATGGCTGAGAGAGTCCAAACTGACAGCCAACTTTGTGTCTTGCTCTTTCCTATCATCTTGGCATAGGGTATCAAGTCCTGTTGATTTTAGAATCTGAAATGTCTTTTGAGTTGGTTCTGTCCTTGCTAACCCACTTGACTTCCCCAATTCTATACTTTAAGAGTTGTGGTCTGGAATATTTTTGTAGCTCCCTAAATGGTTTCCCTGCTCCCAGATTCAATTCATGCTCTGAATTGTCACCAGATCTACACATATCAATTTTTAAAAGATATATATCCTATAATGATATGCCATCATCTCACGATAAAGTCCAAACTCTGCCTCCATTTTCCTCCTGATCTCTTCACACTCCTCAGCCCTGCTGTCTTCACGTGCCGGCCTTTATTTATGCTCTTCCCTCCCCTTGGCTTTTCTTTTTCTTGTCAAACATCCTTTACATTTCAGGCCTTGTTCAAACGTCACCTTCCCTGCTGTTCCTACACAGAATTTTTTCACTGCCCTACTCCCTCCCTGTAGCCTCTGGCACTTTTTTCATTCTGCCAGGGAAAATTCAGCATGTTGTGATGCTGTTACGTTTCAGCCCATTTCCCCACAAAACGGTCACCTGCTTGAGGACAAAACCTGGGTCTCTTCTGTTCCCAGTGCCAAACTCTGCGCCTGGCACTGAGTAGTGCCATAATCACATTTTTTGGAATGAAATTACAATACCTGAAATCGGCTTGAAATGACATGTTAAGTCAATATCAGTTATTCTAATTTTTCACTTTTCACCCCACGGCCCTAGTGTGCTACAGAAGCAGCTTCGGTCATGGGTGTATTTTTCTTTACCCATTTGTTAAGAATACTTACTGGGAGTTTGCTGTGTGAAGAGCACCAGCGGGGTGGTCGTGGCGATGATGGGGCGGGGGTAATATGAGTTTATGGGAAGAGGACAGATACATACACTGAAGGAAGCCAATAACAGGCAAGAGTAATGCCCCCTAGACCTTCACTCCTTTTAATATTTATTCTAATACCATTTTCCCTCTTTAATAGAATATGAGAGTCATTCAGATTTCAATAATTCAGAATATGTTCTTGACTTGAATATGGGTTAGTTCTCTAATCACATTTGCTGTCCTTCTGGAATAATTTCTTGCTTTCTGTTTTGGGCCTTCATTAGTTGTCCTTTTTCCTTTTTAATCAGTTCTTCTCATCCATAATTTTTCGTTTTCTTTTTCTTTTTTCTTTTAACTTTTATTTATTTAAGTGTGTTTTTCCAGGACCCATCAGCTCCAGGTCAAGTAGTTGTTTCAATATAGTTGTGGAGGGCGCAGCTCACAGTGGCCCATGTGGGGATCGAACCAGCAACCCTGGTGTTAGAGCATCGCGCTCTAACCAACTGAGCTAACCGGCTGCCCCACCCATAATTTTTCTTTTGCTATATTATTATATTTGTCTTCTTTAAAAATATTTTGGGATTTCAGATATCAGAAATACACTGCTTAATCTGGAAAGACTTTGTGATCCTGTCATTCAAATTTTGAAAAACATCATTAAAAAAAGTATCATCCCTCAGAGTCTAAATGAAATGACCTCTTGTCAGGTGTCTGGACAACACATTACTGCAGGGATTTGACAACATTTCAAGAACATTTGGAAATAAAATGCATGATTTTTGTTTTTTTTTTTAAAGATGGAACTTTTTATTTTTAAGGCCAGTAGTAAATTGTAGTTTTTAAGAAAAATACTATGATCCTGGGCTCTATTTAAAACACGTATGATATTGAACAGTGGCCAAAGTTTTTATGATCATGTATACCCAATACTATAATATTTTGAGCCTGCTCAAATTTATGTATTTTTACTTATTTATAAATTATATTATATGTATTTGTAAATTATATATCTATATCTATCTATCTATCTATCTATCTATCTATCTATCTATCTATCTATCTATCTATCTATCTATCTATAAGTTCTTATGGCATATTTCTGGTCACAAAAACATCAGCAAACTTCTAAATCAAGACCCCCCCAAACACTTCCAATATTAGACATTGAAATAAATGTGATCTATACATACATTTCAGAAAGATGAATAAACACAAGTAAGAGAATGATTTTCCATCCCGTTTATTTCCAGGTCAGGGTAGCAGGTGTCCTGACCGATCCCAGCAGCTCTGGGCACAAGGTGGGCCCCCCCTGGACAGGCCCTCCCATTGCAGGGCCACTCACACAACCCCACTCTCACTCGGGCTGGGACAATATAGACACGCCAGCAACCTAAGCGCATGGCATTGGGACGTGGGAGAAACCGGACTCCCCAGAGAAAACCCAGGCGGTCATGGGGAGAACATGCAAGCTCCACACGGTGACCCCACCAGGAATCATTTTTTTCCTCATCAGTGTTATACTGAATGGATGTTCAATGAAACCATGTTACTCAAGGATCTGCTGAGTTTGGCTGGAGTGGCCAGGGAAGGCCTCACTGAAGTAGTCAATGGAGCCACCCATGAAAACAGTTGGGGGGAGAAAGTTCTAGGCAGGTAGAACAGCAAATGCAAAGGTCCTAAGGCAGCCAGGAGGCCAGGAGGGCCGGAGCAGAAGGAACAAGAAAGGACAGCAGGAGATAAAACATAACAGGGCCAGAGCATAAGGCTCTGGGGCCAGTGGAGGTCCTCAGCTTTACTCGTCTGAAGAGGTTTGAGTAACAAAGTGACATGGTCTAACAATATTTGCAAAAGTAGTATATGAGAAATCTGGACAGAGCTGAGAGCATCTTCAAATGCTCTCAGGGGGACAGAGTAACACTCCTGATGTCTGAAGAGCCTGTTTGGCAGGCCTACTCCCTGACTCTGAGGGGAAATGTCTGGACCAGTAATGCAGAGATGGAGGTTTCTGGTCGTCTGAGCTCAACTCAGCTGTTACTAGCCTCTGCTCTGTGACAGACCCCCACTTCATCCCCATCATTTACCCTGAAATCCATAGGTGATGGCTTTCAAGCATCAAACCACCACGGTACCACCTAAACACTTTGCATCTCCGGCGTCTCTCGAGGCAGTTGCTGTTTCAAAAAATTCACATTAGCCTTTAAAAGAACACAAATATAAACCAGCTCTTTGAGACTGTCTCTCCCTAATTTTCAAAATTGTTGGGCTGTCTTGTCAGAATGATCCAGTCTTAAAGGTGCCTCCCTTGTGAGCATAACCTCATCCAAATGAGATGACCATGTCATTCCGGTGTAAGTCTGCCTGAGACAAGAGATCCCTCTGCTGTGTTCAGGGAAAAGCATTCCTTAACTTCTCTAAGCCCCCAAAAGAAGCCCCATGTCCACCGAATATGTTTTCTGCCTACTGGATGTTTCACATGACCCACATAGGGTCCTTGAACTCATGGATGTAAGAGGAGACGGCAGCCTTTATACTGAACTCATGGGAAGGCACTGTTGGCTTCACCACTATTGCCTGCTCTGACTGCATTGGTATCGACTGCCTGGAGGTCTGAGATGAACAGCTGGGGGATCTGCAAGGAAGCCTGATGGGGGCAAAGCAGAAGTACTGCTCTCTCTTACCCCACCCTCCACTCTGCAGATCGGAAAGCCACAGCTTCTGCCACCCATGCTGGGCCCGGGAGACCTTGACAAAGACCCCAGCTCCCACGCACTGTAATTAACCTGCACTGCTCAACTGTGTCTCCTGGTTTCAGCTCAAGCGACACCCAGGGCCGGCTTCAGGAATGGGTGGCTACTGGTATGATTTCACATATTGGAAAAGTTCCAACACCTCCACCAAACAGTCCTTAATCTCTTTCCAATCTCCGATTCCACAATTACACATTCAATAAACTTCAAGTTTCTCCTTTGAATTAAAATGTTAATATCCTTGGAGAGAGGCAACAGGAAATGATTTACGTTTGTCTCTCTTAGTATCAGTGATATTATTAGATACCTTCCAGTAAAAAATCTCTTTTTAATGGTATCATTTAAATTTAGAGAAAGAGCATAAAAAACCAGTTGCACCCAAGGTGGGTGGACAGGATAAGCAGTACCGACGCTGAGCTGTTAGGGAGGGAAGGGGGAACGTGAGGAGAAGACTGGCTGCAAGCGGTGCAAAGCCCCCGACACAGTCCCCACTGTGGCTGGGAGCCAGTCCTAGCCACGTCACTTCAGTGTCGAATGGCTAAGCGATTGGCATTTTCCCGTGGAAGCTGTGCTAGATGCAAATTATCCTTCACTGTCTGATAATAGCCAAGTCTCTGTACTTTAAAAAAATCAAGCATAAATCACAGCCATAATGTATCATTCTGCCTTTACTTTCAAAGACTGTTTATGAAAAGACCCTCTTCCTATCAAACAACTTTCCTTACCTTTTCCCATTGTAGTGGGGGTGAAAATGCAGGTGTCCAGGGGAACCAGGCAAATGAGAACAATGAGAAAACAGGCCCTGGTTAAAGATGACTAAGGACAAATGCTTGGCATGAGGAGAATAAGAGAGAAGGATGGGGCTGGGGCATGCCAGACAGGCCGTGACCACTTCCGGGGGCAGCTGCACAGCTCCTTCCCATCAGGAGGATCGGGACCTAAACACCAGGCCTCCCAAATTCTCAACAGAGCCAGACATATCCAGCACCTTGCAGGATATGTCTTGACTTTTAACTGTTGACATTCAGCTTTTTCAGAGTGGACCACTGTGTGAGCTGATCATAGTCGTCTTTGGCCAAGGTTTGCTATTTCCACTTTAAGGCATGGGTTGGAAAACAGTAGCCAAAACTCAGGCCAAATCCAGCCTCTGTTCACTTCTGTAAATAAAGTTTAATTGGAACATAACAACTCCCATTCGTTTATATATTGTCTTCTGCTGCTTTCATGCCAGAAACAGCAGATTTGAGTGTAACTGTGTCCAAGACCATATGGCTCACAAAGCCTCAGATATTTGCTTCACAAGAAAAGTTTGCTGATCCCTTGCCTTAGGGTCTTAAAGTTGGTAGACTCTTCCAGGATCTCAGATCTTTTCCAACAGATCAGCTGGCCACTTTCATTAAATGAATGAAGACAGAAGAGTCTGAAACAACTTTTGTCGGCCTGTCTATACCAAATACAGAACAGTAAAAATAAAACAACAACAAAACCCAAAATTTCTTTTTTTTGCCATCACAAACAGAATAACCAATATGAATACTAAATAAGCCATGAAATAGCAAAATAGTGGTTTTATAAAGAGACTCAGGGCATTTCAAGCAGACACACTTGTATTAGAATCCCACTTCTGCCACCACAAGCTGTGAGGTGCGCTAGATGGAGTACTCGGCTGTCATGAGTGGCAGTTGCATCATCTCTAAAATGGTGACATTATTAAGTGAAGAGTGATTCCCATCCTGCAGGTTTTATGCTGAGGCTCGAAAGTAATGTATTGCAAGCATCTGGCACTTAATAGAAGCAGCCAATCGCCTTAATGGTGGTATTAGTAGCACTGTCCTGTAGATTCAAACTTTGCTGCTTAATACACTGCTCTCTCTTAGATTTTCTTCGGTAAGAAAAATGATTCTAGGATTCTTGATGTTTCAAAGGAACTCTCACAAGAAACAGAAAATTCCCTCCTTTAAGACCCAGTTCCTTATTACAGAGGCTGGAAAGTGAATGTCTTCAATGTAGGCACCCGGGAAATAGGCAGACTGAGTGTTTCAATAAGTGTTGGTTGATTTGTCTTGATGAATGAGTATATGGTTGAAAGGATCAAAAATAGTGTAGAGTCAGAAAAAAAAACCTGAAGTTGGAATGTAATATTTTTCTTTTGGGCTGTTTCTGAAGAAATTGTCACCAAGTACAATTAAATTACACAAATCCTGACTGTGACACCACCTGCAGGAAGACAAACTCTCTTCAACAGTCAATGCAATGAAACAGTGCGGTGAGGTGTGGTGGGTGAATGTTCTTGATTAGAAGAGACTTGGGAAAAAGAATGACCTATTGCAATGCAGTCCTTGACTAGATTCTGGTTTGAACAAATTGGAAATTTTTAAAGATGATCTGGGCATTAGAGATTATTAGAGAGTATTAATTCTGTTAGCTTTGATAATAACATTGTGATTATGTCATTTTAGGGATACTTCATGAAATATTTAGGGTTCAGATGTAATTATAAGTGTAGTTTAAAATATTAAAATATTTTAAATACTAAAACACTTTAACCAAAAATAAAAAAGGAACAAATAAATAAAGTAACAAATATGGGGAAAAGTTAACAACTGTTAAATCTAGGTGATGAGTATACTAGTCTTTCTACATTTCTGATGTTTGTAATTTTGCAATTTTACATGATATAGTGTAAAAAAATCAATAAATATCTCTTTCCTGAGTTCTTAAAAATGCTGGATTATATTCATTATATTTGAAATTGTTTCTTGGGCTGGGTTGCTCTTTCATCTCTCAAGAGCAGTAAAGTCACCTTTTGTATTGAACCCTAGGCATTTTAGTAATAAATGAACAAAAAAATATAATATAGTATTAGTTTGTTAGTTTGTTTTTGCTGCTGTAACAAATTGCACAAACTTAGAGGATTAAAACAACGTTAACTTGTTATATTACAGTTCTGTAGGTTAGAAGATTTTTAGCACAGGTGTTACTGGGCTAAAACTGTGGTGTCAACACCTGGAGACTCTAGGGTGGAACCTCTTTCCAGCTTCTAGAGGCCACCTGCATTTCTCGGCTCTGACCCCTTTCCTCCATCTTCAAAGCCAGCAACCTCAAATCTCCCTGACTTATTCTCTGTCATCACAGCTCTCTCTCCTCTCATCTAGGTAAGAGTCCCTGCTGTTAAGGACCCATGTGATTAGACTGGGTCTAATTAGACTGGGTTGATTAGACTAGGCCCATGCGGATAATCCAGAATAATCTCCCTACAGTGAGGTGCATGGCCTTCATCCCATCTGCAAAGTCCTTTTTGCAGCATGAGGTAATATATTCACAGGCGCCAGAGTCAGGATGTGCACATGTTTGGGAAGGGCCCTCTTCTCCCTGTCACAAACACTAACAGCAGTAATAAGGCACGACATCGTGAGCAGTAGTAGTCTATAATAAAAACGACCGTAGCAGCAGCAGGTCCCTTCCCTGACCATCTACAGTGCGCCAAGCACAAGCTGCGAGTTTCATGTGCGTTTCCCATTTGACTGTTGTAACACCGTGAGGAGCGTACTCTTATTGTTCCTATTATGCAGAAGAGGAAACTGCAGTGCTAAGAGGCTGTGATATTTGCTAAAGCAGGAACTTCAATCCAGGCCAATCCAAAGGTCAACTCCCACACCCCCCACCTACTCCCGATCTCTGACTTCCTGAGCACCCTCCCACCCCCAACACACCCAGCACTTTTATTGGTGCACATTGCTCACCCCGCCACTGGCCAAGTTTTAATTATCCATTTACTTCATGTCTTTCACTTCTTTCATTTTCTTCCCCCTCATGTCTTTTTATAAGAAAAATGTCTACTTCCTACTAGATTTCTTCTGGTGAAAGCCCTCCCAAATACTTAAGCAAATACTACTACCATTATGGACAAGTCATTCACTTATGCAAACTGATCAGGACAGATGTCCTTTATGAAACATCTGACTTGGAAATCCTGTGGTTGTTGGACCAGACACCTTTGAAATTAGAATTTTATCAGAAAATGTTGGTGAAGAGAGCTCACAGAAAGAAATCCACTCATGAAAACCAGTGCCTCCTGGAATGAGCTGCCTAGGCTTGGTGCCTTTGTGGTTTGCCAGGGAGGAGAGCAAAGAGATCTTGGGTAGTTGTCTGTCTCAGGTAAATGAAAACGTTAGAGTCACTACTCATTCATGTAGAATGACCTAGGCATCTAGGGGCTCTGATGATTCTGGCCAAACTCCCTCCTTCCCTCCTCTGTAACAACTAAACAAAGTTACACTAAGGTATCTTTCAATGCAGAGATTGTTTGTTATCCTAAAATCCATAAAACTCTCACTTGCATATCTTAATTTCAAAATGGTTAATAGCAATTACATTCCTTCTAGAATTCTTCAAGTTTTTATAGTTATTTTATCTAACAAGCTCTCCACACAGAGCTTGGTTTTGCATACATACTTCTTGTTAGAAAAGTTAAACAAAAATTTTTTTTCTTGAATAGTCAGAGAGCCTGAAAGTCAAAGGTGGCTCTATATGTCCATTACAGAAAATCTTTTTAGTTCATATAATCTTTCCAAAGGGCATTTAAACCAAAGTCGCGGTATCACCTCCTTTTATAGATGGAAACCTCTTAAATCACAGGCTCAGAAATGGGCCATTTGTAGATACAATCCCCTATATCACTGATTGGTTTTCTCCTTCCGTCTTTTTCCAACAAACACAGACTTTGTCAAACCAAACTCAAGATAAGTGATATGTGAACATTTCATCATCTGGGGGAAATGGGGAAAACTGCAATCAAACAGAGTTTGGTGACTCAAACACCATCTTTCCGCATGTATATTGTGTTTATCTTGTAAATGACACAGCCCTCCAGGTGGCCCATTAGCTCTGAAAACTTACATATAAATCTCTAAGTGCTAAATGCTGATAAGGACTCTTATATTTAATTTTCTCTCCTTATGAAATAGGAAAAATATGAACACAAGATGGGAGCACTTTCTGCTTCTTTTATACCATGTTTCTGGAGCTGAGACGGCTGTCCAGGGCTTCACACATAGCCACCTTTTTGGTCTCTAACTCAGCTCTTCTCAAGACATTTTTAGGGCCTCCTCCAGAGGCTCAGGCCCAAACAGATGTCCCTCTCGCCCCCACTTCAAACTGGTGTGGCATGAAGAAACACAAGAGAGAAGGAAAAACAGCTTTGGTTACCATGTATCACAGTATAGAAAGTGGTTCATATATGTCATTCAGCATGTCAGGCAGGGTCTCTTCTGGGGTCTCAGCTCCCACTCCCCACATAAGAACACAGGATACGGTGAAGCCAAAAAAGGAACACCCACGGAGCCATAGATACGGGAGTCATACCACTATAGTCTTGCTGGCGGCTGGGTTGGAGACACAGGAAGCAGGAGCCACACTATCTGCAACCTGCAATCTGCTTCTCTGCCAACCAACCTCACGGGCTAGCTGCAATCCGCGCTTGCTAGCCACCATCTTCTTGCTAGCCCCCATTTTCTTGCTAGCCCCCATTTGCTGCTAGTGCAGCCACAGCAGTTATATTAGTGGCCAATGACTCACTGGTTACAGCTGACGGCCAACTAGCCACAGCTGATGGCCATCCAATCACAGTTGATGGCCATTTACTACCTGAGACAGCACCTTTCCACGTGAGGCCGGGAGCCTGGAAACTGCACTCCTGGCTCTGTCCCCACACTCCACCACTACAGGGTCTCGCCTCACAATCTACGCGACAACCGTCTTCCGCAAGAGGCCCTGTGCGAGGAGCCTGGAGGTAGATGCAATATCCTGGACACAGCCAGGCTCTCTGGGCACAGCCAGGGTTTCTCAGGGCACCACCAGTCCTTCTGGGCACAGCCAGACCCCCTGGACACAGCCAGGGCCTCTCAGGGCACAGCCAGGGTTTCTCAGGGTACCACCAGTCTTTCTGGGCAGAGCCAGACTTCCTGGGCACAGCCAGGGTTCTCACATATTCTCAACGGCGGCTGGTTGAGACACAAAAGCAAACATCTGCCAGTTCCACTACATGGTGGCACATTCCCAAACAGTCAAGCGGTCCATGAAATTAGGGATGGAGCCCATTCCCCATAGTCCACAGTCATTCGCCAGGGCTGTGCACTGGCCCCACAACATGTGCCCTCTCTGCAGGGTGAGGGCTCCAGGTCCTCCCCAACCTGGGGGTGAGGGCCTCAGCAAGCACTTCCCAGACCACAGGTCCACAACGACCTTCACTTTCTCTGGCCTCTGCTGGTTGGGGAACCCCTCCACGGGGGTCCAGCTCTCCAGCAGCTCCTCCTCCTGGTCTTCCTGAGATTGAGTGTTCATACGCACAAACTGTTCCACCGCTCTTCGGAGAGCTTTGGCTGGCACCATACCCTGCTCGCTGCGCCATGTGTCACGCTGGGTGGCCTGCGGGGTCTCTGCTCCCGCTCCCCACATAAGAACGCAGGACATGGTGAGGCCAAAAAGGGACACCCGCGGAGCCAGATTTAGGGGAGTCATATCACTATAGTCTCACTGGTGGCTGGGTTGGAGACACAGGAAGCAGGATCCACATGACCTGCAACCTGCCCTCTGCTTCTCTCTCTCTGCCAAACAACCAACCCCACTTGCTAACTGCAATCCGCTCTTGGTAGCTCAGCCACCATCTTCTTGCTAGCCCCCCTTTTCTGCTAGTGTAGCCACGGCTGTTATATTAGTGGCCAATGGCTCACTGGTTACAGCTGATGGCCAACTAGCCACAGCTGATGGCCATTTACTACCTGAGCCAGGACCTTTCCATGTGAGGGCGAGAGCCTGGAAACTGCACTCCTGGCTCTGTCCCCACAATATATTAAGGGAATGTCAATAAAAAGTCAGAAAATATGGAGCAAGTTCATGAGCATCATGGAAAACAGCGTCTTTCAGCTTCCCAGGTGAAGGGAGTAGGTGTGAGCCTTAGGTGACTAGATCGGCAATAAGAGCAGTAGATGACTAGATTCATCGAGCTGCTTGGGGTTTTGAATGGAGGCGAAGCATGAACACCCTAAGGCAAGGTTTCTCAGCCTCAACAGTACTGACCATTGGAGCAGAGAATCCTCTGTGACGGGGGCTGTACTATGTTATAGATCACTCAGCAGCGTCCCTGGCCTCTACCCATTAGACAATTATAGCCCCAAATCTGTGGTAGCCGAACATGTGTCAGGCGTCCCCTGGGGCAAAATCACTCCCAGCTGAGAACTGACGACCTCAGGGATGAGTCTGGAGTATAAGTGATGCCCCAGTGATGGCTCAGCCCTGCAGGCCCATCGTCAGGATGGAAGGAATTGAATTTTAGGAACTCACATCTCAGGAAACTTACAACCAGAGAGGACCGAGGGAATTATGTGGCCCAGGCACAGCAGTTTATAGATCAGAAAACTGAGGCCCAAGATAGAGGGACTGCCTCAGTAGAGACAGACTGCCACAGAGGGAAGCACTCAGTATAACGGCAGCCAAAGAAAGGGCAAGGTGAGGGAAGGGGAGAAGAAGTCAGGGACAGAAGGAGGGAGGGAACAAGTAAGCACAGGATGCACAGTTGTGTTGAGACGTGCTTCAGGACAAACTCCAGTCACGGCAGTAGCTCTCAGCCTGTCTGCATCTTAGACTCACTTGAGAAGCTTTAACAGAAAAAACAAAACTCAAGCCTGGGTTTCACCTCAGACCAACTGAAGCAGAATCCAGAAGAGAAGGCTGAGGCTTTGGTACTGTTTTTAAAACAACTCCCCAGAGGCATCTGTCAGCAGCCAGGGTTCGGCCAGAGATGGCTCTGGAGGTTATGCATTACAGACCAGAGGCTCTGAAGCCCTGCTGCTGGTTCCAGAGCCTGTGTGGATGCCATTGAGACGACCTGCAGGAAGAGCTGCCCAGCAGGACCCATCTGTGACTGAGAGGGCCACTTCCTTTCCCTCAAAGGGGAAAGAGGAGATCACTGTCACAAAGCAGGCCCTGGCTCTCAAAGATACCTCGAGTCAAGCAAAGAACCCCCCATTCTTCCCTCGTAGTGCACCCTTTAGAGAGAGGACTGTGTGTCTAAGCTCCTCACAGCACCGCAACTGGCTGAGATACTGGTTGTATTCCTAAACTGGGCACATGTGTGTGCAGCAATTCTATTTGCATGAGAACAACATTCTGCATGGAAAACTGGGCTTGAAAATTTAGCCCAGATTTGGCAATTGCAGGCCTAACAGTTCAGAAATGAATACATCAACTGCTTCCTCTGGCTTTCAGCTTCTAAACCCTGAGAGAAACCAGAACTCCTGCTCCCTGCAATCCACTTCCCCAGCCCACTCAGCAACCTGCTTTCCCTCTGAGGACTCCTTTTAGCAACTGCAAACCCCACCGTGGGCCCCAGCACCGCCACCTGGCTACAGCAGGCAGAATGTCAGGGACCACGGAGGACGCCTCTGATCCCTGAGCCTCAAAGAACCGCACCATCATTCCCAGCCGTCCTGTGCCCGGCTTCTTCTTCAAGGTGTCATCGTGGCATCTGCTGTTTTTGTCTGCCAGGCCCACGTTCCTTCTCCTTCTTGGAACAACACCCTGGTTTCTGCTTTTCCCTAAGGAACCGCTCTCCCCACTCAGTCTTTAAGGTCCAGGTGGGGCTGGTCCACCCCCAACCCCAGGGGTGGGATTAGGCTTCAGGCTCAGCAGAACCCTGGGCCCCTCTGGCTTCAGAGATTGGTTCAAAGACGGGCACGTGAGCCTATAAAGGCCAAGAGGTTGGATTCCAGGAGGGCTGGCGTTTTTGTTGAAAGAGATGGACTATTACCAGGGATGTGCTGCAAGAATAGGGCTCAGGCTGGGGTTGGGGAGCCACCTAAGAAGCCTGCAGAAGGGAGAGAGGAAGCTGAAGTGGGAGGCCGTGACCTAGATCCACAGCCTGGCTTCAGCTTCCACTCTGCCTTGTCTTAAGACACAAACCTTATTCTGGACCCTTGATTTACCACAACCAGTTAATCCTTTTATGCTCAACCTAATTTGGGGTAAGATCCTGTCACTGGCAATTGAAGCAGTCTGATGAGTGCCGGACATAAGGGACTTCCTCTGATAATCAACCATTTGAATTCATCAGATTCACTGCATATGTCCAAATGTCCTTTCCTTTGGGTTCCTAAAGACGATGGCTAAAGGTTTCCAGAGCTTCTCATCACCTGTTAAATCCAAATATCTTTAGCCTGACATTTTCAGCTTGCTGTAACCTGATGTGAATCACCCTAGCCAACCTTTCCTCCAATCTCTGCCTTCTGCTATCTTCCTCTTGCCTACACACTCCTCAAAGGCCCCCACCCCCACCCCACCTCCTCATGGCCTTGTCCGCTCTCTTCTCCATCCCAGGGTGTCACCAGCCTTCCAGTCTCTGCTCAGATATCACCCCTTCCATCAGGTCTTCTGTGATGCCACTGACTCAAAGCCGTGGCTTCCTTGACTAACTCTTGCAGCTTTTTGACCAGACACCACTCTGCGTGGGGAAGTCTGGCACACTGTGGAGGCCCACAGTAGGCATTCGAGAACATTCTACCCACTACTAGCGACACACAATTCGGTTCTTTGTGCCAATCTCCTTAGTCCAGTTACTAAACTGTAAGTCTCTTGAGGGTCCATGCCGCATTCATCCGTTTGTCCCTTGTAGCACTAAAAAGATACGTTGTTGAATGTTGAATGTTGAATGGATATTTTGCTGTTACCTGCTTTAAAATGGGATCCGTTTTTCTATTACCAATAGGGGAATCATGACACAGAGGCACAGACTCAGTTACAAGGAATCATTTTGCCTGCATCCAGATGAAATGGGAAGTTTGGATAGGTGGATGCGAAAACAGTGCAGAGACCACAGGCATTGGAGACAACCTGGTCTGGGTTTACGTCCTGGCTTTGCCACTGCTGTGGGGTTCGGCCAGTTTCTCAGTCTCCCAAATCTGTTTCCTCATTGACAAAATGGGGTTTCAGGAACGCATGTCACAGGGTGCACAGGAGGCGTAAATATCCTAGCGTCTGTGAAGCACTTCGCTCATTCATTACCTGACACATTGCTTCTTGCCCATCCAACTTCCTCAGCCTTCCTAGTCTTGAGGACTTTATTACCAGGTGTTTGTTTGTTTTTCATCTCTTCCTCAGTCTGGAAATGTCAGTTTTCCATCGTGGGCAAGCTATCATGCTCCCTTGCTTCTCTCTGATAATTAGTACTTAACAAACTTCTCTGTCATCCCTTTACCTCACTTACCCCAGAATGTTCACCCTGAGCTGCTGGGCGGGGGCACCCAGCTCTCCTCTTTTTATTCCCCACTTGCCATGCCTGGTCATTTAAAAAATATATCCAACTCTACAGGATCTGGGAGAAAGTTCAGTGGGACGGCATTCGTGATAATCCTGCCACAGTGCCTGGTGTGGAGTTGGTAATCCAAGAATATCTGTGTCCTTCCCTCTCTTCTATCAGTCAGTCAGCAACTATTTATCGAGTGCCCTCTAAATAACAGGGGCTGCGCTGAGCGCGTGGATACAAGGGGCACCCGGCAGACACACGTTTCTGTCCTCACGCTCTTCGAGTCTGCAACAGTTTCTCATATGCCACTGGAAGACTGGGTCTTGGCCAGCACTCTTCTGCCCCTGCCATCTCCTTCTTTATTAAAACTGACATAAAAAAGAAAAACAACAACCCTTCCTCCAAGACGGAGCTCGTAATTACCTACCCAGTCACTGGGAGGTGAATACGTTCACTGCTTTTTAATTATATAGGCCTTATTGTTTCATAAGAAAATAAAAAACAGTCTCAACAGGGAGACTGCATGGAGCGGAGGAAGCCAAACATAACTTACTCACCTTATTAAAAACAATTAGGGATTGTTTGACGAGGCAGATTCGGCTCCAGACGGCCAGCCTCCAACAGCCATGGTTCAGATTTCTTCTCACCTTCCCCCAGTCTCTTCCCAAGTTTTGCATCATCAATTTTCTTAAAATACAAGGATGGGATTGTAAGGGATGCTATTCCCACATTCATTCCTTTTCTCTTCTTGGTTGCAACCAAGTTGTTTCTGCACTAACATTTATTGGCTCTGGGTCCTCAGGGCTTCTTTGTCACTGTCTTGGTCCCAGCTCTCAGGTTGCCAGGAGTATGGTTGAGAGACACTTCATTAGCCTCTTCAGACCTCTAGGTTTGCCTTGCTGGGTGAGAAAGTTTGCCTTAGGGGACCTTGGGGACAGAGCGTTTATCAGATTGCAACTTAATTTTAAGCATTAGGGGACCAGAAGGGATACAGAAAACCACTGTGGTGTAACGTTGGCTCCCTTCCCTAGACTCACTTTCCCCGTGTTTGTTGTGTTTCCACAACAGCCAGAGCCTGGAGGTTCTCCCACACACATCACACATTGTTCTGCTGTGTCTGTTTATGCTGTGCCTTCTGCCTAGGTTTCCCGTCTACTTCTTGGTTCAGCTAATTGCTACTCACCTGATAACTTTCTACGGAGGCATTAGCTTTGTCCCTTGCATCCCATCCAACACTTAACTTGGTCTGTGTGGATGGCTCCCCGTGTGGATTTAGATCACAACGATCTGTTCAAGGGTCTGTTTTCATTAAGAAACCACAGGCTCCTTGAAGGCAAGGACTGAACTGTATTTACTGCCATCTTCCCAACACTTGGTACAGTATAAGCCATACAGTCTGGGGGTAGGGGGGTCTCAATCTTAATTATCATCTAGAACCACTGAAAAGTTTCTTTAAAATAAGCCTCCCAAGGCCGTACCTCCTGTGGAGATTGTTTGGGGTGGGACCCCACAATCTGTACTTTTAAGCAGCTACCCAAACGGTGCTCATGTACAAGAAAGATTGAGAATCATTACAGTCATCACTCAATAAGCATTTGTGAAACTGTGCTCCTCTATGGTTGGAAACAAAAGAGATTTCTGGATTATCTAAAATAGATTCTTACGGTCATTTCTTACTCTGAGGTCTGTAGGCATATGAATATTTGGGGAGTAATTTATTTTCCCAGGTTGCTTGGTTGTTCTCTAAAAATGAACAATGAGGAGCAAGTCAAAATGAGTATGAAATAGCAGAAGTTTGGTTAAACTTAAAGATCCGTTGACAGAAAACTGGTTATATGGTCATGGTGTGTCCATACACGGCAACCTTATACAGCCACTGAAAAGGCAGCTCTCTGTTCTGCCAGGCAAACTCAATACATACAGATATGGACCAACACCCAAGACATATGGATAAGTGAAAAAAGGTACACGCAAAGTTTGGTGGCTGTTGTGGGTTGAACTGTGTTCCCCAAAAAGATATGTTGAAGTCCTACCCCGGTACCTTGGAATGGGACCTTATTTGAAGTAATAAGTTAAGATGAGGTCATACTGGATTAACGTGAGCCCTAATCTAGTGACTAGTGTCCTTATAAGACAAGGGAAATTTGGACACAGACACAGAATGCCATGGAAGATGGAGGCAAAGACTGGTGTGATGTGTCTCCAAGCGAAGGAACGCCAAGGATTGGGGGTAGTCACAGACGCTAGGAGGAGACGTGGAACAGATGTTTCCTCAGAACCTCCAAAAAGAACCAATCCTGCCAACAACAGGATCTGGCCTCCAGACTGTGAAAGAATAGATTTCTGTTGTTTCAAGCCACCCAGTTTGTGGTGATTTGTTATGGCAGCCCTAGAAAACTTATACAGTAGCCTATCATTTTGTGGAAATCTATCTATCTCTCTGTCTATCTAGTTATCTAGCTGTCATTTATCTATCCTTTAAGGCAGAAACTTTCTGAAAGGATAGCCAAGAAACTGACAACAAATATGACCTCTGAGAGAAGAAGGGGATGGCTGGGAGCAAAGGGAGGAACAGAGATTTATTTTCCACTGCATGCTCTTTTGTGCTTGTTGATTTTGTACTACGATCACATGATACTTACTAAAAAATTCAATAAGTTTACAATTATTGTGATTTTTTTTTATAGTTTTGGTCAGTCGCAGAGATAATCCAAGAAAGTCGCTGAGCCTTTGGGAGCCTTAGGCTGCACATCCAGAAGATGGGGATAATGACAGTCACGGCGTTACACACCGTGTGTGCTGTGCCTGGAACAGTCCTGCTACAGAACAGGTCTCAGGAGTGATCTAACCGGCCGCTCTGTGATTAAAGTGCTTCAACGACAGTTACAATCAAACGAGGAATTGTGAGTGGAACCAGGGGAGGCCAGACTAGACTGTGGTGGCAGCTAATGAGTCGTGGACTTCACCAAGCATTGTATGTGCCACACAAAGGAGATGCCTGCTTTTCTGCAGGGTTTCTCAGCGCTGCCTTCGGGGCTAGATGAGTCTCCATGGTGGGAAGTGTGCTGCACACAGCAGGAGGTTCACGGCCCTGTCGGCCTCACCCCACCAGGTCCCAGTGTACGCCTCCTCGGCTGTGTAATCCAAGGAGCCGCCAGACGTTGTCACGTGTCCTCAGGAGCGCAAAACCGACCCCAGCTGAAAACCACCGGTGTGTGTCCGCAGACCAGCGGCACCGCCGTCACCAGGAGCTTGTCAGGCGTTCAGTCCCGGCCCCACCTCAGACCTACTGATCTGAACACGTATTTTAACAACACCCCCACATGACTCATAGGCACATTAAAATTTCAAAGGCATCGATCGATATCATGGGTTCTCCACTCCCCTCCTGACCATAGGAATCCCTGCCCCTTCCGTTAAAAACACACATTATTGGGTCCCATCAAACCTGTTGCATCAACCCTCCAGGAGAAAGAACTGGGAACTGATACTTTAAAATGATTCTTATGATCAAGAAGCTTAAGGAAGTCTATAGTATTTCTACACAGGGATGAAACTTAGCAGTGACTTCCAATAATTGCCTGGAGAGAGAGTGTCTTGGATCAAGAACTTGTTCTCTAAGTACTCAACAAACCCTCACTGAGCACTGGCCAAGGGTAAGTGATTATACGAGACATGTTTCCTCACCAAATAAAGCTTACAGTCTTGCAGTCCCTTGAATGGGAGAGAAGCAGAGTCTAGATAACATTGTTTGAACGCCTGGATCCAACTGTGGCATAATCCTGTGACTTCCTAGTAACATGAGCAAATAAGGTCTGTCTTTGCTTAAGTCACTTTAAGTTTGATGTCTAATCATTTGTCTCTGAGTCAGTCTCAACTAACACACTATCCTCTAAGGTCACAAGACTAATTTTCCTTTCTATGACCATGCTTATGAAGCAACATTCTAATCCTAATATGACTTTCCATGAAGCTCTGTCTACAGGGAGACAATAAA
The DNA here is from genome assembly GCF_004115265.2 of Rhinolophus ferrumequinum. Taxonomy (NCBI): domain Eukaryota; kingdom Metazoa; phylum Chordata; class Mammalia; order Chiroptera; family Rhinolophidae; genus Rhinolophus; species Rhinolophus ferrumequinum. The sequence goes on from NC_046300.1 coordinate 65,171,247, forward strand.
GAGCTCAGTGAACATGAGAATGTGGTACTTTTTGTAGCTCTACATAGCATTGTAAATGAATTGCATTCTGGCTTTATACATCAGTCTCTTGTGAGTTTGGTTCCAGTGAGTCAGTGTCCAGGTTTTAACACATCTGGGTATACTTAGCAAACTGAATATCCAAACCAGTCCCTGGAAGGAAGTGAGGCCACACCCATACCCCACTGTTTTTAGGCAGGACTTCTTTAAATGTCAAAAGTGGTTAAACCGAGATGGTCTATAGATCTCCTTCCAACATATGCAATAGAAAGGTGGACTTTTCCTTTCTTTTCCTATTTATAGCTTCATTTAGTTACATCAGGCTCATCTCTTTTTGTTCCTTTTCCTCCAGCTCCTATGAACTATAAAATATCTATAGTCAGTGTTCCTTTTTCATGGCCTCTTTCCTAAGCCCATATTTCTTTGTATGATTTTGCTTCAGGTTTTCCCACTGGTACCAAGTACTCACACAAAACTGTGCTTGGAGCCCCTTTCTCTGCTACTCCATTGCATTTCTCTCTACACACAGCTTGCTGAACTGATACCATTTCTTCCTAAGTTCTCTGTTTTTCTAAATGCATTTCTGCCACTAATGCTCATAGTTTTAACAAAAGCCTTACCTAGGTGTTTATTCCTGACTCCACACATCCAGTAGCTTGCCTCTTTCGCTCTATCACCATGTTACCTGGAACCACAACAGGAGTGGCACTCACATTCCCTGATGGTTGGAATTTCAACAGGTTCAAACTCTTTAGGGGACAAACACAATGTTTATAAAACACCTTCACCCAACAACGACACAGCCAGGGATTTGTACTCAAACAGCAGTAAGATAAGTATGCAAAGTTGTCTGGTCAAAGATGCTTGCAATGTTTATAATGTTGGCCAATTGGAATAACCTCCAGGTCTAATGATAGAGGGTCAATAAGAAAAAATATAGCCCAGTAAATACAGAGGGTGCCAAGAAAATGTATACACGTTTTAAAAAAGGCAAAAACTGTATTAAAATTGTAATACTCAATATATACCGATAACAAAAGATGAATACAAGTCACGTTTGACTTCTGCAATTACAAGAGGTGCTCAAAGTGGTTCCCATCAGCGTGCAGACACTTCTGATTACGCTGAACTACTGCTTGAGCAACGTTGACCAAAGTGTCCACTTGTATCACTGCACATGCCGTTTCAATTTCTTCCCAAAGTACCGCCAGTGTAACCGGTTTTCTATGGTATACCACATCCTTTAAGGTCCCTCATAGATAGAAGTCAAGGGGTGTTAAGTCAGGAGAACATTCTCGAATTTCAAATACCACTTCAAAAATGGTCTTGTGCTCCTTGAACGACAACCACGCTTCTGCCATTTTCTCTGACTGTCCTGCCTGTTGCATGGTGATGCTACCATTCATTGATTAATGCCATCTTTTGAGCGACTGTCATACTACACATTGCTACCGTAATTCAATTCAACTTCGAAAAGTAATACGTAGAAACCATCTCTTAAAATGTGTATACATTCTTTTGGCGCCCTGGTATGTAAAATAATGCAAAATCCTGTTTGATGCAAACTGAATGAGCTCTAGTCCCATGTGGCTGTCAACCAGAGGTGAGCTGAAGCTCTTTCCTGGAGTGTTGGGGTGAGGTTGGGCGGAGTGGAGGTCAGGTGGCTAGAGGCCAAACAATCCTGTTTTTGCAGGGAGAGAGCTGCCTGGTGGGTCCCTGTGTAATCGGACACGGCCCAGACTTCCTAGATGCACTGATGAGATGGATGCCGTCTAATTGGAAGATTCCTGGAATTTTCATCACTGGAAGTCCCCACAAAACACAGGATCCAGGTTTGTCCTCATTCTTATTTAAGCGGTAGTGACCCATCCCCATCAAGAGGTGTCGAACAGGTAGTGGGACTGGCAAGGTCTTTCATCTGAATCCCTAGAAGTGCTGTCCTACAAGCTACATACGTTCACGCTGGTGTGAACTTGGCTAAGACCTTTCATCTAACTGTGTCCCATTTCCTGATCTGTAAAGTGGGAGTGAGAGCAGCACGCATCACACGGCGCATGAAATGTAACACACGAAGAAGCACAATTGGCCCGTGAGTAGCGTCTATAAGCACCTGCCATTACTATTACTGGTACTGAGAGTTATCTGTAAGATTTTTTTCTTTTTCTTACTATGTAAAGTTGGGATTCTGAAGTGAACAGCTGCAGCTGCACAGTTTTATCACATTCATACATAGCAATCTTAATGATACATCACAATGAATAATTTCACATTATTTAACTCTGTACTCGAAGCCGTGGACTGCATCAAATCCAGCTCATATAGCCATCTAGCTGTTCAAATTTCGGCGGCAAAGTCATTCATACATTTTTTTTAAAGCTTGTTTTGTATGAACCAATTCACATGATAAATATTTAAATAAAATGTGGCTTCAATTGTGCTCTCTGATTGCTGGCTCACACTCTGTTTCTATATCAATGCGTTTTCTTTGATTTTTTTCCCCCTAAGCTGACTAATGAACAGAGCTGTGAGAAGCCCATTGCTCAGGATCTGGCGAGCAGCACATTAACAGTTTCACATAAATATAAAACCACATTCACTGCAGCTAGGGAAATAACCACACAGCACACTAAAACTCCAAATCCTCAGTTGCTATCAACTGAGAAGGAATCCTGGGCGATGGATGCAATTAGCTAAGTGATTGACACTCTCCTAACATAAGAATTGGCCCTGTTTCACCCCAGCTGTCAATAAAGAAAATAATAATGATAATACTATAAAGAACAAAGACCTTTGTGCATACAACATGTTCTATTTTGAAGAGCCCACAAAATTCTGTACCTGAGATTGTAGGGGGAAAAGCATATTTATGTAATTTGGGGATATTTCCAATCCCTACATTGCACAAAGTCACATGCTCTTGAATTTATACTCCACTCAAAGTGGGGAGAATTCAGGGTTTTTCACCTTCAAGACTTAACTTTCTTTTAAATGTCTTTTCATTCATATCCTTCATATCTCCATGGGCCGTTCTGTTCCAATTTTACAGTTTATTCATTCCATGAAAACATATCGAGTCATTACCACGTGCCTGGCACTGCTGGGGAAGATGGAATCCAGAAAAAAACTTCCAGGCTCTGACAGTCATCAAAAGAACCAGAAACGAGAGGTCACTGCCTCCCACGCCGCTGCGCTCTCTAGAAGCACTGTAAATTCACAAACCACAATTCTCTAAGATAAATATTTAAATAAAATGTGTTTTCAATCGTACTCTTCAATGATAATTACTGGCTCACCCCCTGCAATTGTAGCAATATGGTTCCTCTCCTTGTTTCATGCTGATGAATAAACCTGTGTCATAGATACAAAATTGTGAATCTTAGTGATAAAAGAGGAGACACAACTTTTCAAAGTCATCGATCCTCTATGTTTCTCCACCTTCTGATGAATTCACTCTCAACTGCTCAGCCATCTGGAGGGTGAGACTATAAGCAGAAGTTGCAAGGCCTCCTCAAATTACAGCCACGTTGCTGGCATGAGAAGGCTCAGTGCTGAAAGTGAGCGTCCCCTGTGAGGTGGGTCCCCCCACAACTCCCTGCTCTTCTAAAGAGGAAGCAGCCAAGCCTTGTCACCAGTTCTGTCTAATCCACTCCCACCTGTGACCCCAACCAAGCCAACAGCACCCTTGGTAGGGCTTAGAAAACTCAAGAGTAGGAGAAAAACAATGCTGTGTAACCAAGGAAAGAAGTTAGATGGGGACTCCCTTGATTTCTTTTCTTTCTGACCCCTATTCTTATGTGGTAGAGAATTGTTCAGAAATATTCACTTCCAACCCCCGTCATTTCCATGGACAGAGAGGGGACATCTTGACTTTGATCTTGGCCATGTAACTTGCTTTGGCCAATGGGATATTAACCAGTATGACAGACCAAAGGCTCAAAAAGCATCTGTGAGGTTAGGCATGTTGTCTTGTGCTTCTGGCCTTGCCCAGGCTAGCCCAGCATTCCCAGGAGGAGGAGGAGAGACCGGTGGAGTGGACCTACCCGGCCAGCCCCAGCCTCTGTCTGTGGAACATGAACTAAACAGATGGCTTTTTAAAAATGCCCCTGAAATTTTGTTGTTCCTTGTTATTTGGCAATAGCTACTGACACAAGTTATCTTTGACTATACTCATCCTGCTTGCCCCTGCTCCTGTCTTATAGGAAGGCACATTCCTTCTACTTTTCAAGGCCCTTAATGCACTTTGAAACATAACAGAAAATATTTATTTAGTGACTGGAGAGATGCCCCTGAATCCAAAGTCTTGATTTTGCCCAGGACTTTGATGCATCATTTCCCTCCTTCACTTTAGCTCTGACATCTGCTTCCTTCGCTGTCATCTATACCCTGAATCACTTCAGCTCAGCCTCTAGGGCAGGTTCTTCCACCCGCTTTTCCTTACCCCTCTTCCCATCCACTCCAAAAATGCTGGAAAGGCAAGAGGGAAAGGAGAATGTGGCAAGGTCATGAAGGACCATGAAAAGACCTCTTCAAGAAGAATGGAATGGTCAGCTATGGCAAATACTGCCTGTGGCTCAGTCAACAGGGGCCAGCTCACCCAAGCTCATGGCTTTGGCACACCTTGTCCACCGACCCACCCTCCTCTCAGTGTGCATTCTGATTCTCATCATCTCTGGCCCATAGTATTATGAGACTCTCCAACTGTCTTCCTTGAAGGTATGCAAGCTGCAGGCAAAACACAAGTGTGATCTGTGCCCTTGTAGATCTCTGAAGCTAACCCAGAGCCAGAAAAGTAAGCAGTGACGATAACACAGTGCATCGATGGTGGAGGGTGCTGTTGGTACAACAAAGAGATTCAGAACTGAGACCTAGAGGAGGTCAGGAAGGACACTCTAGGGAGAGAAATGTGTAGGCTGAGGTCTGAGTGGAGGGGAGGGGAAGTAGGGATTAATTCATGTGCAAAGACCAAAGAGGAAAGAGCATGGTGTGTCTGGGGAACTGAAAAATTGGTCTGGCCAAAGCATACAGTACGAGCATGGAGGTGGTAAGAGGTAAGGCTTAAGTGGTCAATTAATGCTTAGTGAATAAATGAGGGAATGAATGAATGAATGAATGAATGAGTGAGAGACACAAGCCAAAAGGAAAAAAATCTTAATCTCACATTTTTAGTCCTTTAACATTACCAGTCAAGAACTGAAACCATTTCTCAGATGACACATTGACAAATGAGTGAAACTCAGCTCAGGAAACACTTGCTGAGCACTTACTCCATGCCAAGCATGCGTTAATTAAGCATCCGCAATAGAGATATCTGTAGGCCTGATTCTTGCCCTGGAGAAGTGCATAAAGGCAAGTGACATTTGTATGACCATCAAAGACTGTGCTTTGACACTTACACGACTATTATTAAAAATGAGACATAAATGAAGTGCATGTGTAATATGGATTAAACATTCTGAACATAGTCTTAGTCTCTCTCTTTCTCTTAAATATATGTAAATATTAAAAATACATATAAAGTTTTTTAAAGCTCTGGAGTATGGGCCTAATCATTAGCTTTAGTCAACAGAAAGAGGGAGATCCTACTCCCTGCCATGGATTTCCACTTTCCACTGCAGATTGCTCTTATTCTCTATAGCCTCACTGTCCAATATTTTAATTCTGTGTACCTCCACTGTTCAATATGGTAGCCATGAGCCACATGTAGTTATGGAGGCCTTGAAATATGAGTAGTGTAAGACAACAGTTTAGTGATTACCAGAGGGTAAGGGGCGAGGAGTGGTAGAAGAGTTAGGTAAGTGGGGTTAAAAATATGGCAATGGAAGGAGATTTGACATTGGGTGGTGAACACACAATGCAATATATAAATGAAGTATGATAGAATTATACACTTGAAACCTACATAATTTTACTAACCAATGTCTCCCCCAATAAATTTAATAAAAAATAAATGTGACTAGTGTAAATTGAGATGTGCTCTGAGTGTAAAATATAAAAATAATTTTAGAAGGAGGATCCAAGATGGCAGAGTAGATAAACACTGTGCTTACCTCATCCCATGAACACATGAAAATTACAACTAAATTATATAACAATCAACCTGGAGAACCGTCTGAAGTCTGGCTGAACAGAAGTGTTATGACTAAGGATAAAAGAAAAGCCACATTGAGACTTGTAGGAGGGGCGGAGATACAAAATGGGCTGACCTCAAACTTCTGTGTGGCCGATGAAAATTGGGAGGGATTTCTCAGCCATGGAGGTTCTCCCTGGAGGAGCAAGAGACCCCAGCCCCACACCAGGCTCCCCAGCTCAGAGTACTGGTGCCGGGAAGAGGAGCCACCATAACATCTGGCTGTAAAAAACAGTGGGGATTCCAACCATCTGGGTGGGATGGAAGGTGGCAGGAAACCCAGATGTCCTCTTAAAGGGCCAACACACAGACTCGCAGGAACTCACCCTGGGCTTTAATGGAGGGACAGTGACTCGAGGGGCCTCAGAGACATATGGGGGGCAAACTGAGGTGTGTGGCTTTAGGTGAGGGTTGGAAGATAGTTGCCATTTTCCCTGTGCAGGGTTCTTCTCCCGTGCAGCCGGCAGGCGCGCTCCATCTTTCCTGTGTTGCACCCGCTCCCTACACTTACAGCCAAATCTGAATCTGATTGGTCTGGTGAGCTCTGCAGTTCCACCCTGCTGACTCACTGAGTCCCCACCACACCCAACTCTGTACTACAGGAGGTTTTATCAGTGGCTAAACCTTACCAGAGCCAGCAGTCGGTGGCAGCAGGCCTCCAGGTGTGCTGGCATCTTTCAGAATTATCCCAGACCCAGTTGTCATGCAGTGTCTCAGCTCCCGCTCCCCATACCAGAAGGCAGGAAATGGTGAGGCCAAAAAGGAACACCAACGGAGCCATAGATAGGGGAGTCATACCACTATAGTCTCGCTGGTGGCTGGGTTGGAGACACAGGAAGCAGGAGCCATGCGATCTGCAACCCGCCGTCTGCTTCTCTGCCAACCAACCAACCCCTTGCTAACTGCAATCCACGCCTGCTAGGGTAACCATGGCAGTTATATCAGTGGCCAATGGCTAATTGGTTACAGCTGATGACCATCTGATCACAGCTGATGACCATCTACTACCCGGGCCAGCACCTTTCCACGGGGGGTGAGAGCCTGGGAACTGCTCTCCTGGCTCTGTCCTCACACATGGTCCTGGTGGCAGCCATCCTTGGTTTGCAGCATGGCCTCTCCCACAGGCCTCAAGGTCTAGCACAGGCAGTGACCAACTGTGGATCGCTTTGTAGCTCCTACCAGGGAGCCCCTGGCTAGTCACAGGCAGTGGCTGACCTGGGCCTGCAGCAGAGCCCCTCCCAAGAGGCCCCAGAACCAACATACTTGGAGGTCAGCTTCAGACCACAGCAGAACACCATCCAATTAGCCCCACAAGCAGCACACACAAAAGAGCGATCTCAATAGGCACCAGAGCCCACTGGGGCAAATCCCATTCCATGTGGTAAGCCCCCAATCCCCAGAAGCCCGTAAGCTGTGGATAAGGCCCAACCCCACAGCCAGTCAGCCTGAGGGTCAGTCCCACCTACTGATGTGCCAATAGCAATCAAGGCTCAGTTATAACAGGAGGGCACATACAATCTACATAAGGGACACTTCTGGAGCACCCAGAACAGGTGACCACGGAGACAGTGCCACCGCACTGCACAGGACACCTACTACGTAAGGCCAGAGTGGGAGATATAGCAGATCTACCTAATACACAGAAACAAACACACAGAGAAGCAGCCAAAATGAGGAAACAAAGAAATGCATCCCATATGAAAGAACAGGAGAAAACTACGGAAAAAGAACTAAACAAAATAGGAGATAGGCAACCTTCTAGAAACAGAGTTCCAAACAATGGTTATACGGAAGCTCAAGGAACTTAGTAAGAACTTCAACAAAGTTGATAGCAAGCATAAAAGGACATAGAAATCATAAAAAAGAACCAGTGAGAAGTGAAGAATACAATAACTGAAATGAAAATGCACTAGAAGGAATCACCAGCAGAAGATCGAATCAGCAATTTGGAAGACAAGATAGCAGAAAACACCCAATCAAAACTGCAACAGGAGGGGCAGCTGCTTAGCTCAGTTGGTTAGAGCGTGGTGCTCTTAACAGCAAGGTTGCCAGTTCGATCCCCACATGGGCCACTGTGAGCTGTGCCCTCCACAACTAGATTGAAACAACTACTTGACTTGGAGCTGATGGGTCCTGGAAAAACACACTTAAAAAATAAATAAAAGTTAAAAACAAAAACAAAAAACAAAACCAAAACAGCAAAAGGAAAAAAGAATTTTTAAAAATAAGGCTTGTTTAAGAGACCTCTGGGAGAACATCAAGCATAACAACATTTGCATCATAGAGGGTAGCAGAAAAAGAGAGAAAGCAAGGCATTGAAAACCTTTTGGAAGAAATAATGACTGAACATTTTCCTAACCTGCAAAAGGAAATAGATATACGAGCCTAGGAAGTACAGAGAGTCCACAACAAAATGAACCCACGCAGGCCCACACAAGGACACATTATAAGTAAATTCACAAAGGAATATATGTATATCTCGTCATGGGATGTGAAGTACAGCATAGGGAATAGAGTTAATGGAAGTGTAACAGCTACATACGATGTCAGAGGGGTAGTAGATTGGGGGGTGGGTTATCACTTTGTGAGGGGTGTAAAAATGTCTAACTCTAACTATGACATTGTTTTGTACACCTGAAACTAATAAAAATCAATCAATCAATAAATAAAAATGAACAAACAAAATAAAACAAATAAAACAAATAAAATAATTTTAAAGACTTAGTATAAAAATTATACAACATCTCAATAATTTTTATACTGATTCCACATTAATTTATGTTGAATATTCTGGGTTAAATAAAATATATTACTAATATTAATTTCACCTGTTTCTTTTTACTTTTTTATATGTGGCTATTAGGAAACTTAAAATTTCATATATGGCTCACATTTGTGTCTCATATTGTACCGTCAGGTCCACTATAATGCTTATTGTGAAATGTGAATTTGTTCCAGTGTGATTGATATATTGAGGAATGATCTGAGCATTACACAAATATTGTGTCTGCTTATGTCTGCATGGAACACTAGGTGAGCCCAGAAAAATGCCCGCAACTGAACTGAGCTATGTGGGAACACACAAAACATCCACATGTGTGGACGTGAAACCTCTACCCACCACTTCAATTCGCCACACGAATTATGCACCACACACACCCACATCTGGTGCTAGAGTGTCCGTCTGATTTCAGATGTGCCTCCTTCCCCCACTTCACAGTAACTTGCAAGCAGCAACCCACAGGTGTGGGTGCCAGTTCAGCAAGCAAATATCAGCTCTTTTCCAAGGTGAAGTGCAATGTATAGTACAGTATTTAAGTATTCTGAATTGTTTAACATATGCAAAACTGGGCGACTGTTTTTATTAGGCTCCTGTCTTTTTTTAATGTGTCACTAGCAAAGTGTTTGAGTGCGGTGTCCCTATCCTCACTTTCTCCTTAAGGCCTGCAGGTGTTTGTGAGGTTTTGAACACGGGGGTTTGTCAGAAGCGCTTCCGGCCGCCTTTCTACTGGACGCTGCTGAGCTACACAGCCTCAGTTCCTAAAGCAAATCCAGCACATCAGTGCTGCCCTTCGGCGCCTGCTTAGAGGGTGCTGGAACTTCCTTTAAAACAACATTTAAAAAACCCCACCAAAGGCCTCGGGTACTGTAGGGCCATAACCTATATGTGTGTGGCTACTGACGACTGATGTAGTAACACGACTGCTGACATTGCTGTAAACCTGAAAACAACTGTTCTGCTTGTATGAGCAGTGCGAGGGGAAGTGAAATAAAGAAGAGAGCTTACCGCTTTGAGGAAAACGTGTTTGTTTTGTGGACAGCGTGACTGTGTAGGAGGGCTCTTCCTTAAAATCCCAGGGGCCACTTACCATGACATCAATGGGAAAGTGCTTGCCTGGGATTCCTGCCTCTGGGGAGGACACTTTTTCTCCTCATGAAGCCAGGCTTTATCCCACTGCTGTCACACAGACCCTGGGGGCTCGACTGGGAAACCAGTGTGGAATATGGACTCACTTAAACATAGACACTTCCTTAAAAGCCTTTGGTTCGAAGTGAATAGAACCCATTTTGACTACTCAATTGCTATATTTATTAGGAATGATAAACCAAAGTACTTGAGAATAATTTCAGTGGCCATGAACTGTGGCGCTTGATCAATGGGGGACATGGCAGTCAATTACCCTCTCACTTTATTTTGGTCCTCAGCAATCAGTGGGGATCAATACTCTCAATCTCGATTGATAGCAGAGCTCAAATCACAAATAATCTTTTAATGTGGGCTGTCACAGTCTGTGCAGACAAGTCCTGAGCCAGCCCCTGGACTCCCACGTGGGCAGTGGGGGCCGGAGATGTGCTGTGGTTTCCGCCCCGTCATGACAGCACAAGCAGCTGCAAGGGGCCTGTTCCGTCTGCGTGCATGTGGAGCACCATGACTGTGTCTCATTACAGCCCACTCTATCTTCTTCAAAATGTAGCTGCCTGAAATCATCACAAGTCTGGAACAAAAAGAAGGATCTGGGAGGTAAATCATACAAAACTGAGTAAGTAAGCATGAAGACGGAAAGAACTATAACCCAGGGGAGCAGGGTACCCATACATTCTAAGGGTGCTTTTTGAAAAAGTAGCTGGTGGGTGGGGGGAGCTTGAAGGTACAGACTCTGGAGAAAGGCTTCCTTGACTCATCCCCATACATCTTCTTTGGGAGAAGAAAGGAGGCAGAAAGACCCCTGGATTTCAGGGGAGCTCCTCCCAGTTGTGCCACTCAGCAGCTGGGAGTGTGGAGTAAAACACAGCAGGACTTCACCACTGGGCAAGTTGGATTAGGTTGATGGTTTCCAAACCGTGCCCCTGAGGTGCTTCGCACTTCAGAGAAAGAGGCAAAGGTTTGAGGAGAGAAAGAAGGAAAGGGCTAAGGGAAGGCCAAGACTCTTCACTCCATACAAACAAGAGCTCCTCTGCTTATTTACTTTTGTTTTGTACATTGGACTTTGTGTAAGACTTTGTTCGAAGGGGTAGCCTGCTTAGTGTGTAGGAGTCTGAACACTGGAGCCAGACTGCCTGGGTGTGCATTCCAGCTCCCACTGTTTAGCTGGGTGAACTTGGGCAAGTTACCTAACCTCTCTGGGCTTCAATTTCCACAAATGAAATATTGCCAGTAGCGACTGTAATGGAATGGTTACGAAGGCTGAATACATTAATATTTGTGGTACACTCAGAACAGTGCCTAGCATGTGGAAAAGACTACATATAGGTTTAAGTTAATAAAGTTGTATGCTGCCTTTTAAAAACTACAGCTCCAAACCAGGTGTCTCTAAACATTTTTGACCATACATCTTTATCAGAAAAGAAATTCTGAACATGCAATCCCCATGCGTGTACACGTTATACATGCATGTACTTTGTTCTAATATACTTTGTGTTTTGAGGTGGGCAATCAATTCTGTGATGGACATAAAGCAGGGATATGAATAGTGAGTGAAGTTAGATAGACCCTTGGTTCTCCTCATGTGTCTTGGGCTCCGGGTGCTTGGCACCTAAATTTGTTTCAGCCCTCCCGTGGAAGTGGCTGAGCGAGCCCTGGCTGAGTATACATGGAAGGCTTTGCAAAGTCATGGCAATGGGACTCCTGTCAGTCTGCATTTTCATTCAAGCTATGATGCTCTGAGTGTTCTCAAGCATGAAGTGATCACCTACTATGTGCTCTCGGGGCAGGAAAGAATCCGAGACGAGCTCTTTGGTCCTAAAGCACAACTCAGACGTGTTGTGAGAAGCCAATACTAAACAGCTGGGTATGAGCCTCACACTCGAGGACCTCTGACAGAGGCTCCATGCTAGAGTACAAATGGCACCTGAGAAGGAGAGACGCTCATGAAGATGGCAATGGTCTTCTTTTAGATTAGCTCTCTGAGACTCACAGTAAAAGCTCCCCTTCCCCGCTGTGCAAATTCCAGGCCAGGAGGCCAGATCTTCGTGACCTGTGTCCAAAGGCATGTCCTGTAAGACCACCATCAGTAGTAGCTACAGAGCCCCCAATGAGCTGTGGAATTCCCCTATTTGAACTTTCTTGCCATGGGCAGGTTCATCATGGCCATCTTGGGGTATGTGAACTGTTCCGACTGAATCTGAGATCAGAAAAGCCCTATTAGAAGCCTGTCACGTCCAGATAGGAGGCAATTATTAAGAAACATCATACAGACATGAAGCATTTCATTTATATCATGAGTCACTCTCCTCTACAGATACTCTTAAAAGCTAGTGTTTCTCTCAGGAGATAGCCTCTGGAGCTGAGCATTTTTATGTGATGGTCATAGAAATGTCTTGGGCCATCTGCTCAGTTCACAGAAATCCTCCTACATGCCCATCTCCTGCATAGTGTGATGGCCAGCAGCCACGTAGGTTCTACAGCAGAGCTTCTCAGGCCTCAGCCTGCACACCAATGACCAGGTCAGCTTACAAACATGGAGGTCCTGCTGCAGTGGGTCTGGGTGGCCCGAGAGTCCACACTTCTAACAAGCTCTTGGAAGGTACTAATGTTGCTGATTCTGGGGCCACACTTTGAGTGACAGGTTGTATATAACCCCAACCCTGGCCACAGCTGATTGGACCTGGAGTGAACACCTGACCAAACTGGGACAATCAGTTTCCCTCCCAAACATTTAGACTTGGGACAATGAGATTCTCTTCTCTCTGGGATGATCTGAAATGTGGAAAGACCTGAAAACTCAGAAGCTACTAGATTGCCATTTTCTGCTACAGGGATTGAGAAAAAGGAAAACCAGGAGGCACAGAAAAATTTCCAAGTATGCAAGATGAGAGACACTGAGAGATTTCCTGAGTCCTGCAGCTTTTAAATCTCTGGGTCCTTGAGAACCATATGATTTCACTGATCTGTGGTATATAAACCAAAAACAACAAAAGAACAAGACAAACAAATGAGAAACAAAAACTCACAGACACAGACAATAGCTTAGTGGTTACCAGAGGGTAAGGGGGGTGGAGGGTGGGAGATGAGGGTAAAGGGGATGAAATATATGGTGATGGAAGGAGAACTGACTCCGGGTGGTGAACACACAACGGGATTTATAGATGATGTAATACAGAATTGTACACCTGAAATCTATGTAACTTTACTAACAATTGTCACCCCAATAAATTATAAAAAAAAAAAATCCCTGGGTCCAGGTCTTATTCATACCTCTACAGTTGCCCTCATCTGGGTTCACAAGACACCCCTTCATGATTATAATGTTCTCTTTTTCTCTGAAGCTTGTTGTAAGTTGTTTTCTGTTACCTTTTCCGTCACAGACTCCTACTACCTGGTATTATAGACTGTAAACAGTTACAGTGAGCAAGCACTGATCCTTTTCCTCTCAGACCTTAAGAGCATGTGGAAGGTGCTTGTTAGATAATTGATGATTGAATGAATGAACATGATGCCCCAGGCATGGTATTCTCTACAGCTTCTCTGTGCCCAGATTTGGAGAAACCTTTTACTTCCTGTCTTATTGTCAATCCTAGAAACCCAATTGTGAATGCAACACACTGACTGTCAATTTTTCTATTTATGTCATCTATTCCCTCAGCATTCTAATTTCATTTTTCATATCTGGCAAGGAAAAAAGGGACTCGGGGAAGGTGTATTTCCCCTTTAAATACCATGAAAGTTATGAATATATCTTTCCCAAACTGCCAAAATAATTGTTTCATTTACAGAACTGAAATTCTCTAGGGTGCGTCCCAGTGATGTTCTAAATTGCTAACATCAGATATGCAGAAAACAAATACGGAGCGATCCATATGTTCCCAGTCCTGAATTTAGCATCTCAGCTCAACAAAAACTTGCATTTCAATCACTTTCAGTCAGATTTGGGTTATGAGTATGTGCAGGGTTAGGGCTGGAATGAAGCCACTGGCCTGGAACCTTCTGCAGAGAAGGGCTCTGGCTGCACAGTCTGAGTCTCCTGTACAAGTTGCCATTTAAAGAGTTCACTTTAAATTAACACATACAGGCTACAGATCACAAAGGGGAAACCTGAGAAGGCACTGGCTATGTGATTGCAAAAGGAGACACTGCCAAATTTCTCCCTCTTCTTTCTTGTTACTACTCAAAAAGTCCTATTGCTTGGGGTGGGAGGGCACAGCCAGAAATGTACCGCATTTCAGGCCTTCATTATGAAAAAAAGAAGAAAAAAAAACGTGTAAGAAGGAATAATAGATCAGGAACTTGGCATCATGAGGGTGAGGTTGATGACTGAGCAGGTTTTATGCTCTAGGTACCTTTCTCAGCACTGTATACGTGCTAACCCATTTAATCTTCAAAATGTGAGGTGGGTATCATTGTTACCCCACTTTAAAGATGAGGAAACTAAGGCACAAAAAGATCGGGTACCCACTGATTAGGTATTATGGAACAGCTGTTGCTTTTTCTTGCCAGCAGACATTCTCCCTCTTCTGCTAATAATGCCTCAGTTTTCCTTTGGAGAACCACTCTTCCCTTCTACACATTTTTTTGTGTGTGGGGACAAAGGTTCTAACTTATACTCTAGAACCAAAAGGCCCTATCTAATTCAGTCATTGTTGAACTGTGAACCAGGCGAGGCAGGCACTGTCTCTTTCATCTCAAACTAGAGCACAGGGCACAATTTAAGCACTTAATACATAGTTTAAGGACAAACAAATGAACACAGCGTACAATGTGTGATACGTCAGTGTGATGTTTTCTGCCATCGTGTGGTTAGGAAGTGTCCTTATTGCTCAAGCCTGGGCTGTGTGTTTACTCTAGGCCAATCAGGAGCTCTCCTAGGAATGTGACTGGAATGACACATGGATAGAAGCTTTCCGGAGCCATTCCTTCTGCCTGGTGCCCTGGAGGGGCTTCTACCTCTATCCTGGAGCATTCATTTATTCAACAAACATCACTCACCTGAGTGTCTCTGTGCTATAATAGGTCTTTTACTTATGTAGATTTTTCTTTTCAGCAATCACAACACAGTGATGTTGATAGTATCACTGCCACTTTGCCGATGAGGAAACTAAAGCTTGAGGAGGTTAAGTAACTTGCCCAAGAACATAATACAGTGAGTGGCAGTCAGGACTGAAAATCATGTCTTCCTGAAGCCAAGGCAATTGCTCTCACCATGTACCACAGTCTCCAAGGGACTAGGGGTTTGGCTTACTGGCAAGGCTGAAAAATCAACTTACTAGAGCTTACACAAAAGGAAACAGGACAACTGAATGAAGGCTGCGTTTGATGTGGGTTACCCTAGTTCGAGGGGCGGGGATGGGGACAAACAGTAAGTCATGACAGACTGCACTATTCAATGACTTTTTACATTAAACAGAAGTTGTCTCCTTTAAGGAGTAACTATGTCTGGGTCAATAAAGTTTCTAGGAATGGGCTGGATCTTCCCAATCCCCCTAGCTTCCACGCTCCTCACATCTCCTACCTTCATGGCTGAAGAGGCACACGCCACGGCTTCTGTAATAGGACGGCCCTCTCACATTCTACACCCCATAGGAATCCATTCACAATCAGTTTAAAACCCACTACAACTAGTGAAGACCAGTTGAAAATATTTAAGTCAAAAAGCAGTGCATGATATCACATAGCCAAGTGGAATCTTTTTTTCTCTTGAACTAGTGAACAGCAAGTGTTTTTGCCCTTACAGCGTCCATTTCACCATCTTTTGATTTCCCTTTGAACAACCTCTTCCCGGTACTTGGTCCATGGCTAAATGGGGCTGACCTTCATCCCTCCTCTCAGGTGAAAATGGGCTTCTGATTCAGGTCTGCCAGACAGATGCCTTCTCTCCCCCTGGCTACATTTGTCTTGTGGTTGCCCCCGCTCCCCCCTAGTCTCATGCGACCGAGTCCTGGGGCTCTTGCTGACTGATGCTACGGAGAAGGTCTCCTTCCCTTGGGATTACCAGCTGTAAAAAAGCCCTCATCCCAGAGCTGCCTGAGAGTAGAGATGGTAGTGCAGACGGCAGCACTGCTGAGAAACGAGAGGAGAGTGACAACTCTGTGTCATCTGCGTGCCTGGGTGCAGTCACGCCCTGACAACACCTTTCTTCTGAGGACTCTCCTTTCTTCTGAGGCCAGTGAGTTGGGTCTTGGAACCTCCTAATCAGAAGAGCCTGGAGAACCACTGACTCAGCCATGTGTTTCGATATTACAGTTAGCCACCCTGATTTGTTCCTGTTTTCCTAAATTGTAATCGAGTTGCCTAAGATTTATGGATTTTCTATTTTATTTTTTATAATCTTGCCCTAAAGTTCTTTTGCCCAGAAGTCAAATGTTTTAACAAAGAAAGGGAAAAGGCCAATTCGTCCCCAAGTGGATACTTATTAGATAACACCGTTCCGTGTAATAAGCCCAACTAATGACCTAAGAATGACACTTAGGAAAAAATAGTTATATGTACATTGCATTATATAATATTTACTTAAAATCTACTAAGTTCCAGGCTACTGGGGGTAAGGCAGCAAACAAAACCAGAAAAACAAATTACTGCCTTCATGGAACTTACATCCTGGTGGAAGAGCAATAGACAATGAACAAACATATAAATAAGCCAAGCAGGCGAAAGTGGAAGAAAATGGTTATGCTGTGTTAGACAGATGGCCGGGAAGCTCTCTGAGAAGGTTACATCTGGGCCACTGCTGACGTTAGCTGGGGAAGCGGTCTGCTGGCAGAGGGGACAGCCAGTTAGAGGCCTCGAGGCAGACGTGTGCTCAGCCGTTCCATGAATATCAAGGAGCCCGGCATGGCGGGAACCACGGAAGTGCGGCCAACAGTGACAGAAGATAAGTTCAGCAAGTTAGCCAGAGACCAGACCACCTGGGGCCATCTGGGGCTGGAAAGACTTTGGGCTTGGTTTTGCTTTGATGGGAAAGCACTGGTACAAGTGGGCAGAAGACTGGCATGATCGTATGTGCTCGTTCAAAGGACCACTCCAGCTCGCGTGGAGAATGAAGTGCAGAAGGACAAGAGTGGAAGTACACACCTGTCAGGACGCTGCTGTGGTCTGCGCAAGACATGACATGGACCAGAAGACTGAGCTGGAGGCGATGACAAGTGGTTGGATCCCAGATGTATTTTGAAGGTAGAGCCACCTCTGTTTAAAGATGGATCGGATGTTGTCAGTGAGAAAAGGGAAAGAATCAAGACTGATGACAGCAAGTTTTTAAAATGAGACTAAAGGTGAATGGAGGTGTTATTTACTGAGATAAGCAGAATGGCAGGAGGTACAGGTTTCAGGAGTGAAAATCGAGTTTCGTTTTGGATGTGTCCTTTTTTCATTGTCGTAAAATACACAACCACGAAATGTACCGTGTTAACCATTTTTAAGCGTGCAGCTCGGTGGCATGAAGTGCATACTCAGTGTTGTGACCATCACCACCATCCATTCCCCAGACTTTCCCATCATCCCAAACACAGACCCTGTTGTACCCATTAAGCACTGACGCCCTTTTCCCCTCGCCCCCAGACCCTGGTCATCTCGAATCTACCTGTGTCTCTAGTGGACATGTAAGTCTATGATGCCTACTGCCTATCCCAGTGAAGATGCAGATAGACAGTTAGACACACACATTCTGAGGTTGAAGGGAGAGATGGGGTTCAGAGACATAAATTTGGGAGTCATTGGCAAATAGAACAGCACCCAAGTCCCACTTATCGAACTGAATGTTTGACTTTGTTTCTCTCCCTAGTGTGCAGCCCGGAAAATGGATATCGTGTCAGATACAGTGCCTGACATATAGTAACCATTCAATAGTAACCATAGTAACCATTCAAATACGTATTCAACTGAGTAACTAAATTCTTTGCCCTCCAGTTTGTGGGAACAGCGATTCTTTGGACAAGAATACTTAAAAGTAAAAGGTTTTAAAATCAATACCTCTATTTCTGGGGAAAAAAAGTATGAACAAACTTTAAAACGCACTGGCACTTCTATTGCAGTTTTCAGAAATAATGTTTGATTTGCCATTTCTTTGGCTAATGATTACGCCAAAATCCAGTACCACTTGACACCATGCTATGTTACATAAACAGAACGGGAGTGACACAACCAGATGTGATGTGTCACAGTGAGGATCAATGAGCTTGAAAAGCAGGAGAAAAGTTTCTGTCTAAAACCAGGTGTTCGAAGTGTGTTTTAAAATCCCCAACCTCTATTCAAATTACCCTGGTGATGTTTGAAAAAAGTGTGGCTGTGCAAGGGGGTAAAATTATGGCTACCAACATGAGACTCAGACAGCGATTTATCTTCAGCCGACCAGTGTACTGTAACAGAATAATCTCCAAACTCCAGATCTTGATAATCTCAGCCCCGTGCAGGTATTGAGGAGCAGCTGATCCCAAGTGTCAGCATGTCAACCCTTCGGCATGTACACATGTACAATAAAAAACTGGGGTTTGGGGGATACTAGAATTTATCTTTGGGTAACGTTAGAATCACTTTATCCAGTCATGCAGCCACAAGCTCAGAAATTTGGGGATATAAACTTTCTATGGAAAGATTTCAAAAACTTCAGCTGTTTATGACATTCTTTTAACACTTGCTCCCAACCCTGTATAATTAGCCATAGGTTAGTAATCCACTATAATCCATGACTACAGCCTTGAAGCTGAATTCAAATGGCCTCTTCAACAAAAGTCAAGGCTGCGAAACTTAAAGTGGAAAGGGTACAAGATGGGCAAGCGTTCATATGCCCCGGTGCCAGTGTTTCATCGGGAACTGTCCACGCTAAAATCATCAGTGCATTCTCTCAGTCTCCATACCTTCTCAATGCACAGTGGCTATGTAGGCGGGTGCTAAAGTATCAGAATTTGGCATCAATAGTATTTCAAGAAACCAAGTAGTTTCTGGAAGGCATGTGACAATTTCCAGTTACTTGAGTTGGAATTTAAACTTTGAAAGCTAGAATACATCTGCCTACTTTAAAAAAAGGATACTCTCTTCAGTTTAAAAGGCTGGTTATCCAACTGCAATTGTGTGGGGGAAAATTAATTTACCTCCTCCCCCAGGTTTCATCACTGGGTTTAAAATTTCCTTATGAGTATTTCCCTATATTCTCTCTCTCTCTAGCGTGGAAAAATAGATTCAGGTTGGGCCCTACAAGATGCTCCTAACCTGCTGCTGTGTTGAGTCACCACCATCCTCCTGATAGGAATTTCCTTGGGGATACATGCGGGCCTCCACCCGTCTTCGGTGGTGATAGGAAAAAAAGCATTTCATTGCTGCTGTACCATGAAAAGACTTGAGGACCAAAATAAATGTTAAAATACTGCGTCTGAGTGTTGACAAAATACCAGGGACTTGTATTTCTAATGATAGCCAATGATAAAACTAGCATGTCTCTGATGCTGTACCAATAGTGTTTCCTAACAAATTCCATTGCAAAACTGAGAGCCAGAGATCGTTTCCAATAGACAGAATAAGTTCACTTGCCTTTGGATCTTTCAATGAACCATACATTTGACGTAAAACCATGTTTTAGTAATGTGTCCTATGTTTAACTATTTGTAAGTCAACAGGACCCTATTAGATGCTGCTGATGGCCACTATTCGCAGAAAACTGGATCTTGACTTTTCCTGAGAACATGGTTCTGTGTATATCATAATCCACTACTAACCTGTTGACTCCCAGCCATACAAGTTATTTTTATTTTGCCAAGTTTCACAGCTTTTTAGCACTTTCTCAGGAAATAATTAATGTAATAAAAAATACTTTAAATATATTCAGAGGCCATGGACTCATCTTTTTGCATTTTATCATTGGGAGTACATACGACACAACATGTTCTAGGAGGTCTAAATGGAAATTGTAAAATAGCTGTATTGCATGGCACCATCCATAAATTGGTCAAACTACAGCAACTACACTTTAGCCTCTGGTCATTCAGACAAGCCTTCCAGTTAGATAAGGAAGAGTGCATTTCCTTCCAGAACAATGAGATGGTTTCAACAAGTAGTCCTGTTTATCCAACTTACAGTATACACAAATGGGAATCATGCTTAAGAAGATTGAAAATAAGGTAGGTTACGGTTATTGATAGTCTTAATAGCTTGGTAAGGAGAATCAAAATTGGGAAGATGGTGAGGAGCCATTGGACAAGGAGGTGAGTGGCGTGGCTGTTGTTAGGGTTTAGGAGCTCACAGGACAGACTGAAGGCATGAGAGCCTGAGAATGGGGGCAGTAGTGAGAAGAGTGACGGAGGCACCATCAGTGGGGATGAGAAAGAATGACGAGGGAGACGGGCCTGCTGACCTCAGTGACTGCTGGACTAGGAAGTGTTTTGGGTCGCTGATGACTGGTTTAAATGGAGAATAGGAAGAGGAGCTAGTGTGGATTCGAGTGGAATGTGTGAGGTTCTGTTTTGGAGAGGTAGAGTGTGAGTAGCCTGTGGATATCCCACCGAATGCTCAGGTCTTATCTCTGAGGAGAAAAGGCACACCGTAAAGTCTAGACTGTGGAATGGACAGGATGGAGGTAGGTTCTGGGAGAGAACATATGAGCTGGAGTGTAGGAAAGAAGGAAGCTGAGGCCAGAACCTGGTAGGAGGAAACTGGAGTGTGATGAGTGAAAAGATGGAGGAAAAGGAGGAAACCCAAAGCATGTGTTGACATTGACATCAGAGAGCTTCAAAAGTTGCAAATCATATGAGTTAGTTCAAGAAGAACTTTAAAAAAGTCCAAAGTATTTGTTAATTAAGGGCTTGGTTTATTTCTGTTGCTGACACCTGAAAATGAGAATATTTCAAATGCATTTTTCCCGATTTGTCTTGATAAAGCCATGACCTGGGATACTCTCCCACTTGGCAGCAATGGTCACGAGCTGCCCGGGGGTGTGCGGCTCCTTTGCCTGCTGCACGGGCTGTCCTGTGCCCCATCCTCGCCATTCTCTGTTGTCCGCCCCAACCCACTCTGTTTATGGTATCTCCCTGGTCTCCTTAAACACATGAGTTTGCATCCCCTGGGCTGCAGTTTCTAATTAGTCAGTGGGAAGGGAAAAGTAGAAAACAGTGATATGGGATTATGATTAGAGGCGATTTCAGAAGCAGATCTCAAAGGCTCCCTTTTTTATAATACATAGATTTGGAATGTAACTTCTACATTATATTTCTTCTGAAACTACAAACTCATATATACAATATAAATACAGATGCACATTCCTTATTCATAATTCTGAAATTCAAACTTTGTTTACTTTTTTAAATTAACTCAATGTTGGCAAGACCTGACCTGATGTGGGATCTTTCCAGAGTTTACTTCCCCATCAGTGTGAACATTCCCATGTTTCCCTACAGAAATATTCATGTATCAGCCACAGGGGCACAATATGTGGCCCACAGGCCACAGTGCCCGCAGAAAATCCCCCACTTTCTATATTCTGGCACCAACAGTTTCAGGTAGGGGATCAGGGCTCTAATTAATCAACATTCACACACCCAAGAACTGAGATATAACTTTCTCCATTAAGAAAAAAATGCACCCTGTTGGGAAAAACTGGGGGCATGTCTAAGACAGTATATTCACAATTACATTTATGAAGACAATTGGCAGCAGTCGCATGGGGTGGGGGGGGATTCCGTATTCTCACATGAGCAGGAAATCAGAGGAACAAAGCATGTGCAAGATTTCACAACAGGTTTTTGCCAAACAGAAAGCAGAAGACACAGGTTTATTAAGAAGCAAATCATTTCTCTTTACTCCATCCCTAGACAAACCTCACTTAATGTTCCTCACACTCTGAAAAAACAGACATCTTAATACCACAGTGATTTTACAAGGTGAGGTGAGAAGCTGAAATCATCCTCAAGTCTACTCTTGATAGAATGAGATTGGTCATTACTCCATTTCTCTTCCACAGACTCTCTGGCACCTGGATTGCTTGCCAGAGACACTAGCCTGTCCTCCCCTAAATGTAGGCTGTGCGTGAGAGAAAGCCTATCAGCTTTTATGTCAGCTGGAAGTTGGGCTCTGCAGGCTTCTGAAACCACATTACTTACCATGCACGGCCTTTCTGGACCTCACGCATTTCTGACTTGACTTGGACCAGTTTTGTCCATTGCCTGCTGTTCCATCTCGTTTCTCTACTGGGCTGGTAGGGAGGAAAAGCATTAGGAAAAGGAGCCTGATGTTTCCACCTAAAGCCAGGCTCCCAAGTCACCTCCTCTTAGCCAAGTATAGTCATGTTATTTTCAGGGATGCAAACTTCAGAAAACTATCTCCAGGATGTTCCAGTAGCAGCCGTACCTCTCCCCTGAGTGTATGGTATTAAGCAGAGCCTGGATACCTGCTTGCGAGGCAGAGAAAAGCATGTACCTGGTTTCATGCCAAGCCGAAGCGTGTACCCACTTGGTATCACAGTAGCCTAAGACCTCCAAGAAACTGATTTTTTAAAAAGGTTTTCTCTGAAGCCAGAGAAGAACACACTGGCAAGGTTGCGGTTCTCATCTGCACGAGAAGCCATAGAGCCTCTACAAAGAGCTACGGATGAGGTTTTCCTCCCCTTTCCTCTCTCATCTCTAAGGGATGCCACTGACCAGGGCCACCTTGGCCAGGGCAGCGCTAACTGAGCCCTTCTCAACCTGGCATGGCAGGAAAACCAACAGCTCGAAAACCATACACACACACACACACGCACATACACTCATGCACACTCACACAAGTCACACACTCATACAGGGGCACACACACAACATAGGGACACATAACACACACTTGCACACACACACAGAGACACACATATATATACACTCACGCACACATGCACACAGACACACACAACACAGACACACACACACAACAGACATACACACACACTCACGCACACACAGTCACACATACTCACACAACACACACACACAAAGACACATACACACACTCCCATATACTCACACACATGCAACAGTGACACACACAGACATACACATACAATCATATACATAAACACACTCGTGCACACACTCATGCACACACATGCACGCACACTCACACAACACACAGACACACAGACACAGACACACTCTCACATATTCACACACACATACACACTCAGACATACACACACATTCATGCACACTCACACAACACATATACATATGTACATGCACACACTCATGCACACATATGAGGCAACACACAGACACACTCACACACTCATGCACACTTACACAACATACACACACTCACGCACACACTTGCACGTGCACACTCACACAACACAGACACACTCACAGAGACACACATTCACACACTTACATACACATTCACACACACACACACACACACACACATACACAAACAACATGCCTGATGCACCAATACCCCAGAATACTTTCTTTCTCCAGTGCCCATCTGTAAAAGGCAATGTTTGCTTTCTGAAAAACACGGAGCTAGATTGCTGGCAGTGACAGTCGGACTTCACAGCCTGTGGGGTCAGCCACTTCACTGAGATTGTCTACATCCCACCACCCGTGAGGACAGGGGAGCTAAAAAGAATGGGAAAATGGTGCAACGAGGTTTACATTTTTACCTTAGTTATTGTATTCCTGAGACAGAAGCAAGAGTGGAAAACAACTTTCCATTTTTGCACTTGTGGTTTCGGTCTGATATCTTTCTTATAATTTAAAAAAACTTTTAGTTTAGGCTATAATTGAATTCATTTTCTCTGAAAATGTAAAAGGGCCTGTCCGCATTGAATTCCTGGATAGCATCTCACTGAGAAAGCCCACTAGCAGTATCGCATTCTCCTAGCACCTCTGCTAGTTAACGTTCTTCGTGGGATAATTCCTGTATGGTAACCTGCAAATCTGCCCATCCACTTTTTAATTCTTTCAGTCCTTATACCTGATATACCTTATATAGCTGACTCTTCCCATAATTTATGTTACAGTGCCATCTTATGGTAGTTTATAACCACCATTTATGGATGGAAAAATGCTGTGTCTTAAAGAAATACATGTGTTTAAAAATCATCTTTCATTAATCACACTGGAAAAATGTTTCCAAAATGGTGGTTTGTAAATAAGAAAGCTGTTTCATTGTGGTCTGCTAAGGGCCAAACACTACACAGGGTATTTGAGCAGCCACATAAAACTTAAAGACAACTGGAATATTTTGAAGGCATTTATGTTCTCGTTTGGCGACTATTACTTCTGCAGAATCAGACATTTCACATCAGCCCTCTTCCGGAAGGCCATCCTGTACCTGAGAGGACTTATCAGAGTGACATCTGGCCTAAGTACGGGATTTGTGGTCTGGGACTTCCAGCTCCGTGTTTCGTGGTGTATCATTTCTCCCTCCTCATCTCCAAGAACCCGACACAACTCTCTGGTCCCTAGCAGCATGACACAAGGAAACCCAATTCCATTTTTAAGCCTGATCATTTGCAAATGTATTTCAGTCCCAGGTTCAATTCCAGGAGAAGATTCCTTGGAGAAGCTTCATTCCGGAAGTCTGCCTGCCAATTTTTAGAGGCTTTAAGGCTTGTTTCCTCTCTCTTCTTCAAGTTTCTTTCCACCCACAGAGTTAATGTACATCGTCAACGGGCCTGAATTTAATGCCTGAATCAGAACTTGCCAGTTCTGTGGCTGCTCTGCCAGTCAGTCTCAGGAAGGCACAAGGAAAAAGATGGTTTCAATTCCAGGTTTGTTCAGGGGGCGGAGTAATGGGTAAGTGAACAGAGTTCATGAGATGGGGACCCTGGGGAGCCAGGGAGGTACTGAGGCTTTTGCTAACGTAAACGCCCGTCCTCTCTAATGACAAAATGCTCTAATAGCACAGTGATCTACTTCTCACGCCCACAATCTTTTGTTCACATCCCGTCTCCTTTCCCGGTTAGCCCCACTGATCTTCTCATTGCTCCTGTAGGATCAAGATGAAAAGTTTGAGTTGATAGTGCAAGGCAGGGAGGGCATTCTTTGTTTTCCATCTACAGATACCCCCTTTCTCTCCGTAAAGAAGATACAGAGCACACAGTAATGCGTGGGGAAGGAAGAAAAAATAATATGCATTTAGCCAGATGCAAAGTAAGAACTTTAAAAACAAAGGCAGTTTTTAAAAAAGGCATTTGAATATCATCTTTCTCAGGTTCTTCCTGCCCTGTCACAATTAAATGGTTTCTTTTTTAACTGCTCCATTTTCAGTAATTGTAGGGATCACAGTTTTAACATTCAACAGATTGGGAATTTAAACATTCCTAACACATCATGGTGGGTTTTGTTTGGTGGTTTCTGCTTCTTTTATTCTCTCCTTGAGTCCTCCTTTCCTCCCCACCCCCAAACCTGTTTTACTATCAACTTACCTTTGCTGACCCTCCTCCCTCTCCTGTCTGGGGGCTGTTCTTGTTTCAGTCCCTGTACTTGAAATGTTCTCTCTTCAACTGTCATCCTTAAATCAGCAGGGACACGCCTGGTGCCCACATTTTCCCCATCTTTTGTTGAGTGTGTTTGTGTCTGTTATTGTTTTCCCCTTTAATCAGAAGAACATGATCAGAGACTCCAACACATTCAGCCCAGAGCCTGAACTAGCTGTACCCATTAGGAATTCTCACAGTGCAGAAGGACTCTACAAAGTGACTCTTTACAGATGCAAAAGTGACATCATGAGTGCCTCACCCGCACCCCACCTCCCAACATGGATGGTTTTTCATTGCTGTCCTAATTTAAATTTCTCAGTTTACCAGTCAAAAGAGATGATTTTTTTCTAATATCCATCCTGCAAACTCCATCTGGGATCCCCCAAACAAGCTGTGTTCTTCTGCTTTTCTCACAGACATGAATTATAAAAAGTCTGCGATGGGCTCAGGGACGAGGTCAGGCCTTCTTGATCTTGAACCATGAGAGTCTCAGTGCCGGAAACACACAGGAACATGGGAGAGGAAGTCACTGCCTTCCTACAAGGGAGTTTTCCCCACCCAGCCTGCTGATACTGTGTAAATTACCTGGGGGAAGCTGAAGCTAGTCCTCAAAAGCCCGACCGAGGAGCGTCTACTATAATCACAATCCCCTGCAATGTTCGCGCACGGCTTGCAGGATATTAGGACCCTTCCAAGCTCTCGGCCTAATGTCTTGTGTGAACAGAGAACCAGATGGAAGTTTGGTGGCTAAAATGGTTACACCAATTATTTATAGATTCGGACTAAAAATCACGTGAACTGCCTTCTGTGGAGTCCCATCTTCCCAGAACAGACTAGAAATAGACATAGTTGTGGAGAGTCTCAGAATCATTTAGAATAATCCTAAACATGATATTGCAAGTAGGGAATGGTGGAGTTAAGCCTAAAGAATGTTAGAAGCCCTTTCTTTCATAAAGAAGAGCATCATTTTAGAAATTTCTAGAATGAGGCCTGGTGGTTCAAATTTATATCCTGTTGGTTTTAGTAGCAGTGCCCCTAGCCATTCCTTCCTGCGGGAAAAATCTTTAAAATTAGACATGACTGCTTGCATAGCTAGGTGTCACCAGCTCTGGCGCAGAAGGAAAGTGCTCCTAGTGCCGTCCACATGATAGTCAATCAATCACTATTTACTGAAAGGTGAAAGAATAAAAACAGAACTTCTTTTATTAGTACTAAGTATGTAACTATGTATTATTTGAGAAAGCTTACTTAAGTTCTCCATTTATTTTTTTAACTTTGCAATATATGTAAGTTATTTTTATTTCTTTTTTGGGAGGTGGGAAGGGCAACATTTCTTGAAGAATTCCTTTGTGCTAGGTACTGTCCTAAATACTTTACCTGTGTGGCTTTAGTTCAACCTCACGCAATCTACAATCTTTTGCGTCTTGCAATGCGAGAACGACTTAGCGGAGGTTAACCAGCGTGTCAGGGGTCGCCCCACCAATCAACTCCAGAGCCCAAGCCCCAGCTGCTCCCCAACATGGCCTTTTCTGCTGTGATTCAGAACTGAGAAATGCTGCTTTCTCTTATTACTCATAAATCTGAAAATCAAGATGGAAGACATTTTTAGAGAATGGCTGAGTCCATTAACATTTTTTAGGGATGCTTACATTTTCATAGCCAAAAATTGTTTAAGGGAATCAGCAAAAGCGTGTGCTTTTGTTTCTTTCTTTATTACTTTAATAAAGACAGTCTCCTGGAAGACATGAGCAAAAGTCAGAGGCAAAGGTCTCCGGGTGCTTGCTCCAGGCTCTCCTACTAGGCTCACTTAGTCCACAAACTGCCTAAAAAGCTTAAAAGAAAAGGAAAATTTCAAAATGAATTTATATCTGGTGACATCAATACCTGAGTCATGGTGCTAATTCTAACAAGATATTTGTATTGACTTAACTTTTATTGATATCCATTTGAACATATATAACATTGCTAAACATGTGAGAAATTAATAACTTTAATTACCCTTTACTAGGAAAAGTTCTTGTTCATCAAAAAGTGAAGATGCTGCCACTCTATCCAACTTGCTCAGAATCAAAACAAACTTTTACATTTTCCTGGTTAACTGTAATTCTCAGATTGTTTCTCTGGTGAAAAAACACGACGGTCTTCCAGGTCACCATGTCCCCACCTCTAACACCACGTGCACATGTTAACTGGGGCATGAACAAGGCTCTTGACAAATAATACAATTCCAGGCCCTCTGCTCCATGTGGCTGGAATAATGTCAGTTGGAAGAAATATATTTTATAAAAATTACAATAAAGCAAAAAATTACAATAAAGCAAAAAATTACAATAAAGCATGCATTGAGTTATCAATACTCAGTTTGTAGAGGGGGACATTTCCAAGTCAGCACCTCAAATGATGCTTGGAAAGTTGCAATTTGTGGAAATATATCTTTCCCCTTAGGTTTAAATCACCATATTCCACAATTAATTTTCCCACTGCCATGGCATGGAGTGTCACTGGACTGTGTGTGTGCGTGCGTGCGTGTGTGTGTGTGTGTGTGTTCTTTGTACTTCAGTCGAACACCACCTTAGATCATCCTCGACAAGAGAGTAAAGGTTACTATTAGCATGTTGAATAATGGATGGCATCCATTGTATTTTCTTGTTTAGGAAAATAAATCATCCTGAAAACTTTTATTATGTTCTGTGTAAAATGGAAGCACATCAGCACTTGTTATGTTTTCCTCTCCTGAGTCGGTTTGGCAGGGTGCCTTAGGCTGGAAAGAACAGCCAGGGGTTGCCAAGCAAGGGCTGGCTTGATTCTGTGCCCATTCCTCTAGGGGATGTAAACATCCTGCCCTGGAATACTTCACCAACCTGTAGCTAGAAAACTGCTATGCACAGCACGCAGCTGGGAGGACTGGAAACCATGACTCACAGCACCACCCAGGCCCTGCTGGGTAACGAGGAGTTCAGAGGTTTAAGCTTTATGCACCCCACCCAGCCTCCAAGACAAGGGGAGCACTGAATTTAGCGGAGAAACATACAAGAATCAAGTGTAAGCAAAGGGCAGAGAAGACTGAGACTTCCTGGGTACCCACCAAGCACATGCCTGGTACGTTCACATGAATTATCGCACGTCACATTGAGGAGGGCACCTCAGTGGGTAAGGCTCGAGGGTAAGAGAGCCCTGGGCTACTCACTATACTCACTGGTTGTATAGTCCTGGGCAATTTGCTTTATCTGTCTAATTCTCAGTATTGCATGGGCCAAGTGCAGAAGTACCAGTTACAATACTGAAATCCTTTTCATACCACACAGTTGGGAGCAGTTGCCTTGAGTCCCCAGAACACACACCCTTCCACTCTCTTGGCTGAACCAGCCCCCTCCCTGGGAACCACCCCACCCATCGTGGGCCATCGTGCAATCCAGGAACTAAAGGGAGAGGAGGGCATAGCAGAGCCTCTAGGGCCTGCCCAACGGCAAGGCCAGGTTTGCTCTCATTGGTTGTACTCATGCCATCAGTGGTTAGGTAGCTTGATAGGACTGTCCTATGGACAGGAGTAGATCCGGTAGAGCCTATCACACGATAAACCCCAAATGATGGCAGTTATGCCCATTGTACAGATGGGGAAAGCTGGGCTAAAGAAAGTTAAATAACGTGGTAAAAATCGTGTTATGGAACAAGGATATGAACCTAGTTGAGAGAGATTCTCAACTCCCTGTCTATCAACCATGATGTGTCAATAGGGGAATCACAGCCCATTTAATGACGACATAAAAGGCCATCCCTCCTGGAGAGCCATCCCATCAGCTAGATCTCAGATGGCCAAGCTCATCTTGAACGTCACCCGTGAGGCTTCGTTAAACAGTCAGCATGGATCCAGTTGTGCTGACACGGTTTTAATTATGTTATCGGACTTCTTATATGGAAATTGCTTTTCTCAAGACCAAATGGAATCAGCTGGTCTCAGCTGAGAAATGGAGTGTGACAGGTGCAGAGTTCGTCTTCTCAAACATAGCTGACGTGATGCCATTCTTATGTTTGGGTACTCTGAGTGAGTACCAAGTTGTACCTCTGTGTCTCTGACGGTGCGGAAGAATATGTCTAAAAAGATTCAGTACCTAATTTCATATAGTCAATAAAATTACTCTTAAAACTTTTACCAAGGATATTGTCAGGATACATGAAAAACAACAATGGCGCATCAATGGGAAATACGATTGCCATGTAAGGTCACAGCACAGATCCTATGCCCTCCTCTCTAAGACTGTCTCCCAACTAACTCTGCTTGTCTGCCAGCTATTAGCACCTGAGTGTGAAACAGTCACCCGGAGGCCGGAGGGTGAGTCTACGGGAACAGAGCATAGGCAGGTGGTTTTAAGAGAAAGCGGAAGGATAGGGACATTCTAGGGGAAGGCCAGACTGGAGATTATTCCAGAAGTAATCTAAGACTTTTCTACTCAATGTGTCGGTAGCCTGTCAGATAATCAGAATCTGAGGCCCACCCCTGTCCCACACGGCACAGTCTGCATTTTAATCGGCGACCCAGATGGTTTGTATGTGCACTGCTGTTTGAGACGCGCTGCTCTAGGGGTCCAGCCTCTGCTCACTCGGTGGATAGGAATTGGTGGGGGTGGTGCAGAGCAGAAAATGAAGTTGTAAGAGATGGGAAGGTGCCCGAGTGTTTGCCTAAGACGTTATCCCGTCTGAATTGGCTGGAGGAAAAAAAAATCTGTTCTCAGATGATGAGCAGGCCGTGGAGGCAGTTGCACACAGCATGATGGCCATCTGTGTATAAAAAGAAAAGAAATGCTGTGCAGGGTGTGGGATTGCTGCAGAGGCTAAGCACGGCCAGGTGCTTAAGCGGGAAAGCCAGTCGCGAAGATCAAAGGCAAATCGGTTGTAAAAGAGAACATCTTGCCCACCAAACCCAGGCCCTCTGAATGGGGAGAGGGCGACATCTGAGCAGACCAGATGTGAGCAGCCGAGGGATCCTGAGAGCCTAGAATAAACTCGCCAAAATAGCTCCGTGGCATCAAAACCTCATTATCTGCCAGGCCCACCGCTAAACACAAACACAGCTTCTATGAGAAGTGAAAGTCCTTCACGACACTCAGCTGAGGAGGCAGGAATTTTCTGTCCCTGTGGTCAATGGGCAGTCATTAATTATAGGACAGACGCTGAGGCCCCAAACGCAAGCTCACTTTTGTGGATAACAAGGGAGTGTGGTTTGGGGAAAGAGCTGTGTGAGCGTTTCACATCAGCCAGTCCGGGGTCATGACAGTTGCCGTCTCCTGCAGGCCTGAGATGGGCGACAGTTATTTTTGTACCGAAGAATGGGTGGCTGGGCTGGGAAGCTCCCACCACATGTGATCATACTTCCGATCTGGTACCAGGACACCGTCATGCCAGCAGCAGCCCCGCAGGATCATAGGGGACTGGCAGGGATAAGAGCGTTTCGTCAGGTTGTGAATTTTCCACAAGTACAAGCTGGTCTCTTAATTGCCCCACAGAGATTTTCATAAATACATTATAATAATTATTATTGTTATTTTACTTTGTACTTCTAGATGGCACCTTTCCTTCAAGAAGCTCAAAGAACTATTCTGAAATTACCCAATTAATCTTTGCAAAATTCCTGTGAAGAAGGTGGGTGGCAGCTTCTCTACGTTTCTGGAGGAGACAGGAGAACAGAGGGAGGTCACGGGCCTGGAGTAACATGGGGGTACTGCAGGAATGGAAAGTGGACGCCCAAACCCCATTCTCCCACGCAGTCCCCTCAAGTTCAGGATCCTCCGAGGTGCCCATGTGCAGGCCGGGGCCTTGCATCCAAAGCACATGCGTTCACATCCTGGCTTCACCCTCAGTAAGACACAGGGCTTTTGTGCAAGTCACCCGGCCTCCCTGGGCTGCAGGGCTCTGTCAGGGTCTCAGTGAGACACCCACGCAAAGTGGTGTAGCACGGGCTGCTGGGCTGCT
Source organism: Rhinolophus ferrumequinum (assembly GCF_004115265.2). Lineage (NCBI taxonomy): Eukaryota > Metazoa > Chordata > Mammalia > Chiroptera > Rhinolophidae > Rhinolophus > Rhinolophus ferrumequinum. Next base: position 65,202,726 of record NC_046300.1, read on the forward strand.
CAGGGGGCTGTAAGCAGGTGCACCACGCTCTTTCCACACTGGGTGGCACAGCTTCTGGGGCCCACCTCCAAGGGCTGTTTTGCAGTTGTATGCATTGCAGTGCAGACGGCACATTTTGGCATGCCATGAGCAGGAGGGTCCAAGGTTTGGCTTGGAAGATGGACAGCCTTATTTAGATCCTGACTCCAGCACTTCCTAAGTCTTAGGACTTTGGGCAGGTCACCTAAACACATCGACCTCTGTTCCCTCGTCTGAAAAATGGGGATGGCTATGACTCACTGAGGTAGTGCACATAACAGGTCTGGTATTAGGAGGTGTTTGATAAGCACAGAGAGAGTGGTGATGAGATGGGGGTTGCCCTCAGACTGCCTGCGTTGGAATCCTGGCTCGCTACGTTCCACCTATGTGGCCTTGGGCAGGTCACCTCACCTCACTGGATAAGGAAGCTTCCTGTGAAGATTAAGGAAGGTCACACACGTAATTTATAACAGAATTGGCACAGAGTCCCTGCTTGGCCAATGCCATTAATTGTATTATGATCATTGCTTAAGTTTTTAATTCTATTTTGTCCGTGGAGACATGAACACTGGCCTCCACCCCAAGGAAAGAGATGACTCCACAATCTGAGGGTAACGTGGAGGGAAAAGGCTCAGTATCAGGCCACTTTCCCCCAGTACTTGGAAGTGTGTCTTAGCTGGAAAGTGTTCCCTCTGCAATCAGATGGTCTGCTCCTCACTGGCTAAGTGATGCTGGGCGAATCCCTGCATCTTTCTCTCAGTCAACACATTTCAAAACTATGGTAAAACACTGATCACCTTGATTTGTTACAGCTACAGTACACAAATACACTTGGTAAATTTTTAAATACTACATATATTTTAACGGTTATAAATGTGGAAACACACATGTTTAAAGGCACACAGACATCTGAATTTTCATTTGAAGAAGGGGAAACTAAACACTTCGACGTGTGCTTCTATTTTTCATTCCTTTAAATTAAAAAAAAAAATTAAAGCTGTTGTCTCAGGTAGGACAAAAATGAAGAGACTTTAATTTCTGGTGGCGCCGGCACCTTGGGTTTGGGCTTCATCCCCACTCGCTGTAAAACCAGACCAAACCAACAATACGTCCACCCACCCGGGAAACTCAAAGTAACTCCGATTTCTCTTTGCTGTCTTTCCTGTGGGTACTTCAAAGCCTGGAGACTCCGCAGATGTCTTGGTGGTGATATCCCTTTAGCAAACACATGGGAAGTACTCCAATAAGACAGAGCCCAGCTCCACAAGAGGAAATCTGGGTCCAGGAACAGAAGGAGGGCGGTTTGCAAGCCGAGCCCGATGAGCAGTTGCCTGGCATTTGTGTCTCAGACAGGCGACATGCATTGGCAGCTGGGATCCAGGGCTTGAGCTCACCTCCATCATTTATAGCAAGGGAGCATTTCTTGGGTTCTAGGCAGTAAACAGTCAAAACTGAACTCAACTAGACAGTTTAATACTTCCCTTTTGCCAAGACCCTCCCTGCAAACGGTCACCTCCATCTGAAGATAAGAACAGTAGACCCTCCTATTTGAGAACGCGGAGGAGGGGCAGGCAGAGGAGGGGCCCAAACGCAAGTTGTGTTATTTTAAAATTTGTGTTCTTTTACATTTTTGATTCTCCTCCCAGAGCAGATTTCCCTGGACATGTAGTCAGGGACATTTTTACCTTGAGCAGCTCTAAAGCTCTAACACAGAAAGTAAATCTTCACTTTCAGGAAAGTTCTTTGGTGGATTAAAATCTGCTTTTTGAATCAAGAAGCAGCTCATTTCTTCAAAATAATAATTCGTTACAAAAGTACATTGTCTAAAAGCCTAGACAAGGCATGTGAAGAGTGCCCAGTCAGCAAAGCCACTGTTTCCATGCCACCTGGCAGGACCACCGTGGGGAGGGGGGCTTGGGTTAGGGGGGTGCCTGGATAGGGGGGGTGCCTGGGTGGGGGGGAACCTGGATAGGGGGGTGCCTGGATAGGGGGGGTGCCTGGGTGGGGGGTACCTGGGTGGGGGGTGCCTGGGTGGGGGGTGCCTGGGTGGGGGGTACCTGGGTGGGGGGTGCCTGGGTGGAGGGTGCCTGGGTGGGGGGGAGCCCGGGTGCAGGGGTGCATGGGTGGAGGGTGCCTGGGTGGGGGGGAGCCCGGGTGGGGGGGTGCCTGGGTGGGGGGGAGCCCGGGTGCAGGGGTGCATGGGTGGGGCATCGCTCTGGGAACAGCACTCCCCCTGGGGTGGCAGGAGGACACTTTGCAGGCAGTGGCCTAGATCGAGGGGTGATGACTGCAGCTGCAGGTCAGAGTGAAGCCCCCCCACCCAGTGAGACACCACACACAGGACTGCCAGGCCTCCAGCTGGCAGACACCTGCCACCGTTCGGCGCTGGTTGTTTCATACACTGTGGGTCCTTTGACCACTTGCTCTGAGCCGGACCCCGTGGCCTCCTGAGTAGCCCTAAAGCGATGACACCTATGGTGTCCCTCTCTTACTGTCCACCTAGTGTTATAATCACTGAAATTGATTCGGTGTGTTCTTAAATTCTTACATTTGAAAAAATAGTGAAAATTTCTAGCATAGAATAAATGGAGCTCTGAAAAGAAAAGCTGAGTCGAGTACAGGGATATGCTATTTAAACAACTGTGAAGTTATAATTGCATAGGAAAGGGGAACCAGCCGTGGAGTAAGGGGGCTGAAGCACAGACCCCACCCTGGGCTCGCCAGCTCTGCCACTTCCTCCCTAAGCGTTGGTAACTCAGCTATGAAATAAGGGAGTGTCACTGGATGAGCCCTGACTCAAGCTGGTGACTGCTTCCTAGGTTGCTTTTGAATAATCAGATATTAGCTACCACAGATTTAGGAAGCCCATTCATATTCAAAGGTAAATGGAGATTTATCTTCCCTCCAAGAAAGTCCACACCTGTTTGTGTCTGACAGGTGCCGCTGAGAGAGGCTGGTCACTGGGCTTGGGCCCAGGGACATGGAATCACAGAACTGACAACGCCCAAGGGCCTTCACTTGTGCAGAATCTTAGAATTGTCAAATGGCAGTCCTGGGAGAGGGTCTTCAGCCTGGTGTGAGCGCTGCTGTGCTCGAGACAACACTCCACCGCCTGGCTGACAGAGAGAGGACTTTCCCAGCACCTTCACGGACTCGCGCATAGCAAAGCCTTTTTGCAGGTCCCCAAGGCGCAGCTGCTCATGGCTGTCTCTTGATGACACCAGCCAGTGAACTGGAAGGCAGCCAGCAGGGAACCCGTGAACACCACACAGGTTAGTTTATCAAGGGTGACACTGGCAGGTGGCACGTGGATGGTGACTGGGAAAAATCTGGTGGGTTGAGTGCTTTATTTACTTATTCCGCTAAAAATTAACCTTAGAATTTCTACAACTTTTAAAAATAGTTTCACCTATTTTGAACTTCATACGATGAAGAAAGTATAAGAATTGGAGCTAAGAAGTCTATCACTGTAATAGGCGTTAGCTCAACCTGCCTTTAAAACCTGCATTCCGCCACAGATAAATACATTTTGTTCTCCCACACTTTGCTCTATGAATTAGGATGTGTTTTTGGCCTGCCACATAAGATTTTAAATTTTGTTTTGTAAAAATGAAATATACAAATAGATGTGTGAAATGGCGACTGAGATCTGTTAGAACAGGTCACTGGATGCCCTTGCACAGGCAGAACTCCTGTCCCCAGCCTCAGGTCACACCAGCACACTGGCTGGCTCTAAGTCCTGGTGAAGTCCTCCCGGGACTTGGACCTTTGCCCTCGGGCTTGAATGACAGCCTAGGGCCGCTGTGTCTGGGGACTCCACATGGACAGAGAGACCTAACATTATATTTAGCAGGACAAAAAAAGAGAACATCAAAGTAACTCCTTTTTTTATACTTTTGGAATTTCACGTAGACTCAAATTCTAGCAAAATGTCCAGTAGAAGCTATTAACATTGCACAACTTTTGTCACAGTGACTATAATTCAGCTACATAAACACAAGAGGCATAAGCCATTCTTGAGGACGAGATACAACACTGACAAGAAAAATAATTAGATTGAAAACCACAAACCTCCACTGAAGTTTCTTCAGGGCCAACAGTCTGCCTCTTGGTGTGGAGATAACGCACATTTGTTGATCGAAGTGAGTGATGACTTAATTACCTATAGGAGGTGGGTTCTAAACTCTGGAAACTCAGAGGCGCTCTCGCGGCTTTTATCTGCCCTCAAACTTCACTTCCAGGTACAGAGTTAAGAAAGTCCTAAGGTGTTGGACCCACACAAATATAGCTTAATGGCTACAATTCCTTTGAACACGGGGAGGAGACAGGTGTTGTTGATAAACTATCAGCTGAGGTAAGATGAGTACCTCTCCACAAGACTCGCTGGATTTCTTTGGCCCCTCCTTTTTCCTACTAAATGTTCCTTCCTTCCTTTCTACCGCCTGTGCCATACTGCCCTCACCCAACGCTGGCCCTAGGCAGCCCAATTTCCTTGCATATCTTCAGATATCCATAAACACTGTTGTTTACTACTAAGATCATTTAGGAATAAAAATAATGTAGGGGTGGCTATTGTGTGCATTTGTTAAAATGAGCATGTATTACTTTCATCCTCCTAAAAAGGATTTTTGTAAAAACAAAAAGTTTCTGGACTCTACTTTACAATGTGATTTTAAAACAACTGGCCAAGTACCTAAAATCCCAGGTCTGTTGTGACCAGAACGCTGTAGTACCTGCCACGAAGCAGTCACACCGAAACCTGTGCTTAGAACAGCACGGCACAGTTTCTGTAGGGCCTTCATCCATATTTTCTCGTTGAATCTCAACGCCCACCCAGTGATGGGGCATTCATTCGATCCAGATGAGCACACTGAGGCTCAGAAAAGTCAGGGACCTCACTGAAAGTCACAAAACTAGCAGGTTGGGTGCAGGGAGGCAAGAGCTAGTCTTCTCACTCAAAGCGTGGTGCTCTTTCCAACCACAAACGCAGTCCTACAGGAGTGCAGGGCGGGTTTCTTAAGGATGAGGTCTCTGACAGGCTGTGGCAATGTCACTCCTCTTCCAACAAACAGCAGAGCCTGTGTGTGGGGTGGGGACTCTGAGTGAGGGGTGTGAAAAGGCCTAGGGACTTGCAAGTTAGTGCCACACTCACAGATCACTGGAGTGAGCCTGCGCCATTGGGGTGGGGAGGGGTTTCGGGGAGAGGGGTACAGGGACATTCAAGTGTCTCCTACATGGCAAGAAAGGAAGGCTCCTTGCAAGCTTGAAAGCTCAGAACAGACTTCATGGTGGAGGGGACCTTGGCTCACTCTCAGAGCCCTGGGAAGGGGGGAGTTGGGAGGGCTGGAGATACCATGGGCTTTCAGCCCACAGCCTGGAGCTGTGTCACAGTGTGGGGGACACAGCATTGGAGCCAGCTCACAGGAGAGGTAGAGTCTTCCACACATTTTGTTCATTTCTGGAGTCTAAGATACAGCTTTAAATTATTAAGGGTCCTGGAATGCCGCAAACATTTTGAAAACTGCTGCCAGGATCAGGAAGATAACTTGGAGAAAGAATCTTCAAACCAAGTGTCAGAAATGAAAGATGGGCCCGTGTGACCCCTGCCACTGCGGACATGTTGACCAAGCACCCATATCCAGTGGCTCAGCTGCGTGGAAGTGGACCCGACAAACGTGTAAAACGGGAACCCACAATGGAGACATCCACGTGTTTGGCCCACATATTAAAGGGAAAAACCACCCAAGCCTTCTTTCTGAAATTGAAAAACAAAAGTATAAACCCTTCGTTTTTCAAAGCCTTTTTGGGAAAGGCGTGAGACATGCCCAGGGACAGTCAGGGGACTGTATTTTCTGTAACAGCAATTCTTCTAAATACAGGACTCCGAGCGATCCCAAGACGGGTGCCAGTATTGCCCTCGGATGCTGCACAGAACAGGCAGGTGAAAACGTTGCTAAGAAGGCTCGCTCTGAAATCCTGTGTTCCCCGACTCAGCAGAGGCTCACTTCACTCCCACAAGTGGACTGCCGGAGCGGGCCCACCGCTGATGCCTTCTGAAGCCCTTTCCTTCACCTTGTCCCAGGCCTGCCTTAACAGGCACATAAATCCCCCAGACGCATGGAATTTCCTTGTTAACCAGGTAGAAGTAAATTTCCCTATCCAAACGCGGGCTTCTCTAACGTTTGCCAGATATCATAGGCCGATTTCTTCTTCTTCTTTTTTTAACATCTTCACAGCAGAAACATAAAAGGGGAGATCTATAAACATTTCAGAATCATAATATACTACTTCCTTTAGGTTCTTCTAAGCGGAAACCTTGCTCTTCAGAAAAGGTGAGCATCTACTAAAAAGTAATTTTCTCTGTCAGGAGAGCTCTCCATGCACTCGGTCGCAGCTGAAATGTGTTTTAATAAGGCCTTTCTCCTTTACAAGCCGGCTGGCTTTCAGCTCCAGCCCACAGCCAGAGCCGGGAAGAAGATGGCTCTGAGATATCCTTTTGTTGCTCTAATCAGAGCCAGGAGGGCTGTATTGACTTTCGGGCCTTGGGGAGTTGTAGTTCTTTTGTATCCATCTCATCCAAGAAAATCAAGTTTGATTAATTTGTCATCAAGGAAAATGTGTGATCCCTCAGCCCCAGGCCTTTGAAGTGGAAGGAGGAACGTGGGCTGCGAAAGCCCAGGCCAGCGGGCGGAACAGTGGTGCTGCCCAGTTGAACAAGGTCTTCTCTGCACAGCTGCCTGTTCTCATTCACAATACTTAAAAAAAAAAAAAAGAAGAAAAAAAATCCTTTTCCACACAAGTGGTCAGAGTTGCAGCACTCCCTGTCCAGGGTCTCCTTTTGTTTACTTTAATTTTGAAAATAGAGTTATCAGGGCTACAAGGCAAGACCCAGAAAACATTTAGCCACAACACAAAGCATGCGGATGGAAGGGTCTGACCTCCTGCCAATCTGAAAAGACCACTGTGAGTGGGAGATGTGGAGCGCTGAACCCAGTGTCAGCACAGGCTTCTGGAATGAATAACGGAGAGGTCCCCAGCTGGGTCAGGGGACAGATGCTCACTTTGGAGGCTCTGGTCTCGTTAACCTGCACTTACACAACTTCCCAAACTGCTGAAAATGCACAAGGCAGTGGCCCTGAGATGCTATTTAATCCTAGACTTAGTGTCATATTTCTTGTTCAGATGCTATATATACTTTATAGAGAATTACAGGCTTTTAAAAATTACAGACTGAGCACTCTTTAGACATTCCACAGTGTAAGAATCCCCATATTTAACATGTTGGTGCACAGGCCTTTGTCTGAAGGTTGCCCCTCAGGTATATTCATAAAGACGCAGTCAATTACTGAGCAAAAGTCAAGGGCTCGCTTGGCTTTTCAAGATGTTTGAAAAGCACCAACAAATTATAAACAGCTTCTGTGGTTACTGAATTCAGTGTCAAAACTATTATTAGAGAATTTTAAAACAATAATGAGATTAGTGAAAACACTCAGCTGCAGAAATCTAATACAATTTTGACTTAAAGAAAACCACTGCTTATGACAACATTCAAACATTCCTCATGCAAACATGCATTGAGTTCATAGTATGCGGGACTCAAAGATGTTTAACATATACTTCCTGCCTTTCTTATGGTCTAGTCATTCAGAAGTTTTAATGGCATTTACCAATCGACTACATTGCAAGCTCCATGCAGAAGGGACAATGTCTTGCTTATTTCTGTATCCCCAGCGCCAAGCACATCCTAGTTCTTCAATAAATACTTACTGAGTGAATGAGTCAATATCCCAAACAATCCTCACCTCAGATCTATTATTGCCTATGAACTTTCCTTCCCTTTAAGGTAACAAGGATTAAAATCCATGCATGTCATGCCGGGAACTCTCGGTGGCAACCCCCAGTGCTCCGCCAATAAGACCCTACAATCCACAGGGGACGACAATATGACACTTAGGCTTCAACAAGAATTTAGTCAGCCTGGAAAACATTTGCCTTAAATGAACTTCTTCTTCTATTCCTGAGTGATGATGCCAATAACATCCTTAGAAAATAATTAATTGGAAGGTTCATTCAGGTTTTCAGTTGGTTCACAGCAAATTGACCCAGAAGTCAGGAACAGAGAAATCAAGTGAAGAAGGCAGACTTCCCCTCATCAATATGGTGTGATGAGGTAGAAAGATCAGTAGACAAGCAGTTCGCACACTAGTGGGTTTGGCCAGTGTTACCACCACCAACTTGCAGGACCTCAAATAACTGAAGTTCAGTACCTCACAAGGTAAGTGCAAAAGTTGGATCAGTTCGTTCTCTTTACTGTATGGACAAATGGATCTGGTCAACCAATGGAAGCACCATTTACTAACTCTCTACATGACCAAAGTACTGAGCTGAGTGCCTAAATGTGTTATTTGCTTTGAAGAAACTCCACCTTCTTCACATCTAAATGTAAGGAATTTGGAGCTCAGAGAAGATGAGTAACTTGCTCAAGGCACAAGCTAAAGGGATTTCAACCCAATAAAGCAAATTCCAAACTAAGCTCTTTGCATTATGCCAGCTTGTTTCCCGTCTCATGGTTAACATCCGAGGCTCCGCTGGGCATCCCAGAGGGGTCCAACCCCGAGACGCTCCCCAAGTCCCCACCAAAAGCTCCAATCATTTTACCAGGACATAACACTCTGCTCAAGAAACAGATCCCATCTTCTCTGCTCTTCTCCCTTCCAATCCCTGGTGGCAGCATTTGTAAACACAAATAGTTAAAGGTCACCAGTGAGAAGGGGAAGAAGGGTGCTGCACGAGCCATCTGTGCTGGGAGAATGCAGCATTGGCCATGAACATGTTGAATTGCCCACACTCCACCAGTAATTCTTTTTCACCTGCCATCCACACCAGTCAAACGTGTTATTCTTGTGCATTCTTTGGAGAAGAGTGTTAGGCACGCGCAGAAAGCAAACGTCAAAGAGAATTTTTTCAGTTCCCAGTTAGAACCTAGAGAAAGTAAGCAAGGGGATGGAGTGTCCTAGCTATAAACTGATTTCAGTCAAATCTGCTTTTGTGGAGCTGATACAACGAAGCAGATAGAAAATGTGTACTTTTTCCATGTAAGGGTATGAAATGAAGGAAACTCATTGATTTTTAACAGCCAGAAGATTTGGGGATCTGGCTGCAACTTTGCCACCAACTGCTTAAACAAATTCTTTATATACCTTCTGGGTCATTTCTTCATTTGCACAAGGAAAAGTTTGAACTAGACCAGTGATGTTTCAGTATTTTTCTTAAAGCTATAGATCCTTTGCTGTAGAAACAAGCTCTTATAAGACATCTCAAAATTCTCTTCCAGCAGAATCCTTACCTTCCATCAGGGCAGCCTAGCGCTGGGAGAACATGCTGGAGTGCTCCCTTACATGTGTCTTGGTTCTGCGAGAGACTGTGACCTTGGGCAAGTTATTTCAGCTCTCTGAACCTTGGTTTCCACTTACAGAAAATGGGGACAACAATAATAGCATCTATCTCATAGGGTTTTAGGGAGAAGTAAATTATCTGTGTGCTTAGATGGCACGGAACTCCACATACGCTAGCGCTTGTTGTTGATGTGGCAGCTATGAACGAGCCACACACTACAGCAGAAGCTTGTCAAACTGCCAAATCGCTGATTTATGGGGGTAGCAATTGCTTACAGAGTGTCATTCTGCACTTATCACTTAAGGGGCTTACACATAACTTTTGTGAACCCAACTTTCTTTAGTATAGAAGCTTCTATACAAAATGATAAAAGTGACGTTTATCACTTGAATGATAAAACCAGAAAGACATGCAAAGACAGACGTGCCTACTGTAAGTCAGGGGAATGGTTATTTTAGGGGGGGGAGGCGACTCATGAAGGGGGCTCCTGGGTGACTTGCCAAGGCGTATTTCTCAACCTGGGTGTTGTTATAAGAGTATTCTCCTCATAACAATCTACTAAGTTACACATTGGTTTTGGGTGGTTTTTCTGTCTCTTTATTTTTTTTTACCATAAGAAGGTTTCAAGAAGTGATGTTTCATAAAACAAAATCAATGACTACATAAATTATGCTTACTGGCTTCCAAAATGTTAACATTTTACCACACAATGCACGTCAGCTTGAATATGTTATTGTTTTACCACATTTTAGAAATATATATATATATATATATATATATATATATATATATATATATATATATATTACAATAGGAGCTTTGTTTTCAGTATCTAAAGGTATTTCTGTAGAATAGCCACCTGGGGAACACTCTTTGAAAGTCAAAAGACTTCTGTTCAATTTTTATTTATGATTCTATGTTTTTTTAAAAAAGATATATTCTGAAAATCAAAGTCTTATACTTCCTAACTTGCTATCTTCATGAAACGCCAATTATTTTTGCCTAAAAAAGGAACATGGCTTTAGTGTTTAACTTTCATTTCCATCATTCTCCAGTAAGAGAGAGTGAAAAAACCCCAAACTTTCCTAAGACCTGAAATCTTCCTCTAGGTCCATGCTTTGTAGAGTTCTATTTGTGCAAAAACAAATGATTTAAGTGTCCTGAGTGCAAGAGGAAATTGGGGAGTAAGAGCTCGTCCACATCTGAGGTTGGGAGGAGCATGCATACTTAACCATACCGTCTGTACAAATGGTACCGAGTTCAACACGCTCATGACTACAAGGGCTTACGATTTATGTTTGCTAGTTAAATATGCTTATGATTTAAACTTATTTTCTCTGGCAAGAAACAGGCTAGTCAGCACTGCAGCCTAGCCAGGTGACGGGAAGTAGATGCGTATTTCAATGATATACATTTTAACTTGCTGAGCCTTGTAAATGCTACTGTTTTCTTATCTTTCTGTAACAAAAATCCTATCTTCCTGTAGGACTCCACAGATTTTTGAAAAATACATTCATTAATGAGAGCAGTTAAAAGTTGTTTAACAGCAGTTACTGCACTAAAAGAATCACTGGCAGGCCCTAAAACACTGCATGTTAGGTGGGAGGGCAGAGCTTATGCTCATAGAACAGCCAATAACATGCCCCCAAAGTGCAGCGATTAACCACTGGATGAGGAAGTGCACACAGCATACGACAGCGGAATGAGAAGGAGACATTAGGAAATCTTCAAGTGTTCACAGTGTTGTGCCCTGCCCCTCGAATGTGTCATTAAATTCACCACGTTAAAATGAATTGGGTGTCACATACATCGTCTTGAATTGCCGGCTTCTACAGTGACAGACAGGAAAGTGTGCAGATGAATGGGAGAAAAAAGAGTTTGCTGGTATTTTTTGTTTGTTTTTAAAGGGACATACTAGACACCCAGAAAGGAGGAGCAGCTGCACTTTACTTGGCTAAATGGGAACAACTGAATGTTACAGGCCAATTGGAGGACAAAAAGAGAAATAAGAGCACTTGCTTCTACAATGAAGGCACTCTCAGTAAAGGGTAAAGAGAGAGAATTAAAACAGGTGAACTGTGCTTTCTGAAAGACCCAGATGAGCCCAGTCGTGCCAGTGTTCACTAGGGGAGACTAAAAAGCAGACCTCACTGCCCCTGTCAGAGCACCGCAGACACCTCTGTGAGAGGGGCGTCACACGCATGAGTTTCGGCACGTGCTGGAATCAGCAGGGTTAGGACAACCACCATACACACACTTGGAACTCCATTAAGATGAAGCAATGTGGTTAATAAAAGTGCATGAAACTTTAGACCTGAGGGGGGGAGAATGCCATTTCTATCCTATAGAACATAATCACAGAGTGAGAATTACTAGCAGCAGATTAGGAAAGATCTCAACATAAACTTCTACAAACCAGTGAACACTAAAACACACCCCACAAAGTTATAACTTGAAAAAGGAAGGAGTACAAATCCATAGCAATATAGTCCCAAATTAGAAAACTGCAAAAACTTTTGCATGAAAATGCTAAACATTTGCACGAAACACATAAATGACTATATTTTCAAGTAAGAAAAGTACAGTCTAGTCTTACCTTATGGCTGCAAAAGGCTGGAATAAAAATTACTGACTTATAGAAGTAACTTTCACATGTATCCGAACATCAAACACAACACACAATATAAAATCAAAAATAACTAGAACAGAAAAGTTTTCAGTGTGACCTTAGAAATCCTGAGCAAATCACTGGATGAAGCCAGATCAAAGGCAGGGCATTACACCAGCTTGGAGCCATATGTGAAGGGCCCAACGGTACAGGGCACAGATGGTATACAATGGGGGTGGGGGCACAAGCAGATCCAAAACATAAGGCAAAGAAACCTGCTTCAACTTACACAGGTAAGACAATTAGAAAGAATGAAGAATTTGGAACGCAATCGATAAGATTTTAAATTTGGGACAAATGGTGCTAGATGCCCCACGCTAAAGTATACTCATTAATTTAAGCTCTGAAATCCTTTGTGTGATCATTTAAATGAAACTAAAATTGCAGTGAGTATACACGCAAAGAGATGGTGACTTGCTATTAAACAATTACTGAGAAGATGGTTAAAACTTTTTTTAAAAAACCATACAGTAATTATCAGCTATTTTACCTGATTAAGGTCTGAGAAATTTGGGGGGAGAAGGAGAATGGGATTGAATGTAGGCTCACATAATTAACGGCTCTATTTGAAAACAGAAACCCTGTAAGTTTATTTAAATGCTCAAAGTTCCTGAATATTCTCCATTTGTCATATAATGTAAAGTGCTAAAAATTAAAATTTTCACTTTCAACCTTCACTCATCATTGCTTCTTCATATGTAAAAAGACGAGAGGTACCATTAATTTTCTATAGAAAACTGAGAAACACTCATCTACTTCATGCTCATTTATATAACACTAAGTTGCCAGCTCAATAATTCCCAAAGAAACACTTGCTCCAATATAAAAGTTTAAACATTAGACTTAAACATTAGAAGTTGAAATTTTCATAAAGAAAATTTTCATTTCATTAAGTGAGTTGATAACTTTTTTCAGGCAGCAACCCAAACAAAAACATTTAACATAGATTCCTTCAACCTCATGATTTCTGAAGGACACAAGTGCATAGAATATCCAAGAGGTGATTTTTACTGGATATTCTAGTAAGTTACATCCAACACACACATATACACGGGACTCTGAACTTTAGCAGCAATGATGGACAAAACAATGTTGACTTTACAATGACTTTTGTTTATCATTCAGGTAGTTTAGGGAATACTTATTTGATTTTTTGGCACTTGTATTCAAGAATCCCTCCAGTTTAGTAACAGCTTTGCTAAACTACATCTAGGAGTGACAATTAATTTTAGTGGAAATTCATTCCCAGGCTACTTTGATAGTGATTTGAACAGTTTTGCGTTATTTTACATGCAATTTTATAACTCTATAACGTTCATTTAATCTTGTTCAATGATGCTGAACCCCAGATGCCATAAGACATTATAGAAAAGCAGTTACTGTACATATGGAGTAACTACTTTTTCTCAACATTAATTTCTTTTTTCTTAACAGGCTGAAATGATATTTAGAAAAAAGCCACCACTCTGTATTAAAGGTTTTATATTATGGACTTGCAGACACGGGCGACCTGTTACTGCTGTGGTCCTAGCCATAAAGTTCTTATTTACAAGCCTCATCTTCTCAAGTCTTCATAATAATGGCTTTCTCCATCCTTTATAAGGTTGTTGGTATTAAACATTCTCATCAGGTCACCTGAAAGGGCTGGGGGAGGACAGCCCTTATCATTGTCATATGTGGGGTGGATACAATCAGAGGTTCTCAAAGTGATGTCTGAGGACCAACCACATTAGAATACTGGGGAGCTTGTTAAAAAGGCAGATATCCAGACCTCCCAGGCAGACTGAATCAGTGTCCAGGTTTGGGCTGAGAAATCTGCATGTTAAGCAAGCACCTAGTGATTCTTCTGCCTGCTGAGAGGTGAGAAGCACTGGCAGATGATCTCAAAGGCCCCTTCCACTCCAAAATTCTAAGAGTCTGTGAGTTTTCTTTTAAAAATGATGTCATGTCAGCAGGATGAAGGTATCTCTACCACACAAAATGGTGACTGTTAGCCTGAATTGGGTTGACCTAAATAAGAAGTGTGCTTAGATTTTCATGCATATGAAAAGCCAATAGAAAATAAAAACAGAACAGTATAGTCAGATGTGTAAGGAATCTATCTGGGCTTTGTTCCTCATGGGAGAAGAACCCACGCTAGGTACTACACAGGAGCACAGGTTCACAGCGCCTTTCCATTGCACCTTCATTCCTCTCTCTTTCCTCTTCACCTTCTGAACTCCTCTCAGGTGTTGAGAAAATTATCCAGGCTTTTTACAATCCTAAGTCACCAAACTCTTGTAATTTTCAATTGATGTGAATACAGTCTTTAAAGAAATAAACTACTACAGGCAGTCTTCTACTTATTCATTTGTAATAAATGAAATCTTATAGAAACATACAGTATAGGAAAGGTGAACAGTAGACATATTTTTTAAAGGGAAGTTCCATATTCAGAAAGCTAAAAAAAAATCAAACTGTAATTTAACTTCCCCCTTTTGGCACAATATTTGAAGAAATATTTCCTACATGTTACTTTATTTTATTCTTTCTCTTCGTAACTGCTCTTTAGGCTCAATGAGATCCTAAGATTTGAGATTTTTTAAATCAACATCTGGAGAGGTCTGTCTTTGACACATTTTTATTAGGTGTAGGAGAGCTAAACTTCTATTGGTAGAATCTAATTTTCATAAAATCATAAGAGCAAAATGCAGTAGACTCTTAATTACACAAGTATAGCTCGAGAAATTCCGTTACTGAGCCAGAACCGCCGGCTGGAGGGCAGCGCCACCATGTGGCCGCTCCAAACGCTGTCAGCCCTGTGTAAACTCGAAAGGGGGTTCTCTACCAAGATGATTTTCAAACACCAAACTGCAACACTGCTGTGGTCACTGAGCGTGAGAGGGAGAAATGCGAACCGTTTGTAACGAGGACGTCGGATTCTGTACATTCTTATCAGTGGCCAGACTGGATCAGATAATTAGTGTTTGATTGGGGTGACTTGTTGGAGGGTTAGGCTGACAGACTTTGAGTGTTCTCGGTTTAAGGAAGCCTGGACGAGGGTGTAGCCTGCAGACATTTGTGCCCAGCTAGCCCCATTTCCTTTAACAAAAAGCAGATTTGGTGAAGGTCCTGTTGGTAGATGTTACACTGTGTCTAGTGGACCCAATTTTTTCCCCAAGTTTCTTTCGACTATAAAGTCTCGTGACTAAACAGATACATGATGTGGATACGAGCTAAATTCAAGAAGAAAGCTGAGGTTAGAGTCAAGTTAAACTCATTTAAGGTTTATTAGAGTTGTGTTATTCTTTTCGTGTTTTTTCCCCTGTCAGTTGTACCATGAATTTAATAGCCACACTATGTTCAGTATACATGTTCACTGTAAACTACACCCTCATTTCAGAAATGTGAAAAAGTGGCGGGGGTGTACGGAAATGCAGTCTTCAAACTGAGAAAGTCAGCATTTCAGGAAGTGCTTACAAAAGCAAATTGAAATACAGGCAAGTTACTTGGAGTGAGTATTGTTCCGCCTCATTTAGCAGGTGTACTTTCTTGATGTAAGAAGCCCGGAGCTCGGACAACCTGGGGAATAACGGGAGGAGAAAAGCACACTGGTCTCAGAGTCCCTGCCTCTGCATCACAGACCCTGAGGAATTACAAAGACAAGAAAGTGAGCTCTGGCTTCTGTGTGTCTCTGTGTGGAGAGTATAGGCTGCACCTGCAAGGACTTCGCTGAAAAACAAAAACAAAATAGGATTCTACTGAGACATCTCACTTTCCCCAGCAGCGGTCGAGATGAGTACACTGCCCTAACATAAAAGTCGCATGATCCACAAAATATTCCCTTGGATCTCAAAAGAGTATTGGATTCTTTAATCCACGAAGGTAAGGAGAGGGTTTTTTTTTAACTGATTAAATCAGCTTAGTTCATTCAGCGTCTCTTATGAACTAAAAATTCAATTAGAACAATTTCCAAAGCAAAATCTGACAAAACCCTCTCTTAAAGCAATTTAGATGATAGGTTCTTAACTTAGGCAAATTAAATCCTTCTTACAGTTGGTATTTTCCACAGGGTCAGAAACAGTTGCACAAGTTCTCTGGGACAAAAATCTACTTTGTGTCTTAAGCCATGCTTCATGATCATAAACAACAGAAACTAGAAAACATTAATGTGAGCCTAACATTCCTATTTATTTTATTTGTACTTCAAAGGCTACATACATGCAAAAGTTGAACATGTCATCACAATGCTTTTAAATAAAGTTCAAAAATAAAAATACTTCAAAATCCACTTATTATGGAATATATCTGACAATTATAATGAAGGTAATCCTTTTTCTAATCTATCAGAAAAATAGTTATATTATAAAAAAGAATTTTAATTCATGTCCAGAATACCTTTTTTCAACCCTCGATGAATAATTTAAAAACAAGTTGGATGTTAGCACAATAAGTTAAATAAGTTAAATAAGTTCCGGCTTTTGGAAAATGGGTCTGATATCCTTATACCTCATTTTAAAATCACTGAAGAAACCCAAATTTAGAAACAAAGTCTTTTTAAAAAACTGATCGTTGCTCTTATGGTTGATGTGCAAGTAGTAATGCAAGTGAAGGGGCACAGCTTTTAAAAATAGATATTGTTTAAAGTCCTTTAAAATGTCTGAAAGAAGACTTTTATTTGCACACACAGGGAGGACTTGAAGCAGCCCACCCGTCTCTGCTGGTACTGCAAGAGGAACGCGAGATCCCGGACCCAGGGAGGTCTGAGCGCGGGGCCCTGGCTGAACTGTCTGAGCCGGCACTGGCTGCGACTCCACACACACGCCAGCGGGAAGAAGAATCTGCAAGTGGCCCCGCCCTTCCAGGTGAAAGCAGGGGGCGCGGGAAGGTGGGGAGGGGCACATTCTGAGCATGGCTCCATGCTCCTCAGGGAGGCTTCTGCTTCTTCTCAAACCAGTGTTTCTTTGGCAACATAGTAGGTGATGTATTAACAATTCCAAAGAATTAAGACGAGCAGAATGCACTCGAAGTTCAACTTTGTGCGTGTTCACGTTCATCCTGGAAATGAGATTGAACTTCCTGCTCTTGAATGGAAGGCAGGCAGTCCCGGGTTGGAGGGCTGCCGATTACGGGAAATGACATACATTGACATGGAAACCCTTACATGCAGGGTTTTCCTTACAGGAGAAGCTTGATTCAGACAATTAAAATATTGCCTCCTTTTTCAATCAGAAATATAAGGTTTCCTATTTCGAGGAATCCCTTGCTACCCCTCTAAACCTTCCTTTGAAAAGGCCAAATGAAATTCTGGTTAGAAATATATTCATAGATTCCAAAACCTAGAGTTTGATTTATATCCTGATTTATCAACTCTGATTATAGTTTACATGTTAGGCAACCCAACTATTATTTTCCTTTTATAGCTAAGAAAATAAATTTAAAAAGTTTTAAAAAGGAAAAATAAAAGATGTGTGTGCCGTCAGTGCAAAATCTGATTAAGTATGGTTTTTCTTTTCCCTGGGACAGAAAAAAACAATGCCCAGTGCATAGTACATAGGAATGTGTCACATTAATCAAGACAGGTTCCACCAGCTAGTATTCCTCAAAGTACAGTGTGGTTTCTCAAAAGCAGTATTGTCATGATTATGCATCTTCTCATTAACTAGGTACAGCAGAGCTACTTAAAGGGAAACCCATTTCTTGTGCCTCAATGAAAGGGGAGTGTAGAAAACAATAATTAGACCAAATAAGGAGTTTAAAAGGGGAAAAAAAATTGGAGTGAACAGAACATTTAGAAAGCAAATAAAAAAAAAAATATGATGGTAGAAACCCACACACTCTCCCACACCCCACCTGCCACTTTGAGCCCTAATTGCCCAATCTGCAAGGACAGAAACCCGCTCTAAATGGACCAGCATCGGACTTCGGCAAGTCTTCTCTTCACTGTCCCTCCTGTTAAGACCGTTTCCAAAACCAATCAGCAAAGCACAAAGAATTCTTTACAGAGTGCAATTAGTGTTTTCCACGTCCACCTTCAAAAGCATGGTGCTCTTCATGGGCTAAAGGACAGAAAACAACAAAAAAGAAAAAAAGGAAAGAAAACTTTAAGCAAAGGATGGGGCAACCCTCCTCTAAGGCATCTCATTCAGTTTCCCCAAATGTTGGCAAGAACTCAAATACCTTTTTGTGCCAGTAACTGTTAGCTAAGGCGAGCATTTCCTGAGAAACGTAATAATGAAAATTAAAACAAGGAATAAACAAGCAATGGGCATGCTGCCTGTTTCTTCTTGCTGTGCTGGAGACGATGAGTAATCCAACAAGCTGATGAAGAGAGTATGTGGGGCTGTGAGCAAATGCTGCAGGGAAAAACGCACCCCACAGAATGCATGGGTAGGCAGGCGCCTCATGTTACGCAAGATGGGCCATTCACAAGCCTATCTTGAAAAATAAAATGGAAGAAAAAGAATACAAAACAAAGACCAACACAAGGGTGGTGACAATTATGTCTCCGCACCTTTGGACACCCTCTGTGGGGCATGAAGTTTCATAAAATTAATGGGTCTTTTATTTTTCCCAATGATTGTTTTTCCCCAGCTCTATTGTCTGGCTTGCAAAATTACTAATTACAATGAAAACCTCTAGAATAAAAATTATCAAAAATACTTTTCAAAGACTTAAAACTTTAAAAAGTGGAAGTGGGAAATGGGAGACCTATGAAATATGTAACATTTCCTCCAAGGCAAAGGGGCCAAGACTGAAAATCTCCTGTCTGGACCTTGTTTAACTATCACCATGAAGCAAGGGCAGCCTCCCTTCTCTCAAGTGGACAAGTCTCCATTGCTTGCCAAGGATGACTCAGGATCCAGTGCTTTGTCCCCGAGACCGGACCAGCAGTAACGGTGTCCTTGGAGGAACACGTGGGCTGGCCCATTTCCCTCTGAGCCTCTCCCAATTCTCTGGGTTTAATACGGACTAAATTCTTCAGACTAGTGTGGGATGCGGGGTGGGGCACAGACCATCTTCCCTAAAGGTGCATCCCGGATGTTCACCCCACCCTGCTCTTCACTTGGATAGAACCTAGAAGGACACCTGTAACTCCGCGGATCACTTCTGGTTTGCTGAACTCCTAAGGGAGGCCTGTTCCAAACCGATTCAACTGAACATTTCTCACAAGTAGACCTTTGCAAATATTTCACTTATGTTGGTTTTTTTCTCTCTTTTTTTTCCTTTTAAGAAAGATTTTCAGGGCAGACACTGAAGAAAATATGGTCTGCTCTGCAATAAAACATACAGTGCTGCTGTGTCAAATGGAGAACCATGAGCTCATGTTGATGCTGGGCTGCACATTATAAAATCAGGACATATGGACTGTCCGAAGATTCGTAATAAGAATGAGGGACACAGTGGGGCAGTCGTAGCTGAGACACTAATGTGCTACGACTTGGATGGCTCGTGGAGACAGCAGAACAGAGAATTCCGGCCTGGGAGAGCCCTGGGGAGCAGAGGAAGCTCTGTCTACCTCAGGTAAGCCTTGGCAGAAAGGGAAGATAGAAACGCTGGAATCCAGGGCTCAGCAAACTTTTTCTGGAAAGAGGCATGGGGTAAATATTTTAGGCTCTGCCAGCCATTGGGTCTCTGCCAGTCATTAACTCTGCCACTGTCACATGGAGCAGCCACATGCACTGGGCACACAGATGGGTACTAGTGCCGACACACTTCATACATATGTGGTCACTGTGGTTTCAATTTCATACAATTTTCATGTGTTGTAATTCTTCTTTCGATTTTTCCCCAACTATTTAAAAATGTGAAAACCATTCTTAGCTGAAGCCCATACAAAAACAGGCGGTGTGCGTGCGCGCGCTGCAGATTTGGCTTGAGGTTTGTAGTTTGCCAACGTCTGCTCTAAACAATTCTCAGGTCAGAAAAGACATGTCATTCAGCTGCTCTGCATAACCTCACAGATTTGCAGGATGGGGGGGTCTCTGTACACTGGGAGTTTCTCAGTCAAATACCAATCTTTCTCCAATTCATTTGTAACTTATCGGCAGCCCTCCCCCCACCCACCGTGCTAGAAGCCTTGACAATGTGCTAGAGCTCTTTCTACACGGCAATCTGCCATGTCACCCGGCTCCGGTACATGTGCGAATACGTCCACCAAGATCCTATTAACAAGACAGTAGAAGTGTGGAGCAGGCCATTTCTAACTTAGCTCACGCTGCGACCGTTCTTCACGCTGTGATCTGATTCCTGCCCAAACTTCACTTTTCCAAATCAATTCTGCAGCTCGTGGTGTATGACCCGACTGAGAAAAGGACTGCCTGCTTTATGTAAAATAAGGAGAACTGCTTCTTCTTTCCTGACTCAAATTTTTATGTGAATAATCTTTGAGTTTTTAAATGTGAATTTATGCCATTAAACTATGGGTTTCTACGGAGACCGTAGCCAGTTCTGCAGCACCCACAAACCTCACAGTGGCACGTAGCTTTAGGGCGCCTGCTCCGCTTGACTCAACTGGCCAAGCTGCAGCCCCCCAGGCTTGTCTCCCACATCACAACAGCTAAGCAGGGACTCATCCCTGTTCAGTGTCACCTGATGGGATGCCCTCAAATCAGCCCACGCGCTTTGTGGCCTAATTATCTAATGAAACTCTCATGTGTTGAACCTGCTGCTAATCCACGCGATACCTAGAAATTTCATCATATAATTTTGAAGTAGAAGGGACCTTGGAGATCATTTCAGACCGAGCTCCTCACCATTTACAGAGAAAATGAAAGGATGACAACACTGTGACTTGCTCCAGGTCACACTGTTGAAATGGGACAAAAATCCAGAGTGTCTGACTTAATCGTTCCAAACTGCTCTTCTCTTTTGAGTCACATGTGGAGCTGGTTCAAAAGCAGGAAAGAACGTGTTAGCCCCGTTCATAAATGGCAATGGAACACACTTCCTTCCAGAGTGTCTGCTGCGGTCAGTTTTGTGGAGTACTAAGAAAAGACCCTCAGTAACCTTTCAATTAGTATCTGGAGTGAAAACACAATTAGTGTTCCCTGAGGAATGGAAATGGGATCTACAGATGTGCAGTTGCCACACCACACCGCCAGTAAGCGCCTTCTGCAGTGGCACCGTCTGTCTCTTGTATTGAAACTTTCATTTCCAGTTCAGAAGTGGAGGACCTCCTGGACGTCTGCAGCGCCCGGTCAGTCTCACTGCTAAAACCTAAATCGTGTGGTCTGTGCTGTGTGGCTCCTTACAGAGAGGCCTTAGTTTTATATCCACCACCATACTAAGACAATCATGAAACACAATTGGATTTTTTTTCCCTCGGTTTTGGCAAGGGGTTGAGAAAAGTGAAACAATAAATGAAGTGTGTTTTAGCAAGTCTAAGATGTACTCCCCCCACTTCCCAGCCCACATCTGAAATCCCCTGGAATCAATACGGTGTCATAATTTAATTGGGAGCCTTTTATTTTTCTTTCTTAGTAATACTAAAATTATACTTATCATCCAGGGCATCTGATATTCAATGAAATACAGTCATTAAAAAAAGTGGGTTACTGACTCTTGGAACAGTTTGGGAAATAGAAAATTTATCATACATGTGTAGGGCTGTCAATCCTTCACTCTAACTTATGTTGAAAGTGTAACCTGAAGTTTGATCTCCCAAACATTGGTTTAATAGCACTAAGCTGTTTTCATTATGACAAAAATGACTTTTTCAAGAGAGCACACAAAAGCAATGAACATGAATCATGATGGAAACAATGGGTCCACACACCTGTTCATACTGCTAACATTTCAGCACTGAACATGACTCCTGTTTTAGGCCTGTGTCCCAGTCACCCGCAATGAGGATGCATTAGCATTTCAGGAGAACAGACAATCACCCATGCTCAGCACTGTTCCTTCACAAATACAGATGCTACGCATTATAAATTCCTGTTCATGAAGGGATGACTGAATATCTACCTGCCAGTCCATACAATAACTTTTTTTGTTGTTGTTATTGTTGCTTCAAATAGAAGGTAATTTTTTTCTGAGAATGACAAACGTAAGGTCAGGTTTAAATGTCTGAAATAATAAATACAATATGTATCTCCTTTTCTGAGCCATGCATTTAAGAAACAATTAAATCTCATTTTAATTTCTGAGACTGAACTTGCTTTTTTAAAAAACACTTAAATGTATTTTATTGAAATGTTTTCTGGATTATAGAATTTCAAGCGATTCTGCCTTCCCCTCATTTGCAACACAGTTTCTATTTTTAAAAGTATGAAAGAATTATCTAGAAAGAAATAACTGGAAATAAAGCACTTACGTTTATAAAATACTGCTTTAAAAGATATGTGGGGCAGAAGTTCATAGATCTTTTCTAAAACAGTCGCTTCACCCACCAAGGAGGCATTTACGTTCCAGACTTGGACGACGTCTTCTCGGTCCCGAACGCTGACGCTCACTCCTACCACTTCGTCATCTAAGGGGAAGGCAGGGAGAAAGAAATGAGTGAAAGCTTCAAGTTTGCCCGCATTGTTTTTACATACTTATCATTGTATCTGTACGTTATAAAACAAGATGGTAAAAAGGAGGTGGCACAAGAGAACCCATAATAAATACTTGTTTCTAAGGAGAATTATTGGACAAAAAGCAAGTTATTGGGCAAAAGCTGTAGCAATCACATCACATTTAACCAGGGACTTAGATAAACAAAGTGTTCCAGCCAAGCAAATTTTCCAGATAAGTAATTTCCCCTTTTTAACATATTACCAAAGCTTTTTGACTATTTCTTACTGTTTTGATGGGACTTTTTCTCAAATGAGTTGCACAAGACTCTGCCTCTGGAAGCCAAGTGAACTCAAACGAACTTTCCATCGGTGCTTGACTCTCTTTGTTAAGAACAGCAAGAGTTTCTCTGGACTTCCTGCCAAGCATTCAGGGGTCTCGGGGTGGTTAGCACCACCTGCCCCAACACTAACTGGGCCCGGACAGTGTGATCGCAGTCGCTCTTTCTGCTCTCTGGGGCTTGCTTGTCTCCTTTCCTATCAATTTTCCTGCTCTCGAGTACTTCTCTATAGCCTCCACCTTCTGCACCTGGGCTTTAAACTGTGGGTTATGGACCCAAGGACCATCTGTTAGCACTGTGGATAAAGGAAGAGGAAATATGAGTCCCTTCCCAGTGTGGTTCTGCTCTGACAGCACTTCAGGGAATGCCCATCAAAGCATTTACCCACACAAATTCACGTAGATCTTTCTTTTGTTTAACTAAATTTGGATTTGTGATCCAGACAATCCTTGTAGCTCCTCAGGAATGCTCGTTGGATACGTAAGGTTTGTTTACTAGCACAGGCTCCCAGGCAGCATATGTACTCTGTGGACACTGATTTGCAGCCAAGTGCCAGGAGTAAACTTTGGACTCCTGGTTTACATGTTCAGTACATATTAAAGATGGGGGCTCAGCTCTGTCGCGTGCACTCAGCATCAGTAAGTAAAACAAGAAAGGTAAGCATCAAAATTAGCAAATGTTGCTTTAAGGAATGTGCTTTGCCTAATTTGCTGTAAATCTGTAAATCTAATATTTCTGTCATCAGTTCTTCAACTGTCTTCTGGAGGTTGAAACATTCTAGTATTTATATACAATTTAGGTAAGCACACATCCTATTTACTAAGGGAATTCCTCTGCAGTAAAATAATTGCTTTCTTTCCTCCTTCTTTCCCTTCTTCCCTTTTCTTTTTAAATGAATTTGATCATGGCTGAATGTGTATGATTTGGCACTAAATGATTCCATTTACATAAATGTTTGAAGCTGGCAAAATCAGTCCTATGGTGTTGGAAGTCAACTGGGGCCACCTTGGGGGGGAGGGGGACGAGGCAGGATTCCAGGAGGGCGGTGGGTCACGTGCTACCCCTTGATCTGGATGCTGGTTACAGGGATCTGTTTCCTTTGTGAATATTTATCAACGTATACATATTATAGCTTATGTACTTTTTTGTATATATGTCACAATTAAACAAAAAATTCCACAAAAAAATAGTATCTGATCATGGCTATCTGACAGGAACTTATTATTCCATCAAAAAATATTATTTTATGTACAGGTTTCTCATTTTTTAATTGACACCTTCAAAATATACTTGTTAGAGTTCAATGTTAACTTTTATGTAAACATTAAGTTATCAAGTGAAGAGGGAAGGTTTGCAGTTTACTACTTTCAAGAATGGCCATGAAGTCACTAGATGAGACTTTTAGGAAAATCTCAGCCTTCCCAGTCTTTCGGTGCTGTCCACATCTATGCATTTGGTCAGAGGGTGCTATAACTGATAGATGCTGAGTATGCCCAATTGTCCACATTGCAGTTTGGCTTGGCTTTTGGTAACTAGGCATAGCCTACTATACTAGCACAGCACTTTTAGAAATGGCAAAGTAAAAAGGCTGCCACTCATATGTACAGGCAGATCCACCCGCAAACATAATATTCATAAGCAGAGTCAACCCGAAAAAGCCTGATTATTTTAGGGTGCTGGCAGCATATGACATTAGAGCTAGGAGGAGCCACTGCTTAAAGATAGAGGAAGTGAGGCCCAGAAAGATTAGCTGACTTGCTGCAAGTGGCAGAGCCAGGTTAATGGAAGAGCTAATCGTTAATGGTGGTGTCCTCGTCTCCTTAGTCAACCACAGAACAAGGGGTCTTCTTTACTTCATCCTGGCTATTTATTATTACTTAAATAATTTTCCCTGGTTCTGGAAACAGGAATAATTCATACAGAAAACTTCCTCTCCCAGGGATTTCTGTATTTCTAATTATACGTAGGACGTATTTTTGGCCGCACGTTGTGAAGTTGCTAACCACTCCCTATTAAAACAGAAGGAATCTGTGCTTTTAAAACAATTTCATCTTAGCCCCAGTTTTGTTTTAAGTAAATAAAAAAGTGGTGTAAGAAGAAAACCAAACAACAGCAGAATTATTGAAACCGCTAGTGAGATGAATCTGAAAGTTGCCATAGCATGGGCTAGGCTTACAAGGGCTTCTAAAGATAGACCATCCAAGACGTCTGAGGGCAAATTAGTCAATACCAAGTTGTTAAAAACAAATATTAACTGAAAGCTGAACAGGAAAAATGTTATCTAATGTTACCTCAGAAGCATCCAGAAAGAACTACCCAAGAAAAATAAAACTTTAAACAAGCAATTTAATTTCCCTCTTTGAGTGGTTTCATGATAAAAAACAAAACAAAACAAAAAACAAAACAAACAAAAAAAAGCAAAATAAAAATGCACTCAAAGGGGCTCTCAGAAATTGACTCAATATTTGAAAATGGTCTCCAAAGTCCTGAAGACTTTATATTTTAGCCTCACTTAGGGGGGGTCGGGTTATGGTGCTGGGCGCACCCTGCCTACCTTTATCGCTCTCTTTGAGCAAGGGGACTCAGAAAGGACAGGAGAAAGGAGAAAAGGATTGAGAGGGACAGAAAAAGTTGTGTCTTCCTAACTACAAACTTCACTAGACACCAAAGGCACTTTTCCCTTCTGGAAGAACTGGACTAGGAAACCAACCACAGTTCTGTTAAGAGCCCAATTAATACCAAGTTTTCTTTTCTTCTGCCTATTTATTTTAGACAGATGGTCACAGATACTATTAAGATGAATTATGAGGGAAAAATACATATGCATATACACAGACGTATATACATATAATATGCACATATAACACTTAAATGCCACACTCACATAAAAAAACCTAAGTAACTTCACAGTTACAAAACAGACAACTTCAAAACATGTGAAAAGTCAAACACACAAAAACAGACTTCTGCAAGGAACAAGCACATGCCGAGCACACGTGAGCAGACGGCCGGAGCTGTGGCTTCTTTACCTGCAGCAGCACAATCTGTGAACTGCTCCCCGATAGTCGCTAACAACAACTCTTTCCAAACTGTGGACTGGGATGGGAAAAGAATAAAAAACAAAAAACAGAAACCAAAAAAAAAAGAAAAAGAAAAAGAAAAAACAACAACACACATATATATTTTTAGACAATTATCTCCAGAACTAAACAAGTCATATTTTCTGCAACTCCACACACACTCCCCATGCCCACACGTGGCGCCCACAGACCTCTCCACATTACAGCTGTGAACATTCACAATAGGGGCAGGTATCGCACTGTTTGACAAATAACTTTCCACATAAGGTACAAGTGATCCAAAGTCACACATCTTGTGTCTAGAATCACAAAGCTAATCTCTAGTGGAAACCTGAAGAAGTTCAAGGAATGGGGAAAAATACTTTCAAATGACTTATAATTTTCTGATTTCTTTACCGCTCTTGGATTTATAATGTATCAGCTGGTTACATTTGAACACTATTAGTAAAAGCCTTCTCTTCAAAACTCTTTCCTCTGTTTTTCTTGTAGTTTATAAGGTACTCCAAAAGTTACAAAGTAAAGAGCACTGAAGGTTATCAACCTCTCTGAGCATCAGTGTCCATAGGTGAACAGGGAGCAGTAACAGGGCCAACCTCCCAGGGCTGTGACCATGAAATCAGTCACTAAGTGCATTCAAAGGACTGAGCACCGTGATCGCCATTGAAGGACTCAACCATCCCACAAATAGCCGTGGGTCTGCCATCTGCCAGGGCTCAGTACAAATCCACGGTGCTAATAGAGTTTAGTATTATGTCCTAAGGAGCTGAAAGCAGCGTAGCTGAGTTTTTCACCAAGACGACAGCAGTTTTAACCATTGTGACGTCTCCCTCTCAAGGAGGATCTTCTTTTCTCTTTCCTGGACCCTCCCTTCTGGTCTACTTGTCTCCTATCTCGAAATCATCCCTTCCATTTTTTTGTCTGTCCCAATTGCAGTCTCTTACACTGTTTGGAGAGAGGAAGTGAGGGAGTGAGAGGAAGTGTTCTGAATTCAGACGAGGCTGGCCTACCAGACTCCCACTCGTTGACAATTAAGCATGCGCCGAACTGTTTCAGAAGAGGACACATGTACAGACATGAGGAGTTCTTTTCTGTGACTGAATGTGGGCAAGTGGGTTAACAACAGGAAGGAAAAATGTGCCCTTCAGCCCGTCTTCACTGAAAGTTGGCATCATGCATGTTTCTACTAGAATTCAAAGTTAGTGTTAGAAAACAACATGAAAAGGAAAACTTGTTCTTACTGAAATTAAAAAAAAAACTTACATTCTCTTCTCTTATATTCTCTGCTTTCTCTCCTTTTTAAGGGGACAGAGCGGATTCATAGGACTTACTTACACGATCTGTTATTTGCTCCTCTCACACTTTTTATTATGTATGCCAAAAAATAGGACAACCTTGGAGGTACACATCTTGTCTGATATTTGCGTCTTTAAGAAATAAATCTGGCGATATCTTCAGGTATGTGCTTGTAGGGAAATGACTCCAGCTCAAGCCTATGGGTCTCTGGAGACATTTCAATGCTTTGAGCTTATCCACATGAAAGAAACCATGAAAAGGTGAGAATGGGTAGCATTTGCCCTTTCATCTATTTTCAAAGAAGACGTTTGGTTTCCCAGGGCTTAGGAACAGATTTGAACATTCATCTTTAGTCAGCATGATGAATCAGAGCCCACCCCTGGGAATCCAGGTTTCTGAGGTTTGGCTACTGCAAACCAGGATCCCACCAGGCCATCCTTCCAACTAGGTTCTCATCAGCCCCAGGGCGAGGCTGGCATAGCCTCACGTGAAACCCCAAAGGATGGTGAGATGCGAGGCCTCCCCAGCATCCGCTCTCTGTACCATGGTTATTCTCAGAACCACTTAGCCCCCATTGGAGGAGGGACGAGCGTTTGGTGGGAAGCGTCCTGCTTCTCACTATGTAAACCAACTTCTACATGTTCATTAGGACTTGGTGAGGAAATGACCCCATAAAGATAAGAAGCTTTCTGTAAAGGTTATAGGCATCAAGCTCTTCAGACTATAAAACACAGTAAAACCATTCCACCACTTCTATAGAAAAGCACAATAACATAATTTCAAGGGGACAGCATAAGGCAGAAAAATCACCCAAGTCAGAACTGAATTTCTCATCCCCAGTTCTGTTCTGACACCACCAGGCAGACTGTCCGAAAAGCACAAAATTTATGCTCATTGCCGCAGTAGACACCCGCAAGCGTAGCCAGGTCTAGGAAAGAACAGGACGAACCTACCGTGCTCTCCTTGGGCACTTTCATCTTCCATACGCCACCCTTTGCATTACTGTCCTCTTCCCTGGATCAAAGACCAACATCTAAAGTTACACTCAAGGATTAAGTGGTTCTACATACATTTACTTTAACAACAGATGACATTGAAAACAAAAAAAAGCCCCAGTATTCTCCAATAAACTCTCCCCTGGTCCTTTGACTGGAAATAGAAGCTGAAGGGGGTTGGGAGGGAAGAAAATGGAATTCAGTGACCAGGAGGGCAGAGGAGGTGATGGGACACCAGGTTCTCTTCCTCAAGGAGGTGGTGAGGAGAGATTCCCGAGACCATCTGGGGATGGACAAATTAATATAAATGCCCGTGTAAAGGCCTTTACATTTCAGTATCACGATCATGGCATCACCTTGTCTGATTCTCATACCAACCTTGTGTCGTGGGTCTATTAGGAGACCCAGCCCTGTGGTGCGAATTTGCTGTGTTTCCCTGTTTAGTATCTGCTGCCTCTTCTGCTAAGGGCATCCCAATTTTGCTTTACAGAGCCACCGTCACCTACTCTTATGTCAGACCCGTTGAGAGAGGGATGATTCCACACCCCAGCTTCAAAGATGGACTTGTGACCCACGTTTGCCAAGAGAACACTGCCTCTTCTAGCGTTTGTGACTAGCTAGGGATGGAAGGGTGACCCACGAGAGCCACTGAGAGCCAGCTCTGCCATTCTACTGGGGCCAGTGAGTGCTGATGCTGCCATCCTTGTAGGGTGTAACACGAGCTGCTGTGAGCCATTTGCCACCACAGATGGGACAGGCTGGAAATTAAACCACTGCAGAGGAAAGCAGAGTACATCAATGAACAGCATCAGGTTCCTCGTAACATTTGAGCACCCAGATCTGCCAGAAATCAGCCCTGCCCAGTGCACTTCTCAGTTACAAGGGCCAAAAAACTAATTTTCTTTCTCATGTTAGGTTCTTGTCATTTTCTACCAAAGGAGTTGAGGTACATTTTCATTGTATTAATGAGTACGTAACTTAGAACGGTTGAGGGACATAGTACGGACTTATTACTAACTGGGACTCCAGCCTAGGCAAACCACCTTCATCACTACAACCAGCTACTGACGGAGGATACCTTCCCTTCGGCCCTGAGCCATGGTCAGCTCCATGCTAAAGGGTCCATCCAGAGACGGTCTGAGGTACCATGGTCATTGTTCAACCACCAGTAGATGTGGATACCACATCTGTCCCCCTGAGTTCCCACCGGCCTGCAAGCTTTTTCACTTCCCTGCCGGGGTCATTGTTGAACAAATGAAAGAACAAACCCAACTGATGCAACACCCTGTAGAGAGCACTGCTGAGGACCTCTTGGTGGGGACGCTTGGGGCGCTCGGCAGAGGGGCACTGAGAACCTTCTCATGATCCTGAGCCCAAGGTGAAGGGCTTATTCCATAATTAAGTGACAGCTATAATCACTATCCAGCATCACCTGGAGGAAAGTGCTGGGCATTCATTCCAAGTCAACGCGAAGTAAGTGTTTGATGAGGTCACTTCCCTCCCACCTTAACCTCGAATTAAGGTGAGACACTTACCAGAGTGGTCGCCTCTCTCCTCTCATTAAATGGTAACTACATCTCAAAGGCAGGCTAGTGACAGGAGGGATATTATTGTACACACTCCAGAATATCTTTAAAAGAAAAACACTTAGTTTAATATACCCAGTTTTGATTTTCACTATGCAACTAGATTATAAATTAATGAATTAAAGAAAAAAAATCAGATTCTCATGAAGTCCTATCCATTCAAAATACATTTTTCTTGGTGTTCTAATTTTCTGCTAGAAAATGTACCATAACGTTAAGGAATGTGCCTCGCTGAAGTCGGACCAAATTCTGTGCTCCAGGGTGCAGTGGTTATTAAGCAAACATTCCCAGCAGTGTATCTCCACATCAAACTGGGATCTTGCTAATTAGTAAGGATCTTGCTAATGATTCTTCTGACAGGTAGATGGCATCGAAGAAAGCCTGTAGTGCTGTACATGCACTGATATATAATGCAGACGTGCTTCCTATAATGCAGACTGTGTCTTCCTTCTAAGCCTGGAAGGAGTCTGTTATGCTTTGGACTGCAGGTCAGGTCTCAAGAAAGACACAAAGAGGAGTCGCCTTAGGTGCTCTGTCCCTTTCCTCTTCCCTCGTAGAAGGAACAGGGAACAGCTCCGTTGGCCAAGATACAGGGTCTTATGGCTACTGTGTTCTCCTCAAATTCATACGGTGAAACCCTAACCCCCAATGGCGTCGTATTAGGAGGTGGGGCCTCTGGGAGGTAATCAGATCGTAAGGTGGAGCCTCCATGATGGCACCAGTACCCCTGTAAGAGGGACAGAGCTGGCCCATCTGTGTCCACCACGTGAGGCTACACCGAGGAGATGGCTCGCTGCCTGTAAACCAGGCCCAGGGCTCTCACCAGACTCTGGTCACGCTGGCACCCTGATCTTGGACTTCCAGCCTGTACAACTGGAAGGAATCGATGTTGTAGTTTAAGCCACCTAGTCTACGGCATTCTCTTAGCAGCCAGAACTAAAGAAGACACACACAGCCGGTAGACAGAAACAGGTTATTTAAAAACAAGAGTAACAGTAACAGAGTAATAGTAATAGCAAGAATAGTGCCAGCTTGTGGGCTATGAACTTTTACATGTTTATGTAATTTATCCTACTGACACCCTCAGTAGGAGGTACAATTATTATCCTTGTCTTATTGATGAGAAAACCGAGGCACAGAGACCAACCTGCCCACTGTTTGGTATGACCATCGGGCTTAGGATGAGGAGTAAGTTTACAAAGAAGAAAACTCTTCCCAGTTTGTTTGGACTGGGCCATAGAATCACTCTGTTCTGAATTCCACGCATAGCACTACTACACAAAGGAGACATCTCATTCTGTGTGGGGAGGTAAGTAGAGGGTGACTGTCTGTGTCTCCTAGTGGGGCTGAAGACACCTGCACAAGTAATAGAACAATCAGAACAGTGAAGCCCAGGGCATCACGAATGGAGTAGCATTGGTGGAATGAGATTTTATCTATGTTGAACGATAATCCTTACTTGTTGTTTGAGCCTGTCTTATGTAAAAATTAAAGCTGAATTAATTGCAAGAGCAGCAACAATAAACTGTAGGACAAAACTGAAGGCAAAAACCTACCTGCTAGCAGATTTATTATGTCTTGGATCCCTTGTACTAAAGCAGTGCCAACGTGGGGAGTAGCTGAAAACAGATCTGCAGTAACAGGAGGTCCTCAAACACTATGGGTCCCTAGGGGAGGACTGAGGGGATCAGAGTTTCTCATCCCAAAATATGCTTTTTGGGACATTGATTATTCAAACTGGTTATTTTCAAGAGACAAAAGACTCAGAAGGAACCTTTGCCCCTCCCCCCGCCCCCCTCCCTGCCTGAAGGAATCAGGTAGGAGAACCTGCTTCAGGAGGCAGCCTTAGCATATTCACCTCAGCTCATATGAAGTAAGTGTGGCCGACAGGGAGCATCCAAGCGAGTGTGCGTGTTCCATTCCCCTCCGTGTCCCATGGTTTCTGGGTCCCATGGTTTCTGGCCCCGCATGAATTTGTCTACACGTTTGCTCATTCTCGGCTACCTGAACTGCCTACTTTCTCTTTGAAGTCCCAGACCCCTGCTCCCTCTCCTTAGTCCACAATGGCATACAAGTCTCCACTGTCCCCTGAGTCCTCGAGTCTCAAATTCTTTTGGAAACCCTGTATGTACATACATAATGTTAGGTCATTTTCTCCTGTTAGTCTGCCTCATGCTAATTTTTTTAGTCCAGTCAGAAGTTAGAAAGGTGGGAGGAAAATTATTTTTCTGCCCCACAGTCCTGGCGAGCCAGACAGAGCTCTGGCTGGAATACTGCTAGCTCCCAGAGGCAGCTACAACTGAGAGATCATGGAAGTCTGACTTACAGCTGGCAGGAGATAAGCATTCTTACCTGTCAACCTTCCGAAGTTAGAAGTGGTGAGAATCGTTTTTCTCTCTTCTAAATTTTGATTGGCAGGAGAAAATATGTATTTCTGAAGCTAGCTTCTTGGGCCTAGCAACCACTGGGTCTTTCTTTTTCTATTGATCTTTCCTCTCAGAGATTGTCGTTGTTTTTTTTTGTCTATGTCTCTTGTCTGTGTCCTCAGAGCTTGGCTTGTGATCAGCAAACATATTTTCTCTGGTCTCCAACATCTGGAAAGTGCACTTATTGGGGTGCATCTGGTGGCCAATTGAACAGACTGGGGTTTCAAGCATCTTTTTTGTCTGTGCCAGCTCTTAGGGAATTTGTCGTGAGAGACCTCAGCCCACAAGGGGTCTTTGGAATCTCAACCTTTGTCACTTGTGAGTGCTGGAAAAATCCCCTTCCTGTAGCACCTGCCCACTGCCACAAATTAGCAGGTTTGTGGCTGGAGGCATCTCACATTTTTATCAGAGACCAAAAACACGGTACCCACTACGCCATCCTGACCACCTGTCCAACAAAGGTCTTTGCTTTGTCTGTTTTGGGAAGTGAAGTTTTAGCTCACGAGGGCTGCACTGTCTGTGCCCACTGCAGGGACACCTGTAACGTCCATAGTGAAAGTTTACTCTAAGCCTGGCAAGTTGTCTCTTTCCAGAAAAAGCGTTATTGGTTTGAGTTACTATTGAGATTAATAGATCCTACCATCACTGGCCTGATGATGGATTCTTTGAATTAGAAAAACTTCTAAATTGGAAATATTTTAGAGAGCTCTCTGTAAACAGCTGTTTTATTGGTACCTATAGACCAAATTTTAAAAGTGGATACAAAGAAATATAACGACTAGCCTTACAAACAAAAATAATTAGGGAAGCCTTACTGAATTTGCTGTCTCAGATTCGCTTCATAGGTCTCATAGATACTAATAAAGATATTAGGTTAATTAACAAGAGAATTGGGAAACATCAAAGGGAGAGTCAAAGGATGCTTCCCAACAAGTTGGAAATTTATAGAAGATTATTGAGAAATGAAGTGAAAAATACTGATGGGGCAAAACAAAGAGCAAACTGTATGGGGAAAGTCACAGGCTTGTCCCAGCAAGGTGGAAATCTTTAGAGAGTAATTAATAATGGAACAAATAAAACAGATATTTATGGGGTTAAGACAGCACTAGCAAAGGCTGGGCAGGCCAAAGGAACCCCGCTGGTCCTCAACACTAAAGGGCCCTAAGTAAGTCTACTCTGTTTATCCCAGTTTGGAAAAATGGAAAAAGTTGGAAGCACAGGTTTCAATGAGAAAGAAGTATGACCAGCAATTGCTTGGGGCAGCAGTCAGGCCAGTTCATCAAGTTACTCCTTGGTACAGGCCCCTGCATGAACTGTGGTGCCAAAGCCTACTGGGGAAGCCCTGATTCAGATGACAGTGAGACTGGCAGACTGTAAAAATGTAATGGTTAAGATTATGAAAATGTGGATGGAAAAGGGGGCACAGGTTAAACCTGACAAGCTCAGGAGACTGAAAATAACCACATAGGATGGCATGAACATAAAAATTCCTAACTAAGGTGGGCCAGCGGGAAGTCACATCTTTAGCCTGAAGCTTCCTTGACAAAGGTCAATCTTCACCTTAAGTGAGCCTGTCTATTGTCTTTTTGCATCTAGGATAACCTGCCCTTGGAATGTCAGTGATCCCTTTTTTCTCAACCAGAGCAGGAAACTACATAACCCCACATTGTTTTTCTTGTCCCACGATTACCATCTCTATATGTGCTGTAAACAGTCAACTATTAACTATCCTGTACCCACCTATGTGAAAGAAGCACCTGTCTCTCCAATTTATCTTTATCCAATCCCAGAGATTTCCCCGCTTTGCTTTCTCCCACCTCCTTAATCTACCACCAATGGATTTCATTTAACCTTCCTCCTTGGATTCTAATGTATAAAATAAGCTGCAAACCACCATTTTGCAGAGCGCTTTCTCAATCCATTGCGATTTTGCTTCCTGGCAATTGTTGTCAGTTTGGCTCAAATAAACTCTTACACGCTTTTCCTTAGGCTGCATGCTTTTTCGTCGACAAAAATTATAATGTTTAAAGAGGACTTATGTAAAGAAGCTATATGAGCGTTACCTGAATGTTTTATGGACACGGATAGTAGGTGTAGCGTAGGAACACTTTTCCCTCCCATATTGTCAAACTGAAACTTGTTCATGAAGTCTTTTTGAAGACTCTAGATTGGCAACATAACAGTTGATAAAATTAAGGTAAAAGTTCCTAGGAAAACTAGTATATTTGAATTGGCTTTAAGTGAAGTGATTGTGTCTTTTACCTGATTACATTATGGAGATGGAATTTTTATCTGATTGGGGAGCATTTCCAGTACCTAGTATTGTAAAGCAGAAGGCACGTAAATCTGCCCGTCAGCAATATTAATTAGACACACCAAATGGCAATCAGTAAGATGCCCGGAGACACAGTGTAAAACAGAAGATACGGGCTTCTATCGGGGGCTGATAGGAAAAGATATTGTTAAGCTTGTAACTTGGATACTTTCTCTGTGCCTTTATGAAGTAGATTTTTCTACCCCATCTTCTCTAGGACCTAAGAGACATTCCTTAAGATGCAAATGATTCTTGGAAATTAGGCAAGTGAAAAAAATCTTAAGTGTTCTCTATAAATATTAGTAACTCTGTGTTTGTTGGTCTGTATGTCTTACGTATAACATGGTATTTTCTACCTCTGGATGGTACTGCTAATTTCTAAAAGAGCTTTATTTAATTGGTGTAAACAAACAAGCACTTAAAAAGTCTCAAAAAAATAATAATAGAAAGTAACCCAAATGCTTTTCAGGATCACATGATCTGGGAAAATATTTGATATTAAAACTGGTTTAAGTTTGGTTTGGTTAAAACACACGACTTTAGAGTTATCAATATTAAACATAATATTTTTATTTTACCTGGCTTTACAAAAATAAGTTCACATTATCTATTACAAAATTTGTCAGCAGGAAACATAGCTTGGGATAATAACTGACTTTATCTGATGTCTCATGGAGTTTTCATGAGTAATCTAAATATAATTGTTAAAGAAAAAATTAAATAGATATAAATAGAAATAAAAGATTATGGGTGAAACTTTTTACAATAACTATATGGTATATGCACTTCAAATAATATTCCAAAATCTTTCGTAACTTGAAACCTTAGACTTTTGTTAACTTAAATGATGGAAATTATTGAATACATAGATCATTTCCAAATAAGATAAAATACTGAAACCTGAATTTTCTTATTACAAAGAAACTAAAAGATAAATTCAGATGTTAATGAATATGTTTTGTGCTTTGTTGAGGAAGCATGTCTTTCTAAAAATTATGAAATATATTTGCCAGTAAAAGAGCCTGTTTCTTGAAATTATAAAATTTTCCAACCTAAAAAGTACTGACGTAATAGTTCACAATTACTTAGTTTTCATTAGAAATTGAGGTTTTTAGGGGTTAAAAATTCCAATAAATATAATTGAAACTACTAGGAACAATGAGGGAAACAACTTCGAATGCAAGGACATAATATGTTTTTAGTAATAGACGGTATAAGGTATGGAAAAGCATTTTGAGGATATTATAAGAAAATGGTTTTCCCTAAAATAAGTTAGTTATTTCTGAATGGGTAAGAGAATAACAGACAAGGTAAATTGGACAAGGAAAGTTGTACAAGGTTTATAGAAAGGAATCTAGAGAAAGGAAATTTTTTGTGTGGTTAAGCTAAATGAGATTGGAATAAATTTAATTAACTGAATTTAAATATCAAAAGAAAGCTGATACAGAATTAAGAGTTTGATCCTGTTTCATTCTGTTAAAAGGACAAAGTTAGCTTGTACTGTTGGTTTGATCCTGATAAGATATTGTGAAAAGTTTTCCGCCTAGAAAGCAAAGATTTTATGTTTTATAAAAATAATTTTGTTTTATGTTGTCGTAATCAGGTCCTGATAACTTCAGAAAACTGAATCTTCTCAATAGTAAGAGCAAACATTTTGCTAACAATTATGTAAACTTCTGTTTTTCTTTGAAATCTTTTATTGTCACTTTTTAATTTTTTATTTATTAAAGTTTATTGGGGTGACAATTGTTAGTAAAGTTGCATAAGTTTCAGGTATACACTTCTGTATTACATCATCTATATATCACATTGTGTGTTCACCACCCAGAGTCAGTTCTCCTTCCATCACCGTTTGATGCCATTTATACTCTTCTACGACCCTCTCCTTACCCTCTGGTAACCACTAAACTGTTGCCTGTGTCTATGAGTTTTTGTTTCTTTGTCTTGTTCGTTTGTTGCTTTCAGTGTTATATCCCACATATAAGTGAAGTCATATGGTTCTCGATTTTTTCTGACTTATTTTGTTTAGCATGATAATCTCAAGATTCATCCATGTTGTCACAAATATCAGTATTTCATCTTTTCTTATGGCCAAGTAATGTTTGATTGTGTATATATGTACCACATCTTCTTGTTGCATTAATTTTTTCTATTGCCTTTTTTATTCTTCATTTCATTTAATTCTGCTCTAATTTTTTATTATTTCCTTCTTTTTGCTGACTTTGGGTTTCACTTGTTCTTCTTTTTCTAGTTCTTTAAGATGTAATGTTAAGTTGTTTATTTGGCATTTTTCTTGTTTCTTGAGATAGGCCTGTAATGATATAAATTTCCCTCTTAATATTGCTTTTGCTGTATCCCAATAATTTTGATATGATGTATATTCATTCTCACTTGTTTTTATGTATCTTTTGATCTCTCTCTCTCATTTTTTTTAACAGCTTTTACTAAGTAAGAAGTCTTTTTTAAAAATTTTTTATTTGGGAATATTGGGGAACAGTGTCTTTCTCTGGGGCCCATCAGTTCCAAGTTGCTGTCCTTCAATCCAGCTGTGGAGGGCACAGCTCAGCTCCAAGTCCAGTCGCCATTTCTTCAATCTTTAGTTGCAGGGGGCACAGCCCACCATCCCATGTGGGAATTGAACCGGCAACTTTGCTGTTGAGAGCTCGCGCTCTAAACAACTGAGCCATCCCGCCGCCCCTCCAGAAGCTCAGTGGCAGCTCACCGCCTTCAATCTAGTTGTGGAGGGCGCAGCTCACTGGCCCATGAGGGAATCGAACCAGCAGCCCTATTGTTCAGAGCTCACGCTCTAACCAACTGAGCCATCCGGCCACCCCTTGATCTTTCTTGTTATTTCTTCTTGACCCAGTTGTTCTTTAATAGCATGTATTTGCTTAATAGCATGTATTAAATACATGGAGTATAATCTCCATTATTTGTGGTTTTTCCTGCTTTCTTTTCGCAGTTGATTTCCAGTTTCAAAGCACTGTGGTTGGAGAGTATGCTTGGTATGATTTCAATCTTCTTAAATTTTCTGAGGTTACTTTTGTGTCCCGATATATGGTCTATCCTTGAGAATGTTCCATGTACACTAGAAAAGAATGTATGGTCTGGTGTTCTAGGATGAAATGCTCTGTAAATATCAATTATGTCCATTTGGTCTAATGTGTCATTTAAGGCTGATATTTCCTTACTGATTTTCTGTTTGGATGGTCTATGTATAACTGTCCATGGCATATTTAGGTCTCTTACTATAATTGTGTTTTTGTCAGTTTCTCCCTTTAGTTCTGTTAGTATTTGCTTTGTATACTTTGGTGCTCCCTGATTGGGAGCATATATATTGATAAGTGTTATGTCTTCTTATTGTATTTTCCACTTTATCATTGTATAGT
Source organism: Rhinolophus ferrumequinum (assembly GCF_004115265.2). Classification (NCBI taxonomy): domain Eukaryota; kingdom Metazoa; phylum Chordata; class Mammalia; order Chiroptera; family Rhinolophidae; genus Rhinolophus; species Rhinolophus ferrumequinum. The sequence goes on from NC_046300.1 coordinate 65,240,710, forward strand.
CCCCTTTATCATTATGAAATGTCCATCTTTGTCTCTTGTTACCTTTTTATCCTGAAATCTGTTTCATCTGATATAAGTATGGCTACACCCACTTTTCTCTGGATGCCATTTGCTTGGAGTATCATTTTCCACCCTTTAGTTTTGAGTCTATATTTGTCCTTGTGACTGAGATATGTCTCTTGAAGGCAGCATATGGTTGGGTTTTGTTTTTTGATCCAATTTACTATTCTGTGCTTTTTTATTGGTGAGTTCAGTCCATTTATATTTAGGGTGATTACTGATATCTGAGGATTTCCTAAAGCCATTCTATCCTATCTTTTGTTTCTTGGTAGCTCGGTGTCTCTATTGTTGCTTTTGTCTTTGTGTTTTCTGTCTGTTATGTTAGTTTGGTGGTATTCTATGATTTTTTCCCCTCTGTTTCCTCTTATTTTATGTGTCTCAGTTCTAGATTTTTTTGTTTGTTTTTTTGAGTGGTTACCATTAAGTTTACGTGAAAGAAAGTTTCATATGTATAGTAGGCCTTTTTCTTCAGCACGAATCTTATTTCCATTCCCCTTGGCAAATTCAGACCTTTACCTTTTCTGCTTTTATGTTTTTGTTGTCACAAATGATCCCTATTTATGTTGTGAGTTCACTTCTGAGTTGCAGTAGCAAACTGTCTTCTTCTCTTTTTCTTTTTTTGGTTTTTATCTCTTTTACTCTTTATGTTAAGTGCATAGTGCCCTGTTCTGTGTAGGGGTTGCCATTTCCTGCTTCTATCTGTTAGTAATTTTGCTCATAGTTTTGTATCCTTTTGTCTTTTTGTTTCAGGTCAAATAGCCTCCTTCAGTATTTCCTGTAATACAGGCCTGTGATAGAAAATTCCCTCAGCTTCTGTATATCTGGAAAAGCCTTTATTCCTCCCTCATATCTAAAGGATAATTTTGCAGGATATATTATTCTTGGCTGGTAATTTCTCTTTTTCAATAGTTTGAATATTTGATTCCATTCTCTCCCGGTTTATAGAGTTTCTGCTGAAAAGTCTGATAATAATCTAACGGGCTTTCCTTTGTAGGTTACTGTCTTCTTTTCCCTGGCTTCCTTGAGAATTCTTTTATTTTTTATTTTTTGTGTCATAAATTTTTGATTGCTTCAATACAATGTACCTTTGAGAAGGCCTGCTAGGATTGAGATAATTAGGTGTTCTGTTTGCTTCTTGGATTCGGCAGTTCAGTTCTTTCCTTAAGTTTGGGAAGTTCTTGTCAACTGTTTGAATAGACTCTCTGTTCCCTTCTTCCTCTCTTCTCCTTCTGGTATACCCATTATTCTTATATTCCTCTCTCTGATGAAGTCAGATAGTTCTTGTAGCGTTCTTTCATTTCTTTTAACCCTCAAGTCTCTCTCTCTTCTTCCATCTGTGACATTTCTAGATTTCCATCTTTGATATCACTAATTATTTCCTCCATCTGGTCAGTTCTACTTCCTAAGCTGGCTATTTCATTCTTCATCTGTTTTATTGAGTTCTGCAGCTCCAGAATTTCTATTTCTTTTTAAAGTTTCAATCTCTTTGGTAAATATTCAATTTGTTTGTGTATTTGATTTCTGAGTTCATTAAACTGCCTATATGAGTCTTCTTGCATCTCTGAGTTTTTTCAGAACTGCAATCTTGAATTCTCTGTCATTTAAGTCACGTTTCCATGTCTTTAAGTTTATCTTCTGAGGATTTTTCATTTTCTTTCTGAGCTGCCTTGTTACCTTCGTTATTTATGGTTATTAATGGATTATTTATCTTCTTGGGCATCTACAGGACTGAATTGTGCATCAGGTTAATATACAGAGATCTTTTGCTTTCCAGTAGGTAGCACTGGAGGGTTTTATTTTCTCTTGTGCTGCAGCATTTTATTTTCTCTTGCGCTGTTCAGGTTTCTCACATGATGGGAGATTTCCTGGGGAGGTGTGCTTCTCCTCTGTGGCTAGGTTGCCTCAGTCTCAGTGCACCACCCCCATGGGAGGATGTGGTAGGCAACGGGGTTCTGAGCCTCTGAAATCTCAGTGCTGTCCCTGCAGCCAGATGCTGAGCTGTGTGTCTCAGCAGCCTTGGGTGCCCCTGCTGCAATCAGCTGTGAAAGAAGGGGGTGGGGTGGGCTGGGAGAGGCAGCTGGTGTGTTTGTGGCTTAATTCTCTTCCAAGTAATGGTGACTGCCAGACCACAGCTGCCTCACCCCTATAGCTCCTCCCTTGTCACTGGGATTAGCCACACTGTGTGTCTGCTGCTAGGAACTGTCTCTCCAGTTCTCAGGGCTGTAGATATTCTGCTCTTTAATCCAACATTGCTACCATTTTTTCTGGGACCCACTGCTAACATTGGGAGGGAGTGGGGGAGGCAAGCTCTGGGACGGTGGGGAGAGGCAACCAGGCTCTATGGCTTTGTTTTCTGCCTGGCAGTGAGGCCTGTTAGACTGAAGCTGTCCCACTTCTATATTCAGTCTTTTCCCTAAGGCCTCTGCCATATTATATGCTGATCCCTCAGGCAGAATTGCTGTGGCCAGAGAGTGCACCTGTAGTCTCAATTCTCCCCTCTCCCAGGACCACAGTGAGTTCCAGGCGGCGTCCTGCAGCCCTCTATCTCTGCACTTCTCCTTTCCTTCCTCCTCTATTTGCCCCAATTCAGCCACCTTCAGCTGTTTCGATGTGTGGATTTCTCAGATAGGTTTGTGTGTTGTGTAGGGAATCCTTTGTTGAATTACAGCTGTTCAATTTGTTGTAACTTTAAGGCATGATATCAAGGAGAACCCCCTCATGCCACCATGTTTCTCTTATTGTCACTTTTTTTAAATTGGTTAATTATTGTTTCATAATGACCTGTGATCTTTTCAGTCAAATTTTATTATGCTTGACAAACTTCCCAAAATTCAAATTTAAATAAAATCTTTTTTCTTAACCTGAAAATAACTTTGAGAGTTTCCAAAGAGGGCCATTGGAACATTTCAAAGAATCTCTTTCTTTATGAAAAATTAAACTAATTAGGCTTATTTGACAACTTAAATTGCATGGGGTGCATTGTCCAACAAGTTTAGACAAACTTCTAAGGTATATTGTATGGGTAAACGAGGGCTGTAAACTAAATGAATAGTTGTGGCTATGGGAAACTCAAGATGGCTGCTTGGTTCTTCTTGGCTCCCTGGGAAAGCCCATTTTTTGTTTTTTGCATTCTTTCATCCATCACAGTACATTTAAGTTGGACTTCATTCAACATTTAGTATGGGTTTTCAATATGGTTTTGTTGTTGCAAGTATATTTTCTGGATGTGTTGAAGCTTTCCTCTGTTGCAAGGCTGATGCCCTCATAGTGGCAAAGAAACTGTTAGAAAAGATATTTTCCACCTTCTACAATCTCTAGAGATCAAGGAACCCACTTCACTGAGTAAATCATAGAAGCCTTGATGAAGGACTTATAAACTTTTTGGAGTTATCACTCCCCAATATCAACCTCAATCATCAGGCAAGATCGAGAGAACCAATGGAAAAACTGGATTAAAGCAGAACAAGCCTTATTTTTATGTGGGACTGAATGAACTGGTGAGGATGATTAATTTTTTGTGACTTTTGTTTGGAACATTGCTGATGTTTTCCAGGTATAAGGAAACTTGTTTCTCGTAAGCAACCTAGGACTTAGAGCAGTTTAGTAAATTATACTTTTGTGAGCAGAATTGAAGCATTTATCTCTTTCTCCATACCTCATTCCTCCAGAATTCAGACACTCTCATTGAGTATTCTTATTTTCATGACAATACTGTTATTTGCATAAGTTCAATAAGAATCTGTTCTCCTTGTAACAGGACATAATTGGAAACATTGGTTATATTACCAAGGCTCTGACAGGAATGTCATATTTGAAAGAGAGATGCATAGACTCAGATATTATGAGAAAGCTTTCAGGAACTAGATTGACTATAAAAGCCAATAAAGCCTACTTGGAAACATTGGCTTGGAAACTTGCTTACAGGGTTCCCAGCAACCTACCAGGTAAGTAAGGAATGTCACTTCCTGGCAAGTGCAGGAAACTCAAAATATTTTAGGGACTTCAAGAAAACAAGAATTCACCCAAATCTATAGGTATTGCAAGGAAAATCAGATGGCAAGTCCGTGGCTTCACTTTTCTGGCCTTCAGAGGCCTTTTAAAGTCCAATCTAGAGATTCCTTGTGAACAATGCCAGTAACGCAGATTGAAAAGAGCCTATATGATCGACTGGTATTCTTGTACTTATAAAAATAAACAGGCCAAGTTTATTGAAACTAGACTTATTTGCAAATGAATTAGTCTTAATTTGGCTATCTTTGGCAAAAATAGAAGGTAATTTTAGAGAAAAAAATTGTGTTTTAGTAGAAAGTATAATACACTTACGGCTATTAAATTCTACTCTTGTTAATTTCTTTGAGATTTTTGTTATTTATCTGTAAACTGGACTGGCTACTCTAACATTTGGCTGCAACTCTCCAAACTAATATTTCCAATTTCCTCCCATCCTTCTGACTTGGAATCCTTGAGAACTAAAACGTCCCTTTTCCTGAAGCTCTGTAAACGGCAACTAGACAACTTGACACAAACTTTGGAGAAAACACCACAACAGCTCATATATGGACAATCTTTGTGCCTGTTGGTGTATAAGCCACTTAGAAAGTTTGCCTGAACACCTGATGACATCATCAGAGACATTTTAAACTGCAAAGATGCTTTGAGCCTGACATCTTGACTCATAGCCTCCAAGCTCAGAAACTGGTTTATAATTTGCTCTAATCATTAACCTTTATTTTTCTTTTGTTTCCATAAAAATGCCTCTTATTAAATACCTGATTGTTTGCCTCCACAATATAGGCCTAACTTTAGGAGACTTCCTGCATCACTGCTTCCTGAAATGAGACATGAGTTAACTGAACTGAGCTATTCTCAGGGCTGAGTAATTGGTTCAATGAAATATGGAGCAATCTCCTGACTTAGCTTTTGGACTAGAGACTTATTCAAAGTTTCAAAGGTGGGACTGAGGGGGCGCAGACTTTCTCACCTCAAAATATGCATTTGGGATATTGATTATATTGATTATTTTTAAGAGACAAAAGACTCAGAAGGAACCTTTGCCCCTCCCCCCGCCCCCCTCCCTGCCTGAAGGAATCAGGTAGGAGAACCTGCTTCAGGAGGCAGCCTTAGCATATTCACCTCAGCTCATATGAAGTAAGTGTGGCCGACAGGGAGCATCCAAGCGAGTGTGCGTGTTCCATTCCCCTCCGTGTCCCATGGTTTCTGGGTCCCATGGTTTCTGGCCCCGCATGAATTTGTCTACACGTTTGCTCATTCTCGGCTACCTGAACTGCCTACTTTCTCTTTGAAGTCCCAGACCCCTGCTCCCTCTCCTTAGTCCACAATGGCATACAAGCCTCCACTGTCCCCTGAGTCCTCGAGTCTCAAATTCTTTTGGAAACCCTGTATGTACATACATAATGTTAGGTCATTTTCTCCTGTTAGTCTGCCTCATGCTAATTTTTTTAGTCCAGTCAGAAGTTAGAAAGGTGGGAGGAAAATTATTTTCCATGCCTACAGTTTCTAGCCTATAAGTGATTTGCTCTTAATGCAAAGAATAAGATTTTTACAATATTTCAGTTTCTGCCTAGTGTGCACATGAAAAGATAGAGCTGGAATTTGAAGTCAGGCAGTTTGATTCAAAAATCTGTGTTCTTAACCTGTAAGCGATTTCTTTTGAAGATATTACTATGTGGTTTTGGCATATCTTTCTCCCATCTTGGAAGCCATGGACCAGGTCATGGAGTCACAGAATGAGGAAATGTTTACAGACATTTTCCCACCAGTAGGTGCCCTTAACCGCATCCAGCCTGGTAGCTGCCTTGCTCTAGCCTGGGAAGCGAACTAGGATGTAGTAATGACATGTGTTGAATTTATGGCCAAGATTATGCTAAAATAAAAACCCCTGCCTTAGGTACAACTGAAAGGACTTTGGTACTGACAAACTCCAACTCTCCGAAAAGGCATCCCACATCAGAGTACCTGCCCTCACGCCCTGCCAGAGTTCTTGAATCCTGAATTTTTTTCCTAGTGTTTTAAGCATCTTGAAAAAAAACGAAATGCTTTTCTGTTCCAAAGGTCAGAAAAACACTCTAAGGGTTATGTAAAGCTAAGATGCGTAGCTTTACAAGCTTCTCTGGAAAACAAAAACGAACAACTGATTTTGTTAGTTTTGGTAAATCTGACAGGAGGAGATTACAACCCAAGAAGATACAGCAATAGACTTAACTCTGACTTAGTGTACTTATTAAAGCACATATTTGCATGCTTGTGCACGAAAACAAAAGGAGTAAAATATCTTGTGACATCGTGGAAAAGAGATGCATTTAAAAAGTACATGACATGAAACTGGTCTATTTCCTTGTAACAAACCTCGTCCAATATGTGTAATATTGGTGAGGTTTGTATCATGGTGAAAGAGCTCAAGGAAGGCTCCTTAACTGTCTTCCTCACCTGTAAAAGTGAAAGAACTGTTTCCCTGGAAGCTTGATAATTTATGATTGTATTCCTTGTAACACATTGTCTTTTTAGTTGAAACACCTACATTTTATTACAGATAGAACCTACTAAATAAATTTCAAAAGCGATCAGGCTTATAATTAATTCTGTTTGGGCCTGCAAACAGTGGATTGTAGTAAAGCTAAAACTAAGCACCATGGTCAACTGCTTTTTTCAAAAGCCTTAATGATAACCTAAGTACAAGGAGAACTGCAAGAGGTGGGTATCATTCATTCAGTCCGCATTTGTGACACTGAGTGCTCCGTGAGGAACTGCGTGGGATGCACGAGGGGCAGCCTTTGCACACAGAATCCACTCCTTGGTGGGTCAGTTCTTGAGCGTCATTCTGGCACCTCTTTAGGTCAGATGGTTATTCAGTGAAGTCTCAAGTCCAGTGAAGTCTACCTGGATTTAAGACCCAAGGTCCAAGGATAACGTTCACAAGCCACATAGCCCTTGACACCAAGTTTCCTTCTCTGGGTAACAGGGCCAATACATTGGATAATCCAATTATCAAATGAGAAGTGCATGGGAGCCTCAGGTAAGGAAGCAGGTGTGCTGCGACCTCTGAGGTAGCGATGACCAGTGGATAAATCCCCAATTTACTAGACTGGAGCAATTACACCCACCCGACAGTATTCTGCAAAATAGATAATCATTCACAACAAGGAAAACAGACAAATTTCCTCAATTTTCTACTGGAATGGTCTGAAGGAAAAAAAACACACTTGAAAATACATGAAAAGATGCCATGTGGTGACAAACAATAAGCTGTAAAACAAAACAAAAACATCAGCAAATACACCTCCAAAAAAAAAAAAAATCCACAAAGTACAGGATTTCTTCTGAGGGTCACAGCAGGAGAGTATTTTGAAGAAGTAAACAAATGTTTCTATTCATTAGTTACTTCTAGTGGTGTGGGGTTTGCTTCCCACCAACTGAATCAATGGTATTTACAGGGAGGGCAAACAAAGCCTGGGAACAAAGGAGGTTACTAAGGGCTTAATGGATGTTTTTAACTCACAGGGGACACTATAGGCTGAAAGCAAAGTGCTTCTGATTTGCCAGAGCTGGTTCCTTGAGAGAGAAATGGTTTTTGCTGTGAATTCCAAAAGGGCTTGAATCCAAGTGAGAGCCCAAGTTTTGAGGACTGATCATGGAACAGATTAAGATGGAGGATAGGATGCAAGGGAAATTTTCCACCACACAGGAAGTCAATGAATGAAAAACAAAGTCTGAGCTGGGGAGCCAAGTGGAGTTGAAACTGAGAGAAAAGAGAGTGCCTCCACACCGTCCAGAAAAGTTTGGGTAAATAAAGTAGAGTAGTGTATATCCTGCCAGAGCCCATAGATAGATGATTCTTTATTGATGTTAACATTTTTAAATATACAGGGGCTTCACAGAAAACCTAAAAAACTGGTTGGATTCAGAAGCTTATATATCATTTTAACAAAGGGTGGTAAGCTGTGAAGTAGTGACTAGACAAAGGAAAATGGGGTTTGGGTCCTAGAGGTGGTAAATTTCGGGACATGACTGGGAAACATATGGCAGATAAGGGTTGTTTAGTAAGGTTTGTTATGCAGACTCAAGTGATAAGAAGGGGAAAATTTACCAATGGAAATTCATGTTCCCTTTACAAAGAGAAATTTATGTCCTGCTTTTAGTTAGACAGCAACTCCTACCGTATTTCCCTGAAAATAAGACCTAACTGGAAAATAAGCCTTAGCATGATTTTTCAGGATGCTCGTAATATAAGCCCTACCCCAAAAATAAGCCCCAGTTAAGATCGTCAGCCAGACAGACTCATTTAGTACATCCATTGCAAGACACGACGAACGTATTGAATTATAAAATAATATTAATATATAGTTAAATATAAATAAATAATATTATTGGCATTAATACTTAAAATAAATGATAATATAAATTATAATTAAGTATTTGTAAATACCCAAGCGGGTGCCTTTGGACGAGAGGTAAACGCCTATGTAAAGAGATGAACTCAGGACTTACTGTCGAATGACTAATCAGAGTACAGACACAACGCAAGAATAACATGCGCACTTGATAAAGAACGGACGTGGTTGTGTCTAATATAAATCTTCATAATTCAATACGTTGTGTGTCGTAACAGACATACTTAATGCACTCGTGTGAAATAAACATTTTCTGAATTTTGGTGCCTGCAATTTTTCGTTGCTTTTGTGTGGACCATCATTCTTAACTGTCATCATTTTTGTTGCCACTCCTGTCTCGTAAGTCTTCAATTAACACTTGATTTAATGGTAAATTTAAAGGGAATAATATTTTGACCCCCAGACAAGATGAGTGCAAAAAGAAAGAGCTATTCCATCGAGTACAAGAAAGGAATTGTGGAGGACTCCCAGGGCAAGAATCTTACGGCTTTCTGCAAAGAAAAGTTGGATCTCTGAGAGGTCCGAAAATGGCGAGCCGAGTACGATAACCTCAGTCAACAGGTGGACGAGAGAAATGCTAAGAAGCGCAAGTGTGGATCAGGTCGGCAACCATTATTTCCTGAGCTGGAAGATATCATCAGTGAATGGATTGCTGACAGGAGAACAAAGGCTTTGGTTGTGTGCAGGGCTGATATTCAAGCATTTGCCCTTGCAGTGGCACCACAGTTAGAAACATCACCAGAAGAATTCAAAGCATCACAGCACTAGCTGGATGGCTTCCTTCAGCGATATGACCTGTCTCTAAAGTTGACAACACTGTTCAAGCTGGAAGATACTGAAGTTATTAAACGTGCACTTGTATTCAAGTCCTTTGTTGATGGCATCGACTTTTCTAAATACCAACTCTCCAACACAATTGCTATGGATGAAACTGCAGTGTTATGGGCCAAGGATCTCAAATGACAATTGATCAGAGGGGTGCCTCGTCAATCTACATTCCCTCCACTGGTTACGAAAGTGCACGTGTTACCTGTATTTTGGCAATTCGTCTGGATGGAAAGAAAGCCCCACCTCTAATCATTACTAAAGGGAAGAAAGATAAGGTTGAACGTGTTTCAGGCATTTATGTTCTTGAAACCAAAAAAGCCTGGTGCACACAGCAGTTATAAGGAAGTGGGTCGATTTAATGCTGCCACTTGTTTTGCGAGGTGGCGAAAGAGGTCTGCTCATCTGGGATTCAGCTAGCACTCACCACGTTAAAGACATGAAGAACTTCCTTGCAGAGAGAAGAATAGATCGAATAATGATTCCTGCAGGAATGACTGGCTATCTCCAGATGTTGCAATAAACAAGCCATTCAAGGACCATTTGCGCATGGAAATCAATGACTACACTGAAAATAGAATGGAGAGAAATCAGCGTGGAAACTTTGTGAAGCCTAGCCTGCAAGAGCTCATGACTTGGGTGAAGAATTCCTGGGACAAAATCACTGCCAGCTGTGTTGCCAATGCACTAGGAGCAGGCTACATGGACAAGAAGTGCTCATTTAAGGAGAGCTCTATTGCTGGACATGAGAGATTGGGGCCAATGGTTCTACAGGAAATGGAGTCGCAAGAAATTCAAGCCGAATTCGGGGTTTGGAGAGTTATGACGATGTTCCAGAAGAAGATGATATGACTATTTGAATAAATGTAGATTTTTGTACATGAAAAAATAAGACATCCCCTGAAAATAAGCCCTAATGCGTCTTTTGGAGCAAAAATTAATATAAGACCCAGTCTTATTTTTGGGGAAATACAGTATGTCTGCTGTTTCTCAATTGTCTTCAGCCTAAAATAATCCTTTTGTATATAGATGATGTATTATAGAATTGTACATCTGAAATCTATGTAACTTTACTAACAATTGTCACCCCAATAAACTTTATTAAAAGAAAAAATCCTTTTGGTAAGTGGTAAATTTCAGTCAGCATATTCTGATCTCCTTCAGAAGAGAACAAGTTTTACATTTGAAGTGACTACATTACTTTTAGTTTGCAAGACTAATCTCCCCCCTCAACGCCCATCTCACCCACACAAAGGGCCTCCACTGCCAGCATGCCAGCAGACAGGGAGGGTCATGGGTAATTTGACTGAAGTTCTACTTCTGCACAAGGTTGTGACTATAAATGTTGATCCCATCATACGTACACGTAATAAATAAATGAAATGATAATCAATAATCCTGTTATACTCCTTATTGTCTGTGCCAGACAGAACTATGAAACACACCTTGCTGCAGGCCCCACCCCCCTTTGGTGTGGAGTTGCTCTCCATCTTCCCTCAGCGCCTCCTTTCACCCCAATGGTGCAGAGTCCAGGTCATTCTACTCAGGACACCACCCACCATAGGCTGCCCTTCTGTCCAGGGCAGTGAGCACTTTGAATCAATTTTTCCATCATTCTCCACCAATACAGACCTATAAAACCTCTCCTTCTGAAGGGAGATCCCAGGGATCTGGAAAGCAACCTGTTGTCATGACTGAAGGACCTGTAACAGTGCCACAACTCGACACCTTCTGATAAGGGATGGTGTCTGATATCACTGGCAGTACAGTTACAGAAGGAACATTTTCTCAATTTTAAACACATACATATATATATGTATATATACACATATATATATATATGTATATATACACATATAACTTCTGTTTATGATAAATGATGCTGGATATCCATTTACAGAAGAAATATGAAGTTTCTGTTTTATATAAATTTTAAAAATCAGTCAACTTACGGGAAATACTGGGTAGAATGTAGTACAATTAGGGACATAGTGTGGAAAAACTTGGAGGTGATAGCACAGATAACTGAGATGGGACAGACAGAATGAGTTTGCAGGGGTGGAAGTTTGGTCTTGTGGTAGCAAGGCTGGAAGATACGGGGAATGGGGGAGCCCTCCCTTGCAAATCACATCTGGCAGGGAGTTCTTCATTCTCCCACAGGTAAAATCAGGCTCGTTCAGAAGCTGTGTTCTATTCTGTACAACATCCATTTAGGACATAAAAACACAGGAGAAATGTGGGAAAATTGGAAATGTTTACAAAAGAAATCAATAAACGTCTTGAAAACACATCTACATGAAAAATGGAATTTTCCAAGAAAGGCAGGAAAGTAGGAAACAAATGTCCATACAAGCAGAGAGAGAATGATACCATTAGCCCTTTCGAAGGTGTCCTCAGCAGGGGTCACTGGGCCATCTGGAAGCACCTACCCCTCCACCCGTTAGTCAGGGCAGAGTCAGAGAAAGAACAGAGCCAGAAGGGGAAGGAAGCTACAACCCCGGGGACACAGCACGAGTGGCTCTTTCCACTGGATGTTTTGGGCCACTCACCTCCCAGCCTCAGTCTCCCAGCTAATAAACACGGATAATTCTTCCCTACCCCATCAAGATCTCTGATTTGCTGAAGGGCCTCAAACTACAAAAAGACACACTGTCTTTATGTAAAGCAATCATTAATAACACCTGGTTCCTATATTTCATCCAAACATAAATGGGGAGTGGGAAACAGACATGATTAGGGAGGCAGGTTTTTAATACTGGCAGTGAGAGTTCAAAAACCAACCTATAATCACAGAATTAAAAGACAGTGAAAAAAGCCAGTCCTCAAATGAGTTTACGATGGACACCTAGGATAGTTTTTAAATACTAAGGACTATTCACAGATACTAAGGACACTCATGGGCTGAAATTCTAAAAGTTACTGATAAGTTAGATAAGTTTTCATAAGTTAGCTGTCGTATAACTGCCTGAAATAAATAATCTAGAAGTAGTAGTACACAGTTTTCTGATATAAAATATGACTGAGCCAAGCATAAAAAGATGTTCCAACAGAAGCAGGCAAACGATGGCAGATGAGCTGATGAGCACTGGGCACGTGCTGTGTGCTGTTCACTTCCTGTGCCGTCCCATTCTCAGCCTCACGATGGAACCGGTATGAGTGAGCAGGTACAGAGAGCTAAAGCAACGTGCCCAAGCTGGTAAAGCAGCAGGCATGGGACATAAACCCAGGCAGTGTGACCACCCTCCACCCCAGCCCCCATCCTCGTCAATCAACTGATAAAACGAGGGGTAGAAGCCAGCAACACTTCAGTAAAAGCTGCAACACCTGAGGGCTTCCCAAGGGCCAAGCACTGCTAAGCGCTAGGTGCAATCTCATTTAACCCTCGTCAACCTGCAGGAGTAGGCACTGTTATTACGGCAGTTTTACAGATAGGAGGCAGAGACATCAGAGCTGTGACAGAACTTCTGGACCACTCAGAGCGGTGTCATCAGTGCCCCTGCACCTGAAGCAGCCCTTTTTCCTAATACTGCCTTTGTGAAATTTTAATATCACAGGAGACTGTTATCTGTTTATATACTGCATGTATATCTGCGCTTTATACATGAAAAGGGTAAGATGCTTTTCACCCACCAAGAATCAGTTTTTGCCCCCACTGAGAATACATGGCCCACAGAATCGTAATACGAGCAGTCTGCTCTGACCCAGGAACACGGTTCATTTCCTGATTTCTCATTCTTCATTCAATCCTTCAGTATTTATTGAGTAGAAAGGAACCACATATAGTAAGTACTGTGTGATCCCATTTATATGAGGTTCATTAAAAAACAAAACGAATGTATGGTGAGAGAAATGTGAGCAGTGGTTCCTTCTGGGAGAAAAGAACTGAGTGGAAAGACGTATGGAGGAACTTTCTGGCACGATGGAAATTCTTTACCTTGATCTGGGCGACGGTTACATGTGTCCATACCTTTGCCAAAATTTATCACATTTAAGAAATTTTCATTTACTGGATATAAATTGTATCCCAATGTAGTTTTAAAGAAAGTTTTAAAGAAAGTAAGCTAGTGTACCAGCCTGGGTACTTGAAAGCGGACCCTTGAAGACCCTAAATTGCTGCTGATGCCAAATCTCCACCAAATGCTCTGTGTCATCCTGCAGAGTCAGTGTCGTGTGGGAGACCCTGCTCCCTGCGCCATTTGTCGTGCAGGGCGGCCTGCGGGGCTTCCTGTCCCGCTCCCCACATATAGCAGGATATGGCTAGGCCAAAAAGGAACACCCACAGAGCCACAGATAGGGGAGTCACACCACTATAGTCTCACTGGAGGCTGGATCCACATGACCTGCAACCTGCCATCCGTTTCTCTGCCTGCCAACCGACCAACGCAGCCGTGGCAGTTATATCAGTGGCTAATTGGCCAACTGGTTACAGCTGATGGTCAATTAGCCACAGCTGATGGCCATCTACTACCCGAGCCAGCACCTTTCCATGTGAGGCTGAGAGCCTGGAAACTGCTCTCTGGGGCTCTGTCCCCACACTCCACCCCTACAGGGTCTCGCCTCACAATCTACGGACAAGCGTCTTCCCCGAGGGTCCCTGTGCCATATTAGCCTACGGCACCTATGGACAGAAAGAAACAGTGGAAAATCCCTTCCATCTGGGAGGATACATGATAGCTTTTTGTCCTGGGAAAGGAGAGTCGCTGCCACTGGCACCTTTCCCGGTTTGTGGTACCAGACCTTTATGGCAGTGCTTGGGGTCCCTTGCGTAGTTTCAAGACGTAACAGAACAGGGGACCCTATAATAGGCCATAGTGAGAGCACACAGGTTCCCCGCAAAATCATCCCAGTATCGGGACCTCCATATACTACAGTCATTTGCGGTGGCCACTCAGCCACCACCCCTGGCGTCACTTGCAAATCATGAGTCAAACCAGCCCCTCATGGGGCTATCAAGCCCAACCATCGACAGTGGGGGCTTTTGACCTGCCAGGGCCAAGGCCATTGCTGCCGTTCCCCTGCTTTCAAGCATGTGGGTGCTGGCAGCAAAATGTTTCCATTCCTGCCGTAGCCTGGCTTTAACAGAGTCTCACTGGTGGTAACTTGTAAATGAATGGGAGCGGCCGTTCCACGTAGCAGAGCTTCTACTGGTGCGGGCCCTCCCTTCCGTCGTTTCTCATTCAGGATTCTCAAGACGTCGCATAGACGTGAGGCCAAGTCACGCATCGTGGGAGGGTGGAGTGTGGGCACAGAGTCCCAGAGAGCAATTTCCAGGCAGGCTCTCGGCCTCACGTGGAAAGGTGCTGGCTCACGTAGTAGATGGCCGTCAGCTGTGGCTAATTGACCATCAGCTGTAACCAGTTAGCCAATTAGCCACTGATATAACTGCCGCGGCTGCGTTGGTTGGTCAGTCAGTAAGTCGAGTTGAGGGAGTCGGTCGGTTGTCAGGCGGAGAAGCAGACGGCAGGTTGTAGGTCATGGGGATCCTGTCTCCAGTGAGACTGTAGTGGTACGACTCCCCTATCTATGGCTCCGTGGGTGTTCCTTTTTGACCTCACCATGTCCTGCGTTCTTATGTGGGGAGTGGGAGCAGAGACCCTGCAGGCCGCCGCGCATGACAGTCAGACTCACTAGCTGACCCTTGCGCTGACTTTACCGTATCTGCCTGTCTGCCCTGGAATCTCAGCCACCACGCTGATGACCAATGTCATGATGGAGAGGAGACAGTCTAAGAAGTAACTCAAAAATTCAGTGGGACCTAAGAACTTCCATCTGAGGACAAGCTTTTAAATCAAGTGCTCTGAGGTTTATACAAAGCTGCTGGGAAGAGGTGACAAAAATCAAAAGTCACCATAGGGGAGAAGTGAGGAGACACCTTTCCTGGACTAGGAGAGAGTTTGTCCCTCTGGACATTGGCCCACACGCTGCCTGGTGACGCTGCCCGTACTGGGCCTGGAGAGTATATACAGCAGCACTGTGATTTTGCTTTCTGCATGCTTCTGTCATTCTCCCAACTAGGTCAGAAATGGCCTTTTACCGCCCTCCCTGGGATCACATATCTAGGAAAACCAAATTTTCTCAACCAGATATTGGCAGAAGTGTCTGAAAAAAAGGTTCTTTGTGCTACTTCTGCATGTAAGAGGCTGCCTAAGAGACACAATGTAGATGCCAGCTATTAGAATTTCTAAGACATTGAAAGACTTAGGGCTGAGAATATATAGTGTTTTTCGGTTTTGTTTTGTTTTTTATAAATGTGGGCAGAAAATTTGATTTAATAGTGGTTTCAAACAATAAGGTTCTTGCATTTGTGATCACATAAAAGGTTTCATATTCTAAAACACAAGATTTAGGGGCACAACAGAAAAACTATTTAAATCTGGCCTTCTAGGGGCGGCTGGTTAGCTCAGTTGGTTAGAGTGCGGTGCTCTTAACACCAAGGTTGTCGGTTCAATCCCTGCCTGGGCCACTGTGAGCTGCGCTCTCCACAACTAGATCGAAACAACTACTTGACTTGGAGCTGATGGGTCCTGGAAAAACACACTTAAAACAAATGAGAGTTAAAAAAATAAATAAGTTAAATAAATAAATAATTTGGCCTTCTAGAAAATTCAGGACATACAGTCAATGCAATCATGAAGCAGCCTTATTCTCTCTATAACCAGAAAAGGGGAAACTTGGTAGAATTTGCTTTTGAAGAAAACAGAAATGTAACCAACTAAATAAACCAGTTTTTTTTAAAGAAATGTTCATCCTACGAGTTGGACAGCGAAAGAACAGAACTGAGAGCTTATATTTGTTGAGAACCTAGTATGTGTTGGGCATTCAAGCGTGGTATAGATACTGTCTTAATCATCAAACTAGGTGCTAATCATACTAACTTTACAGAAATTAAAAAGGTTGAGACCTGGCCAATTGAGGACAGTGGAATTTGAACATGAAGTAAGAAACTGCTCTTAGACCTTCCACTTCCATGCTCAAAAGTTCTGCTCTTCTTCTGTGACTGTAACCTTGAATCACCCTGCAGGTGGGTGCCAGAGCCTCTCACAGATGGGAAATCAGAGCTCAGAGAGGGCGTGGCCCAGCCGATGTTTGCATGGGGACAAAGATCCATGTCCTCCAAACCACAGCACAGTCTGCTGCTCCTGAGGCTCTGTGAAAGGTTTAGGTAGTAGATAAGTTTTAGCAGGTCACCAAGAAAAGAGCAGGCCACTTGGGCATGTGCTCAGCCACCCTCTGGGGTCCACTCAGTCAAGGGCAGCTGCACCAGAATGTACGTGAGAGCCATCCCAGAGCAGAATCCTGGTGGGGGCTGCCAGCACAGCAGCCGTTTTCAGGTTGGATGATTAAATGTCAATATATACAACATATACGAAGTCAATGGGGTGTGCACCTGTTCTGATCTTACCTGTACGGTTTGTACTGTGTAGATTTTCTTCAGATTTGATGCACACTCAGCTGCTGTGGCACCAGGGAGGGATCTAAGCAAACATAAGCAAAAGGGCACAAAAACAAGTAGTCAATTGTCGCAAACAGTTCCACTACAAAGTCTGCAGGTCTGCACGCAGAAAGGTCCAAAATCACAGACCTGCACAATGCAGGGACCTAGTTAGAATTAAAAATGTGAATTCCTACTTTGTGAAGTCATCGGTTTGCTTCTCCTAAAAATAAGCTTATTTATTCTGTAGGAATTCAGTAGAAAAAAATCGGAAATGTAAGTAAGAAAGGCACTGAAAACCTTAAAATCACATTTAAAAAAATACTTAAGTAAGCATGTAATAAATAACAAGCCTTTTGCCTAGGACTTCGGGTAAAAAACAGTGCCTACTGTACAAATGACAATGAAAATGTAGGGTCCTGACCTGGTTTTATGTTTGAAAAACTTGTTAGTTCCCCAATAGTAAATATTCATGAACTCTTGAGAAACAAAGCAATGTTTTGCCAACTTTAAGAAAACATGATGACTAAAAATCAACTTTAATTTCACTTGAATTTGCATGTGTTTCCAAAACACTTGCCTTTAGAAAACACTCAATTATTTTCTCTGGCTGATTTAAACAGCTCTGCTGACCTTTGCGGTCACGATACATTAACTTTTAGTTTGCCATATGTTCCACTAGATGGCAACATAGTACAGGTTTATTTACCAGATAGGCAACCTGCGATAGGACTAGCTTTACTCAACAGCACTTCATGTCGGTGACATGACACAGCCTCATCAACCCTTAGAAGTTAAGACTCTCAACTACTGACACCTTTTCTTTCTCCCAATACTGCATTAGCAGTCCTTGCTCATTCACATTGGGGTCCAACTACATCAAGCTTAAGGAGAAAATTCATCACTCAAAATAATGCTTGCAAGCCCATGTCCTTTGGTGAGAAATAAGAGGTTTGCTGAGAGAACGTACTGGTTCATGTCTGATCCACGAGGATCTGGAATCTGTAAAAGGAATGCTCTTTACTAGCCACTGACCCTCAGACACTGTCCCCAGGGAACCTCAAGACGTTAACTTTCTGGATAGTCGATAAACCATCGCACACTGGGGTGTGCACAAAACTCACAGTCTTAGAGGAAGAGGGTATGGCAGGGACCATGCCCAGGTGTGTATGTGGGGGGTGAGCACGAGATGGAAGTGACAGGGCTATACAGGTGATATCCCTGGAACTATGGACCAATGGATGCTCCTAGGGTGTCGAACCTGAATATCAAAAATACATTTCAGAAGTCAGCTCCCTAAGGAAGCACAATTACAGACCTGTCTGGGAGCAAACGAGGGACCCCTGTCGAGCGGGTAAAGTCTGATAAATAAATCTACCTAAAAAGCATGGGTTTACAACCATCTGAGTTGTTTATAAATAAGCAAACCCACAGTAACCTCCACGATTGCATTTGGTTGCCAGACGTGATTTGAACCTAAAGTACCTGGTGAAGAGCGTGGTGGAGAGCGAGGTACTTCCACTGGCTGGCGGTGCCCGGGCTATGAGGCATCATCGCTCCACCCGACGGCTGGGCTGGGCGCTAAAGCACTGGCTCGGGTAAATATGGACTTGCTCTGCAAGGCTAATGCAGGCTTTTATGCTGGGTTTTTTTGGGGGGAGGGGCGGAAGGCAGGGGGGGGTTAAATCATGGAAAGACTGGGGGGGGAATTATTTTTTAAAAGATTGAACTTTTTCTGAAGAGGTTTTCACATAAAAATCTATTGCTTTTATATGAAAATCTATTGGCATTTATTTCCTTCCTTTGAAAAGTTTGGCTGACCTCCCTGCCGCATGTGCCCAGCACGTACTTCCCCAGCTGGAGAAAGCACAGAGGAGAGTGTTCCCATGGCCGCAGCGTTGGGCTGCCACGGGCCACAGGCAGGACCTGTACTGTGTACTGCTTCACTTTAAACTGTGTATTTCAAAATTTTACTAATTTTTCAAGTTACACTTCAATTTATTATGGTTTAGAACAAAAATAATTTTTTGTATTTCCTCATTTTAAACTGTATATTTCAAAATTTTACTAATATTTAAAGTTACATTTCAATTTATGATGGTTTAGAACAAAAATAATTTGAATATTCCCCTCATACAACATTACGTCACCTTAAGCAAATACAATTGCGGATAACACCATTTAAAACTAGAAGAAAATTCAGTGATGAACATCTGCTGTACATGCCTTTTTTAAAATGCCTCTGGTCTTTTTTTCACAGTCTAGTGTAGGAGATAATTACACAAAGTCATCTAGGTCCCCTCAGTTTCACTTTTTGGAACTTTTTTTCTTCAAAATTTTTTGAAGAAATCGTTTCTGGAGTCCAAGAAGGGGCCTTCTAGCATGCAACAAGGACGAGGCAGTGCTTATCGGTGTAAGATAACAAGGTCAGCAGCTAGTATGTATGCACTACATTTTTGCTAGTGCGCTAAGTGTTTTATCTTTATTACAGTACCGAATCCTCGCAAACCTATTTATGTAGCTGTCAATATCATTTCTGTGACACAGGTGAGCAAGCCAGGGCTTATAGACGTTTGGTAACTTGCCCAAGGATACAAAAACCTGATTTGAGTACAGGTGACCTATCTGAGATGTCCCGCTCTTTACCCCTGACTGCTGAACTGTCGGGTCAAGCCATACTTAATTTTTTAAATGGGGTTTTGCAATTGACTCTTGGTGTGTTTTCATCAAGGCCCCAATTTTCTGAATCCCGCCTGCTTTTAATACGAGATTGTGTCCACATAACTTTCTTAGGACAGTCTTTCCAATGGAGCAAGGTAGGGAAGGTCCTCACTAAAACTCACAGGATCACGTTCATCAATAGTCCTATTCTGATTAACATCTTGTGATGCTGGTACAGGGGTGCTTGAAAAGAAATATGGCAGGTTCTATGCAAACTCGTTTTCCTAATTTCTTAATGGAGTGGTTGGATTCTGTAATCTTAAAGGTTCTTTCCAGCTGCTAGACAGTTGTATGCATATCCAGGTTTCAAAGTAATAACACAGTGTTGTCAGAACTCCTGATGGCAGTGAATATTTGGCTGGGCCAGTGCAAGCCATGGCGCTCTTCCGTGAGCCAAATCTGATTCTGACAGTCACTGGAAAACACCAAAGTTTCTAAATCTCATGTGTGAACCTCAGACATCTTTAACAAGCAAAACTGGGCCATACCCACAGAATCAATTTTAAAATGGGCAAGCAAGCTTAGATTTTTAAATGATCTGCCTTGTAAACAGGTCAGTGTGTATTAGACTTGATGACTGAAAACAGAACCGAGGAATCGGGACCTGTTTTCACATTCTCTGAATTCTCTGCCACCCTGCCACAGAAGACAGCTGAGCTGAGAACACAGCAATGGATGGAACAGGTTAAGTAGTTTGAATTGTTCCACCAGCAGTGTCCCCTCTGGTCTGATGCTGTTACTGTCACAATGCCTCCTTTTATTGAGCAGGTATTATGTGACGGTGTTTTGCATGTATTATTTTTAACCCATACAGCAGTTCTGCCAACTTGATATCATCATCCTTACTTTACAGATTAGGAAACTGAGGTTGAGTGAGCATGTTTCTAAGTAGCAGATCTTTCTTTGGTCTGCCTGGCTCTGATGTCCATGGTCTTCTCATGGACGAGGACGCCTCTCAGTGAAAACCAAACAGTCACTGTCAGCATGGGTGGTCACACACAGTTCATCTCATGGCAAATCCCTCCCTCGCCCCTTCTTAGTTACCTGCTCCCTTTCCTTGCCCTCCTCCCTTCCCCCTCCCCCCATGATCGGGAGGCGGCAGAAGCAGAGATGCAGGACAGGGGCAGATGCCACCAAAATCCCTGGCAGTAATGATATCCCAACATGTGATACAAGGAACACAATTCAAGAACACATCTTCAGGCCATCATTTTCTGGTGCTGGATACGAGAGGAAGATCACTTACCAAACAAAAGCCAGAGATGGGCTGCAGCAGGAAGGCAGGAAAGCAGAGGGGTTAAGAGGATGGTCTCTGGAATCAAAGATCTGAGTTCAAGTTCAATCTCTGCCACCTACCAGTTGTGTGACTTGCCTGACTCTTCTGATCGTCACTTCCCCTCTCTGAGCACACGGTCCCTACCCCACTGGTCTGCTATTACACACAGGCTACGTGAGCTAATGCTATAGAAAGCACTGACGTCGCTTCTGGCATCTACTAAGCAGGTGTTGCTGCTGTCATCATCCTCATCATCATGGACAGAAGAAAGGGAACAGATGCGAAAGCAATTAGGACTAAGAGACACCAACCACATTTTCTAATATGTGGGACAGAGAGTAACAATCTCAAGAAGTCTGTGAGGGTTCCATCCTCCGAAAAGCAAGCTCATGAAGAGCCAGTCTCTCGGGCTTAAGGCCACAGCTACCGTGAGGGCTGCCTCTGCTCGGACTCCGCCAGCAAAGAAGCTTCATGTTAAGGCCAAAGTGGGAAGCCACCCTGCCAAGTCTGCCAAGTAGATGATTAGCATAAAGATGTCAGGGCAGCATTTAATGGCACTTAAGAACAAAACTCCAGCTCCAGCTTTCTATTACTCCTGTGCACCTTCCACTTAATAATGGAATAATAGGAAATGCAGCTTCGGATTCTCTGAGGAAAACTGGTTAAAAGTCCTTTTCGCTCGTGTTGTTGGTTCTGATAAGGCTGCACCAATTGTTCTTCTTGAATGGTTCTGAGGTTCCTGAGCACCACGTACACGCGAACATTTAATGTGCTATTTATAAATCACCTTTCTCTAGTCATTAAAGCACGTTCCTGAGAATCTCAAGCCAGAACTCTCTGAGCTCAATTTAAGTCTGAAATGCTTCCAAGCATTTCATCCTCCTTCTTACTAAAGAAATACTTACTGGTCCCTAATAGCAAAAAAGACTACCCATCGTGTACTACGTGCATGGTCTCTGTTCATCCTCATGAAAACACCACAAGGGAAATAATGGTCGCAACCCCACTCTGCAGGTAAGCAGACTGAGTCTGCGGGCAGTGACCTGCCCACAGACACACAGCTGGCTAGTGGCCGAGCTGGGACTTGGACCAAGGGTCGCTCTTAGTCACTAGCCTAAACCGATCATTCACTGCGTGACCACTACACTGCGTGGTGTCATTAACACAACTCTGAACAAACACAGTCCCAACTCTCCTACAGCTTGCAATCCTCAATCTGATACTCCAGCAGTCCAAATGTGCCTTCTCTATGAAACCCCTCCTTAAAGATATGGTTGCTGCAAGCTAACCTCATGAATAGTCCACTGGAACTTCGTAAGCACCTAAGGAAATTACCTAGCTAGCTCTCAGCGGGCCACAGCACCACTCACTAGGAACCTGGATACGCGGAGATGCTTCTTACACGGAAAACAAGCTGAAAAGGCTTCCCCAAACCGTGCCTCCATTCGTGCCACTCTAAGTAAGCCTCAACTGACAGCTTCACCTGGGAGCTTGTTAGAGATGAGTTTCCAGGTCCCTCTTAACACCTGGTGAATCCCAGGTGATTTGTCTTTACATTAAAGTTTCACGTGTGCTGGCCTATGTCATCTAAATCAAGTCACCATAAGAAGTGCTAACAGTTCAAGAATAAAAGCTAATGAACTATAGATAACATTGTAAGAAAAATATAAACATCACTATTCTAACATAGGAATTTTTTTCATCACTCAAAGAAATCATCAAGACAGTGTTATCATTAAATGTGAAGGGCAATCCTAAAAGGCACTTAAATATGGGTTTTAGGCAGGGCTCTTGTCTTTCTCTGCGAATTGGGAAGCAGGAAGTCTTTGGCTTAATTGTCTCTGATGACACGGGCCCCTGGTTTCCTTCTTTGTGAAATTCAGCGGTAGGCCCAGGTGACTTCTCATGTCTCACCCAGCTCCTGTATTTCAGGATATGAAATATGAGAGAATTGTATCCCGTTCATTGTTCCCACTCACAGGGAGGCACTGTTCAGGGGATTAGGGAGCCCAGGGCTTGGCATCACACAGTCCTTCATTCAAATCCTGTTTCTGTTCTGCATTAGCTGTGTGACCTCAGCAAGGGACTTCTCTGGCCCCAATGTTTTCATTTGTAAAATGCTGCTATGTCCTACTTCAGTATTGTGAGGATTTGTGGGTAATTCTGTCCAGTACCCAGTCCAGTTCCTAGCACACTGTAGTAGATGGTAATTAATCCTAACAGGTTAAAGTGGGAAGGGGCGTTTAAACCTTTGTATGTGGTACAGTATATCCAGCTAATGGAGACACATGCCCCGTGCACATGCACACAATAAATGGTTGATGAAAAAAATGAATGATGACAATACTCAGCCTAATCTGAGAGATTATCTCATTTCAGAGAAGAGAACCAACTTAAGGGGGAGACTGTGTCTCCTACGTAAGAGCCAGTCTTCCTGTTGAATTTCCTGACATCAGGCTCAGCTGTCCCAGGGAAAAATCTGCACAGGCCCAGGTATCTGATGAAGGGCATCCCTACATATCATTCATTCCCATAAAGATGTTTCATTTTAATCGCTTTTAGATAGATGTGTGGCTTGTGGTTCTACCAGCTTGCTGTTTGAGAGTCACATACAAAAATGGTCCAGGGCCTATTATTAACATTTAGTAATGCATCCATTGAAACCATCTATATAATCTCAATGCTTTATTTTTGCATGTGTATTTGATTTTGACTTTTCCCTGCTTCCATCTATTGTCACTCCAACCCTATGAGGTCCTTGATAGCAATTGGGACTCTTTTCATCTTGATATGTAATTAACCTTCAGTCTGTGGAGGCTGGGTGAGCCAGAGGTCTAACCATGTTAGAGCTGACAGCAGAACTAAGGAAGACCAGGTGTGCAGCGCTTATCATGCCAGAATGCTAGTCTTGCCAGCTGTCTTAGGTTTGGAAACAAGGAAATGGCATCTGTAATATTAAAAGAAGGAAAACATGTTTGTGAGCAGCTGGTGCTGGGTAAGAACTAGTGACTTCTCTGAATGATCATGCTGAGGGTCGTCAGTGCAGAAAGCCACACCGACAGGCAGGCAGGCTGAGGGTCCCTCTTCAGGGCCTTTTCCTGCCTAACCTCCCCAGAAGCCTTGCCCCTTACAGAAGACAAAATCCTGCACCTTTAAGAGAGCCTGTGGGTTCAGAAAGGTAAGAATGGGGCAAAAAGAGATGGCAACCACGGCCTTCATGCAGTCCCTGCCCTCCCTCGTCCCCAGGAGCCACTCTATGGACAAAGAGGGCTTGGGATCCTCTCTGTCAAGCCCAACTCCGCCGTCCCAGAGCAGAGTTGTTAGTATGGCGTGCATGACTGGAATGCACCTGAAAGCCTCACACCCTGCGAGGCGGGTCCCTCTAGAACTCAGCACCTCACTGAACTCGTCACTGATGCTACTGAAGCACGTGGCCTGGGAGACAGCCGTCCTGGGGCCCAGGTCCAATGCTGTCATCTTTTCCTTCTCAGCACCTAGAACAGTGACTAGCAACTGATATGCTCCATGAATTTGATCAATTAAACAGAACAGTAATTCTCAAGTTTTGATGCCTAACGCATTTGTGACAAATGCCCATTCTACCCCAGGGTCTAAGCCTGGACAGGGTTGGAGCCTGAACTTGAAATAAGCACTGCCAGGTGATTGATGTAAGCGAGAAGGAACTACACTTGGACAAACACTGCCGGGGTGGGGACTAAGCCCTGGGGTGGGCTGGTGGGAGGTGTACGGGATGATCCACCTTTATGATTGAAAACACAAGAACACAAATACTCACAAAGCGCCTACTCTGTGCATGTTGACGTGCACTCCTGGGAGTCAGACGTGAGGTAGTTAGAGCTCACAGTCAAGAGGACTGGACAGGAGAGGAATCAATGCTCCTTACTTCGAAGGCGGTGGGCTTAATCCTGGGCCAAGGGCAACTGAAGGACAAGGAGAGCCTCAGCATTTTAGCAAAGCCTTGAAAGATGCATGGCAGCTTCTAAGTCAGACAAGGGGAGAAGGGCACTGTCATGCAGGGTGTCATGCGGGGTCTCTGGTCCCGCTCCCCACATAAGAATGCAGGATGGGGTGAGGCCAAAGAGGAACACCCACAGAGCCATAGATAGGGGACTCATACCACTATATTCTCGCTGGCGGCTGGGTTGGAGACACAGGAGGCAGCAGCCACACGATCCACAACCTGCCGTCCACTTCTCTTTGCCAACCAACCCCACTTGCTAGCTGCAATCCGCCGTGCTAACTGCAATCCGCTCTTGCTAGCTCAGCCACCACCTTCTTGCTAGCCCCCATTTGCTGCTAGTGTAGTCACAGGAGTTGTATTAGTGGCCAATGGTTCACTGGTTACAGCTGACGGCCAACTAGCCACAGCTGACGGCTATCTACTACCTGAGCCAGCACCTTTCCACATGAGGGCGAGAGCCTGGAAAGTGCACTCCTGGCTCTGTCCCCACAGGCACCAAGCAGGAGAAACCAATCTCAGAGGCTGGCAAGTCCATGGTTTATCCAGGAAAAGGGCCGTAGTCTGCTATTACAAGGGAGAATAGACAAACTGAGTGATAGTTTGGAGCTGGAGAGAGGTAGGTGACGAGGCTAAAAAGGAAGTGGGTTTCGTATTAAATATAGCAGTACAGAAGTTTGTACCACAATTTGTAAGTCTATGGTTTTCACTTGTTTTCTAAGCTGGGACATGCTTTTCTCAAATTAAAGCAGCCCATTTCTAAAAACAAACAAAAACAACAAAACTGATCAGAATTGCTCTGGTGAAAGTCGGCTGGAGATGCAGAATCCCACCTGTCTGGTCCACACAACCTGATAATAGAGGCACCATTAGGTGGTGAGAGATGAGCAGTAAAAACCCACTGCTATGGCAGAGAGGGACAGGGGAGTTTGTGAATGACACAATCAGGTGTCTCCTAGAAGGCTTACCCTGCCAGCCCAGGTGGGGACGCTTGGAGGAGGAGGTGAAGAGCGTGGGGACAAGCAGGCTCGGGAGTAACTGGGGCCTCCGGAGGGCGGGATGTGGAGAGGAGGGGCGGCTTAGGCTTGGAGCAGCTTCTCCAACAGTCAACCAACAATACGAAGCTCAGAACTGGATGAGGAGAGTACTTGAGAGAGAAGAGCATTCAAGGAATAAACGGAAGTCTCAGCTTTGAGAAACTTGGATGGGTGTTATTGTTACTCAGCACGTGGTAGGTAGTGGGTGTCCCGGACTCAGGAGAGAGCTTAGCGCTAGAGATGCAGATTTGCAAGTGATCATCAGAGCAGCGAACCACCCTGGGCAAGGGAAAGTCACTGTGGGTAGCATTCAACAGCCCCCAAAACATTTAGTGTGGACTTGTGCTAGGCGCTGATCTAGCAGCGGAAGGCAGAGCACTGGGAACGAACCCTGCCAGCTTCCACTCTAGTGAGAGAAGACAGGCAGGTGGGGCTAATCCCATGAGGAAACAAGGCCGGGTCACACCGGGAGTGTGCTGCATGTGTGTGCCATTCTGTGTCAGTGGTTGAGGATGGCCTCCCTGAGAAGATGGCATTTGAGCAGAAACCAGAAAAAGAAAAAAGCACAAGCACATAGCAGATCACTGAGGGAAGAGTGCTCCAGGCAGAGGCACTGATGGTGGCAAAGGCCCGAGCTTGGCATGATGGAGACAGAGCAAACAGCCAGTGAGCTAGATGGGCACGGGCAGGAGGGAGAGTGACAGGGAGAGACACAGGGAGAAAGGTGTCCTGGGCGGGGGCAGGGAACGCTGCAGAGTCTCAGGGGCTATTAAAGCACTTGGGCTTTTGCTCTAAGGGAGACGGAGAAGAGAGAAGTGAC
This sequence comes from Rhinolophus ferrumequinum, assembly GCF_004115265.2. NCBI lineage: Eukaryota > Metazoa > Chordata > Mammalia > Chiroptera > Rhinolophidae > Rhinolophus > Rhinolophus ferrumequinum. The sequence continues at coordinate 65,267,268 of NC_046300.1, forward strand.
AGGCTTTAACTTAGGTACTGAAGGGACCACTCTGGCTGCTGTGGTGGGCATGGACTGTGAGTGGACAAGGGGAGAAGCAGAGCGTGCAGCCAGCACGCTCTTGCAGTCATCCAGGTGAGAAGGTGGCGTGGCCCGTGGTCTAGGGTGCAGGACGTGACAATGAATTGGATTCTGGATATTCTTTAGTGGTAGAATCAATGGCGTTTGTTGAAATGGATGTAGGGGAGAAGGACAGGAAAGAAACGGGGGGAGACGAGGAGGAGAGTCACAGATGACTCCCAGATTTGGGAGCTGAGCAGACAGAGGACAGGGTTGCTGTTAACGGGTCATATCTGAGCTGGGACAGAGCGGGGGGTGAGGCTGGGAGGGGATTTGAGGAGGTGGTTTGGCACCTGGTGAGTTTGGATGTGTGTTACACATCTACATAGAGACAGAGGAGGAGCCCAGTGCACAGTGTCGAGTTTTGGGAATCACCAGCACAAAGATGCAACTGAATGCCGTGTGACTGGATGAGATCACTGGTGTGTCTCGGGACAAGCAGAGGGCTGAGGACTGTGGATAAAACTCAGAGGAAAGGGGTTACCATGAGATGAAAACAAAGCAGTCAGACACACAAACAACCAAGAGTGCCCAAGAATCAAGACAGGGCAGGGTGTTCAAGATCCAGAAAATGGAAGGAAAACTCTTCATTTCATACCCTCAACCAAAATCACCTCCCAAATGCTTAAATCCTTAGCCAGTCTTCCTAAAATAACGGTAATAATAATGAATTACTGGAGTTTACTATTGAAAATGCAAATAATGCTCCTGAGGGCTCTCCAACTCATCCATGAAGGGAATGAATGAGGTTGCTGGCTTCTTAACACTGAATTCAGATAAGCTGCTCCAGGAACTGTGGATGGTGTTTGTGTGTGGCGGGGCGGGGGATTTGTAATACGGCAGCATCCAATACTGGTATTAGAAATAACATTTATTAAGCTTTTATGTGTTGGTGTTTTACATTCATTGCTCTCATTTAATCCTCAGCACAGCCCTGGGAGATATATCTTACGATTATCTCCCTTTTACAAACAATGAAAGTGAGGTGTAGGAAAACTACATCCCTTGTCCATCATCACACAGTAGGCTGGATGGTAGGACAGGGCAGGAGATAGGTGCCAAAGGAGAGTTTTAAGTAGCAGGAGGCTGTTAGATGCTGTGGGGCTCAAAACTGACGTCTTGGGCAGCAGCCATCAGCTATGCTGGCGTGAAGGCTGCCTTGGAGGGCTCTCCTGAGACCCTTACTACCCTCTTCAGAATCTTGTTTCTCTAGGGAAAAAAGTTACAAATGAACCTCTAGAACTCACTGAGTTCATAACCCCAAGAGGAAGGGGCAGCCTACGTAAATGTAATGGACTCCTGAAGAAGTGGAGAGAGTTCAATAAAAGCATAGGGTTACCGACCAGGCAAAATTAATTCATATGTGCAAAGTTGGAGTTAATTATCATTTTAAATTAAAAGAGTCGTTGCTATTAAAGATTTGGACACTGTGACAATCCTATATTTCATTTTATTTCTGGCTCTCAGAGAACAAAAACGTGCAAATAAGTAACAGGAAAGTAGTTTGTCTTCATTGAAGTTACCGTGTTCTTATCTTAGATAGTAGATATTCTTAAAAAGTTGTGTGTTGTTATGTTGTATTAATATCTTAGACCAT